>NC_053136.1:48581738-48909759 GCF_016808335.1 Panicum virgatum | reverse complement strand
CTGGTCGTCAAATCATAAACTTGCCTATAGATCTGTTTGGATGGGCTAAAAGTTGAGTGCTAAACTTTATCATCTATTATCACTCGTATCATTGCTAAATTTTGTGAGTTTTGGCTAAAGTTTAGTCCACTCTATTAGCACTCCCGTTTGGATGGACTAGTGCTAAAGTTTGAGTATTGGCTAAAGTTTAGTTTAAATAAAGTTGCAAAAATTTAAAGATTCATCATGAAATTAAAAGAAGCTAAGAATCCAAATACTCGAAATAACGTGAATCAGTGTCACTAAATAGGGTTTGTGAATGTTAAAGCTAGAGAGAAAAAAGTTGAAGCCTGGTATTCCATTGCGATATACTTATGATGAATGAGGTGGCTCTATGGCTGTTGTCAAGAATACTTGGACGTTATGCTTAGCCGCGCTGGTAAATATGGTGTTTACCAGATAGGGAATACTTTGGACCATCCATAATGACACAGCAAAGATCCTTAAAGCTGGTATGCCAAAAGTATATGTATATACATCTGCTGCAAAGATTATCTGTATGAAACTTTACATGTGTTTTCATGTCTAGAGCTCCAAACGCCTTATAGCAAAAATAGGCAGTGAGCAGGAAATGAAATGACACATGATCTCAGCCATAAGCTAGATAGAGGAAAAAATTGTAAGCGGTCAGAAAATTTTCAATTTTTTTTTTGTGCTATGCAGGTTGATCCAACAATATAATTGCTTGAACTCCGATGGAAGCTATAATTCTAGAAATCCCTGCTGCTAGCCATAGGTTTGAACCTAATAAGAGAGTATTACTGAGTCAAGAAATATACAAAATAAGACTGGATCCATAGAAACGAAACAGATGTGAAACCAAACTCTGTCATCATGTGTAGATGTTCTTAATTCTATCTGTAGAGCTAGAACAACATGTGATGAGTTCAGGACACTGATCCCTGGAGTCCATGCTGATGATGAAAATGCGCCTCGTATTTCCCCATCAATGACCGAAGAAATCAATGTAGGGGAAAAGGCACAAATGAACCACAGAGAACCAGCATGTTTGATCGAGGACCCAGGGCATCTTCTTCACCACACTACGGCAACCATGTAATCTGAAAAGGGAATAGATCCACCCAGGTTAAAACATCGGGGAAGTGCTTATTATTAGCAGGTCTGAATCAAACTGGAATTTAGTTAACTGAGCCCAAAATGGTAATGCCAAATTCCATGCAAACTGAACAAAACCAAGGACAGACAAAGCGAACTACTACGACCACACCAGAGAGACATAGAGTCGAGCACAAAGTATGCAAGTGCAAACTAACTAACCTGCCAACAGTGAATACGCGTTGTTGCATGGTGTTTAGCGTTTAGTGTTTACCTCTCCAACGACTTGATGGATGAGCTCCTAACCTGCCATCATCCGTTGCCGACGGCAAGCACTTTCGCCGGCGCAAAGAGCTTGAATGCCCAGCCCCTGATGGGTATGGAGTTATGAAGGTCCATGCGGTTCCTGCGGGCGTCGAGGCATCTATCGGCGGCTGCATCTTGCACTGGCATCAGCGCTCCTTCCTGGCCACGCGCCGCCACGGTGGGCAGCGAGCCAGCCTGCGCGCGGCAGCAATGGAGGAGTGTGTCGTGTCGTGTCATATGTGGATGCTTGGCATTGGTCGATTTGTTTGCGAGGCAAGATGACATGGCGTCAGGCTCTGCTTTACTGCGTGAGGCGGACGCACTTCGTGTCATATCAAATGCACACGACAACAAAAAGATAATTAAGTAGAATTATGTGTAGATTTAGAAGAACACATATATATGGACACAAACTATTGAAGTGAGCTAGCTGGAATGATCATCACATGAAGAAATCAATACATCTAGTTAACTAAAGGAGGTTGTGAATTGACTGATGAGAAATGGGATCTGGTAGCCTTGAGGGAAATTAATCATACTACACAAACAAAAGAGTCTAGTGATGAGTGAAAGATGAGATTCTCCATCTGTGTTTAAGAATACAAACTTCGAGCGTTAGTGTCAGTGATAGCTTATTGTATCCTCCAGTAAGAAATGGGGAAAATTTGGATTTGTAGAAATGTGGCATGAAAAACTTGAACTTACTGATTATATAATTAATAGTACGAGACCGCATCTAAAGATTTTATTTTATTATCCTTTTTGAGAAAATTCAGTACAATCATAACATATAACCGCTACCATACACGCACGATCAGATCTCAACACATCGAGAGAGAGAGCGCTGCCCAAAGTAATAATAAGTTGCTCGATCTCATCAGCAACGAGCTCACTCCTCATCCTCGGACGAGTCGGCGTCCTGGATCCAGTCCTCAAAGGAGGGTGACGGTGACGCCGGCCTCGGCCTGACGATGCTCAGGTACTCCACAAAGGGTTCCAGGCCCGAGCGGTGCCTCGCCCAGAAGGCAGGGTTGGGACGAAGCGGAACCATCCGGATCGTGTTACCGGGACCGACGAATGCTACCGGCGCCGGCGCCGGCGAGGCAGCAGGAGGCTGCACGGGCGGCGCCACCATCGCCATGCGGCGGACGCCGGGCGGCGGTGCTGGGCGCGGTGGCGCCAGAGACGGCGCCGTGCTCATGAGGAGGAAATTATGCGGCAGCAGAGGCTGGGCCGGAGCCATCATCGCCGGTGGTGGCGCCCGGAGTACGGGTGGCATCATGGGGCGTGGGGCTGCCGGCGGCGGCATTGCGGAGAGCCGCCGGTGCGCCCACCCGTGCTCCAAGAAGTGCTGGGTGAGCAGCTCAGTCGTGGGCCACACCAAGCCGCAGAGCCGGCAGACGAAGGCCATATTGGCACAGGTGGTGGCTTTCCTCCGCTGTGGTTGGGGTACGGTTTGCTATGGCGTGGGTTTTTATATAGTGGAGCGGGGACGGGAGGGGGTCGGGGAAGGGGCCACGCCATGCACGCAGCTTGGCATCATAAAACGGAGGACCACCAAATTTTAGCAGCGAGCAAGTGCTGTGATTATTTGCTGCGCGAGAATTTTAGCAGCGTTTGATGTTGGGGCTTATCAATTCGACAGCATTTGATTCATGCCGTTTTTTTTCTTTCAGAATTCAAACGGAGCATGCTGGGCGTGGATGGCGTGGCCATGGCTTCCATACGATCAGACCGTTTCTTGGGGTGCGCCTCCTGCCTGCCTTTGTTCATGGATCAGTTCCTGATGACCTGTATGTGTCTAACGAGTATATACACGTGTTGATGGAAACCAAGTGAAGTAGTGTTTCTCTATGCATGTAGGTCGTAGGAGCAAACTTACTTAGGAAGAACTTGCATTTCTTTTGTGTGTGTTCCAAATTAATTTGGTGCCATTATATTATTGGTGCTAATTAACTACTTCCTCCGTCTCAAATTATTAGTCGTTTTAACTTTTCTAGACACATATATTTAGCTATGCATCTTGCCATAATATAATATATATTTGAATGCATACAAAAAATATGCATCTAGAAAAGCTAAAACAACTAATAATTTGAGAGTGGGTGGGTGGGTGTGCGTGGGGGTGGGGGGGGGGTAATTTTTGCGAAGTTGCGCGGTTGAAGAGATTTTAAGAAGGTGTGCGTGGGGGTGGGGGGGGGGGTAATTTTTGCGAAGTTGCGCGGTTGAAGAGATTTTAAGAAGCGGTGTGGTACGTCCCTTGCCTGGAGGGTCCATGAAACATGAACGTGAACGGAGTGGTGATCATCGATAGATTGGCATAATATTCGTAGTTCTCCTAAAAAATTAAAATATTTATACTACACGAATGAAGGAATTTAATTTTCAAGGGGTACTTTTTGCTGCAAGCAATTGGTGATGCAGAGATCGAGCGAGGAATAATTCATAAAGTTTCTCATCTTTATTGGTTTATTTTCGTACGGAATACCTTGGTAGGTAAATACGACGATGATGTTTTGGCTGGGACTTAAAGATGTATTATTACTTCTTTAAAACTGTGCTGCTAGATGATATTTGATCCGTATTATGGTAGTAATTTCATTATTATATTTAGCGGTGATTTTGAAATGCCTTACTACGTCCTGAAATATAAGAGATTGTAACCATACACTTAGACAAGTACTAATCCACGCGCATAGGCAGAATTTCTTAAATTGTATGACAGACGGAGTATTTCATTTCAGTTGGAATAGCTACGCAAGAGAGAAAAAGGCGACTTCATTGTATTAGATGTTATCTTCTTCATATCTATCTTATAACTAATTTAGCAACTAAGAGCATCTCCAGCGTTCCGCAATAATTCTTTTTTAATAACTGGTATTGAGAGATGTCCCAATAACAATGTTAGTATAATTGGGGGAGTTGCTTTTGCAGTCTCCCAATAATTATCCCAATACAACTAACGTATTGGTAGAGCATGAACTTTTCTTTATCTCTACCTACGAATCCTCGCCAATTCCAAGGCCAGGGAAGCAGGGCACGTCGCCGGCCATTCCCGGCCGTCGGATCGGCCGGACGAACGGCCCTGATCGTGCTTTTTTCTGTCATTTTGCAAAAAAAATCCTCGAACTTAAGAGAAATCAACCCGCGGTCCAAGTTTCTCTCTCAGGAAATTTTGCAAGAAAGCCCTCAGCTTTTCTCGAAATCAACCTGCAGTCCAACAGTGCTGGTTGAAGGAAATTTGCAAATAAAACCTTAAGTTCTCATAAAATCAACCCGACGTCCATATCCTCTCTTAGTTTTTTTTCAAAAAAAAACCTCAAATTTTAATTGAATCAAACCACAACCCGTTTCATCCATTACTTCCACACGAGCAACATTATACCTACAATTTAAACACCAAAACGTGTTGGAATCAAAAGTTGCTCAACATAAAATTTAATCAAGAATTCAAAAACTATAACTTCATTATAGAGCAAATTTTAAAATTCAAAATGCTTTCGCAATTCATTTAAACAAACATTTATATGCGACCCGTTGCACCTATAATTTTGATACCAAAATAACTTTAAATAAAAAGTGATCAATACAAAAGTTGCCTAAAAATTCAAAATCTACAACTTCACTGTATAGCAAAGTTTTTTAAATTCAAAGCATTTTCATAATTCGTTTAACATAATATTTTAATTTACTAAAAATATAATATCGTATCACCATTCTTCTATAGCTTCTCATGCTACCTCCATAATAACATGTCCTATTTAGTACAACCACCGCTCCCTTATAAAAAAATGCGCTACTAATTGCAATATAATTTCGCAAATACATTAAGTACACGACTAATTGTGCTCCAACCTCCTTAATAAATTATCTAACCCTTCTTTCACCACAATTATTTCCATAATCCATTCAACATAGCATATTATTTTGTTAAAAAAATATTGTACTACCATTTTTGACGGTTCCTCATGCGATCTCCACAATAACGTGATATATTTTAATATATCTACAACTTTCTTAAAAACATCACATATATTAATTATCACATGATTTCACAAACTAGATTAAGTATCCGACTAATTGTGCTCCGCGCCACCACCCTCCGTAATAAATTATTTTATCCTTTCTTTTACCATAATAAATACAGCAACAAATGACATACCTCCATTTTGATACCCAAAATATTATAGTACTTAAATATTAACATCACGACAATTGAATGCTCAAATCATACCAATTGCAACAGCGGGCTGCAGACCATGACATCTATGCGAAAATAATGGAACAATGGATTCAACTTAACTAAGTTGCTTAAAAAATATATACATTTGCCTGTACACAACAACTACATGCATGAACTAAAATCCGCATCAACTACCGTACTACAACGCGGGATACAGGTCCACGCGGCAAGGCCGCGTCATTACTAATACAATAGCAACACTATACATACAATTCGATCACCATTCTTTTATGGCTTCTCATGCTACCTCCACAATAACACATCATATTTAAATGTAACCACTACTTCCTAAAAAAATGACACCTCTGCTAATCGCAACAGGTTTTCGCAAATACATTAAGTAACGGACTAATTGTGCTCCGCCCTCCCTAATAAACTATCTTATCCCTTCTTTCACCACAAAAAAATATTTCGATACCCAAAATAATATTCAAAGTTTCATACAATACAAATAAAAATTAAAAATTAGGTTGTTCAAGATAGTTTCAAATAGTTACATAGCCTTTTAAATTTGCAAAACATAGCTTGCGCTAATACTATCACACGGCATCCACTGGACCATCTCAAACTGGCGCACCAACGGTGCGCCCCAGTTTCTAGTTTAAGAGGAGTTGGGGTGAAATATTGGGACAACACAATAGTTATTGGGAAAAAGAAGATGTATTGCGAGCACATCCTTTTTCCAATAGTAGAAGTTTATTAGGGAATGGGAGACCGTTGGAGCATCTCCAGCAGTTTTCCAATAAAACAAGATGTTATTGGGATGTTCCAAGACCATTTTCATGGATCATTGGGAGGGATACTTTTACACTCTCCCAATAATTTTGTCCCAATGCAACTAACATATTGGGAGAATATGAACCTTCCATTTATTTGAGGGGAAGGGTGAAATATTGGGACAACTTAATAGTTTTTGGGAAAAGGGAAATTTATGGGGAACTGCTGGAGCACACCATTTTCCCAAAAAATAGGAGTTTATTGAGGAATGGGGGACTAATGAAGATGCTCTTAGAGGGAGGGTTCACGCCCTTTCCATCAGACTGCTGGGGGATTATTGGGTTGTCCCAATATTTTAGCTCAACTCCTCTCAAATAAAGGGAGGGTTCATGCTCTTTCAATATGTTTGTTTTATTGGGACAAGTATTGGAAGACTACAAAAGCATCTCCCCCAATAATTCTAAAACTACTATTGGGACATCTCCCAATACCAGTTATTGAGAAATGATTATTGGAGACTGTTGGAGATGCTCTAACAGAGAATTTCGTGACCGCTGTAACATAACCAAGTTCCTGGATACGAAGCTATAATTAGCTTTAAACATCTAATTTCTGCAAAGGCTCTTGACTGAACTAAATTCATCAATTGTCAAGAACAAGAATAGATAGTTCATTTTCTTACCTGTAGTTCCAGTGACTCGGTACATTGGTTTGTGTTTGATTGGCATCGAATATGCCGGTTTAATTTCATGAGTAAGGTACTTGAACTCCACCTACGCTGTTTCAACATTGCCAAACCTTGTTGATGTTACACAATCGGCTCGATGCCAAGGGGAACCTTTTTCTCTTCTTGTTGTTTGCTGATCTACCTGGGTCCTGGGCTCAACAGCATATGTACTTCTCATCGTTAGATAAATAGTCTAACAATTAACGCTCTAATTACATGATGATTGCAATGGCATATCAAAAATTTTATGCTCATATCACTCACTACTTGAAAACTGGGCATTGGTCGGTGGGCATTAGTATCAATTACATTTAAAACAGATATTAAATGGCTTGGGGGCGCATTTAGTACCGGTTCTAAATTATGAAGCCCCCTGAGGCCATTCAGTAGCAGGTTATACCACCACCCGATACTACATGCGGCTATCATTTAGTACTGGTACTATGTTATGATCCGATACGAAATAGTTTTTGACATATCATGAATTTAGTATCAGGTGGTGTTACTCACGGTACTAAATGGTTCTCCATGAATTACTTCAAAAGTCAAGTATCTCTCACCAAGTCATGGTGATGTGCAGGTGGGATGGTAAGGCTTGCACGAGGTTGGAGGTTGTGGGTTCTAGAACTCTACGCATGCGGATTTTTGTGCATGAAAATATCACTTGACTTGTGTTTGCATGTGCGCGGGTCTTCCGATGGGTCTAATTTTTTATTTTATTTTTCGGCCCTGTTTAGTCCGCAAATTTTTTTGGTTTTAACACTGTAGCACTTTCGTTGTTATTTGACAATTAATGTCTAATTATAGACTAATTAGACTTAAAAGATTCGTCTCATGCTAATCAGTTAGACTGTGTCATTATTTATTTTTTAACTACATTTAGTGCTTTATGCATGTGTTCAAAAATTCGATGTGACAGATACTGTAGAAATTTTTTTGGAAACTAAACAGGGCCTAGTACCGGTTGATATTACCAACCGGTACTAAATCCACTTAGTACCACAATACTAGTACAACGGTACTAAACGAGTTTCCCAACCAGTACTACAGCTTCCCTCTCCAGCAATAATGACTCATTCACTCTATTCTGGCAACCAGTAGCAGTGTTTTTCTCTCACACCAATTAGCACCAGCCAGCAGATTTTTCTTCACAGTAAATCAGAACAGCCGAACAGAGCCATTAGTGTTTCTGTCTGTATGTGCAGTATGTTTGAAATTTCTTAGGTCGCCGTCAAATTGATGTTTGCTACTATTGGATTTGTGTATAACTAGCTCGATGTGCCATGCATGCCCATTCATACAGCATGCAAATAAACATCAAGCGCTTGTAGTTTTCATTTGGAAGCCCAGATCATCAATCCTTTTTTCTCGACCTGAGAGAGAGGTAGTAATATTTCATTTATCGATACAAAGCTGATAATAAGCAACATGATAATAATTGGTACGATAGATGTTGCTGACAGATAGTCTGATCGATACATGCTTGATAACCCTCACAAAATCACGACTCGAGACTGGAAGATGACAACACACACATTACCAAATAGTAGCATCAAATTAAAGAAGAACCACACAAATTGAAAGCTTAATTAAAACGCTGGAGACTGCAGAGAGACGAACATGATGCTAACACTACGATAGATTACCATAGGACTGGGTTCTGGATAACTAGATAGCGCGCAGGATGATGTTGATTTCATGCATGCGTTACTCCGGCCAGATTCCGGCCGCCTCTTTCACCATCAGCCAAGAGTTAAGGCTAGAGGATCATGTTTGTAGCGTAAGCTGAGTCGGACCATGTCCTCGTCCCCGGGCATCTCGAAGTTCTTCCGTTTAGAGCCAGTGGAGGCCGACGGCCCCGGCGGCGGCGGCGGCACCGTAACATGGCGCTGCTGCACGCCACCACCAGCGCTGCCCACGACGCCCAGAGAAGAAGGACGACGCCTCCACACCAGCGACGGCGCGTCGTGCGGCAGCCTCAGCATGCCCATGGTGACCATGAAGTGGTGCCGGTTGGAGCAGGCCAGCAGCACGGCCACCGCCGGCCGTCGCGCGAGGAGGTCAGCGGTGGCCGCCACAGGGGGTTCCGGGTAGGTGTACCCCGGGGGAGGCATGAGACAGGGGACCTCGTACACGCCAAAGCAGAACCCGCGGTTGCATTGGGCGCAGATCACAGGGACAGGGAGCAGGCCGCGCTCCGGCGGGGGCTGCGCCACGGCGGCGGCGTTGAGGTCCAGCGAGCCCTCCGGGAACACCATCGGGATCCGGCCGCAGGCGCGCAGGTAGCTGCTCGCTGTCCCCACCACCACGCCGCGGACGCGCCCCCGGGAGGCCAGCCGCGGCGCCTCCTCGGCGCCGCTCGGGTGCCCGTCTTCGAGGAGCGGGATGGCCGGCGCGCCGTGGAACATGGCACAGACTACCTGCAAGACGGAGTAAGTAGTCCTCCTCACCGGCTGAACCGGCGCGGACGGGGAGGAGCTGGAGGCGGCGAGCGCCAGCGGCGCGGACGACGGGCCGGAGACGGAGCCGCCGAGCGCCGGGATCAGCGCGACCGTGAGCTCGGCGGGCGCGGGCTTGCTGCTGCTGCTGCCCATCTTCCGCGGTTAGGACGACGACGACGGCTTCGGTGGCTGCACGGAACCAAGAGCAAGGGCTCCTCTCCTTACCGTGGCCGGCGGCGACGCGGATGCGAACGAGTCTGTGAAGAGTGGTGGTGCTCATGCACGTACAAAACGCGAGGTTGGGGGCACGGGGCGCGTGGTGCTCATTTCTTTAAGGCCGAAACGGTGGTCTCACTCTCGAGTCTCCAATACCAGATATCTGAATGTAAACCAGCAAATCTTTGCAAGTTAAGGAGGCATTTATTCGGAACCAGCTGTATAAATGAGCTGGAGATGATACAGATACGTTTTCTTTCAGAATTTTTTTTAAAGTTACATATACGTTTCAGCTCAGAGAAATGAACTGTAGAGGCTACCAGTTGATGACAGCGGTATCTCTATCTGTCTCTGTCTCTATCTCTATCTCTATCTCTACTATTATTAAAACGGACAATGATTTCCTGGTCCGTCAATCTAAGTCCAAATCGGAATCTGGCTGACCGTTTGTCGAGTTAAGGGTTCAAAACCATTTACAATTAGTGTTTGGCGAGTAAAATAAAAAAGACCGGAGTCTCACATGTGCTATGCTAATCAATATATTTATATAAGTTTTCATAGCAATGCACAGATATAGTAGCTAGTCCAAACAAAAAATAAACCGTTTCGGTGGGTGGTTTGAAAACAAATTGTGCATCAAAACAACACACACCTTGTGATCGACATTATCCCGCCCCTCTTTTCACTCTGGTGTTTCGTAGCTATCATTTTACGTAGAAAATGTTGTCACCTGGAAGGAAAAGTTAAAAGCACAAGAGAACGGGATCACTCGTCCATGGCAAGGTAATCCCATGTCTACTAAGAATCGGCAAATTTGGCGCCAAGTCCTTGTTTCAAAAAAGGCGAAGAAGTTTGAGATTTGAAATGTCGATACCATCCATGAAATTGTAGACACAACGCATTACTACGTAGTCCAATGATCTTTGGATTCAAAACCATGTTAACGAAGTGAATCCGCATATTTCAATACAATGTTCAGGTCATATCTAGCATGCCGTAGTACAGGTACAAAAGCCTTTGAATTCGCAAACAAATTCAACCATGGAAAAAACTCTCGACATTGCGTGCAATAGGACTAATAAACCATTCAATTAGAATGATTAGCAATAGCACAGCAGCACAGCTCCACACAACAAACTCTTCTAATCCAAAATTCACAAATAATGCAGAACAGAGAACAAGATGCTCTCATATACACCAATGATGGGAAAATTTTATCATACAAAATTTGACAGAATACATTTATTAGGAAATAAATAGCTAGAATATCAAAATCTACTTAACCAGCATTTCTTAGCATTTTCTACAAAGTTAACCATGATCACCAATAGAGTTCACTAAAAATTCAACAGAGTGCAAGTCCATAATAAAAATAAAAAACGCAACAACCACAATATAGACAGTCACCTCCATCTGACAAATCTCAAATTGTTGGCATTGGAGAATCTAGCTATTATATTGACAGCGAGAGCATATAACATCATGATACAAGTGCAAAGAACAAAAAAAAAGTATATTCAGCAACATCGAACAGGATGAGACAAAGACTAACAGCATTTTCTGCTTTCAGCATAAAAATCACAAGTTAAATTGAATCAACAGGGAAAACATAACTAAAAATCAGAACTCATCAGATATTGATGTATTTTTGCAAGATTGAGCATTTTTTACAGGATTGCATCTTATAAAAAAGAACACATGACAGTGAACATATGCAAGTACTAACAATTTCGCTATAAAACTGCTACCAATTCCCTATGGGGCATGGGCTTGTACTACCTTGTCAGCATATACATGCATTTAGAACAATCACCGCATGTTAGAACTTAAAACAGAGGAACCAGATATCACAAGCTGTCAATACAAATCAAAAGAATTTATCATTTATCACAATATGCAAAAGTCAATGATTATGTTTACAATAGTGCTACATGAATTTAAAAACGCTAGCATGATTCTTCATCACGACATGCTTAACTGGTAAAATAAAATGCCAAAGCCACACCTATCTGACATGTTTTTTTAGTTCTGCATACTTATGTCACACGTAAATCGCAGTTGTGCAACAATTTATGTGAAATTTCACAATCCAATCATATTGTTCTGAATCAAAAGTTTGCATGTAACTGCCCACACAATTTTCTTACGAAAAGATCATCAAAGTGCAACATTTAGGATTTAGAGGCCAAGAGCATCAGAGACAAGTCAAGTAGAAATGTAAACTGCAGATGAATAGCACCCACATCAAACAGAGGAAGATGATTCCATCACTGTGTCACAATCGTGTTCCTTAATCAAGTAAAATATTGAGTTTCTTGGTTTAACATAATAACACTACTTCACTGAAAACTTGAAGTTTAGCATGCAACATAATGACAATATACATGTGGAGCAGAGAATGCAGAAATATTAGAACCTCACAAAAACCCAAGTGATAGTGGACTAATCTTAGAGAGACATGAACTATGCATAAAGTCCAAAGTTATGGATTGAAAATGTTAATGATATTTTCCTGTGTTTTGGCGCCACATCCAACACAATTAGTGCATCACATGAACTAACAATACAAATTAATACAATTACTAAAAGAATGCTGCTTCAATTCCAAAATTTAACATCTAGAAACTAGTATATATTGATTGGGCGTCCGCTGCTCTGTATTTACATTTACAAGTTAACTGCTCTAAAAAAGCAGAAACCGTCATGACTTCTTTATCAAAACATAATACTACAGAAATTTTAATTCTGGACATGCTATTAATGAACAATGTGTTACGCACGAAGCTATAACGTAAGACCTAATAATAAATGTGATCATGCAATAATGTAATATGCCTATATTTGGATGTCATATCTAATAATAAGCAAATATAACCCAGGAAGTTCGAAGGAACAAACTATAATGAGGTAACTATATTTATACAACTTTAGTTCCATTACAGACGTAAATGTCTAATGTGTGCAGCATATCACATCACAAGCTTTGACTCAGCACATATATAAATGAGTGAATCATAGCTTCAGTCACTAGCCATCTTTATTAAAACATTGTACTGCAAGTATTTAATTCCATACTAGCAAACCTACCCTGTGCATGAAACTACAGTGCAGTCATGCTAAGTTATCTGGCTTTGCTTGTGCTTCAGTTTCACATGTATGGCATGGAACTATCAGCAACTTACACGAAACTTGACCAATATCTCTTCTGCACATTAGTACTTAATAGTTAATACTTTAGCCTCTGTAGGTGAACTTGCAAGGAAAAAATTAAGCCTATTTCCAAGCATTAATAACATGTATATGGACATAAAGGATCACAACAATAACATGAACAAACGATCAATAACATGGACAAAACCATAGTCACAAAGTTCCTGGATCGACCGGGTCGAGGAACGGGGTCGAGGGTCGAGGGTCGTCATTTTATAAAATTGTGGTACGAAGGGGATATACATCTATGGAACGATAAATTATTATGTGGGACGCGACCCTGATTCATCGGGGTCGATATCTTCGGGTCGATAAAAACAAAAACTATATATGTGCTACTAATGAAGAAACTAATCTACACAAGCATATAAGAAACATATAAAAGAGTACATTTAGACCATGCTACATGTACTCAGCTCATTGTCTAACAAAAACCACACCAATCTACTGTCCTTAACCTCTTTATCCCAATTAAATCTGCTAGCAATGGGGCTGCGACCCCTTTCAAACCGGGACACGATCCAACCTTAAATGGGACGCTGACCCTCTTCGACCCCGACCCTCGAATCGGAACGACGTTCCCGGGTCGAGGGACGAGGCATCGACCCCGAATCCTGTGACTATGGACAAAACACTAACATAACCAGCAATCACGCAGGCAAGATGAACTTAGTAATAAATGCGCATAGTGATATTATAATTTAAACTCTGCAATTTGCATCATCCATGGTACACACAAAAGGAAATAAGCATAGAAACAGAACTAGAGGGCAACGAAGAACCATTCAAAACCAAAGCTAGTTGGGACTTGGAGCTTCATCACCTGAAGTACACAACAGGGATGACATTACAAACAAAGCAAATTGCACATAAATCTCTAGCATTCCTCTTACCAAATGGACACACCAAATTGGAGAAGTAAATAGAGGGCAATAACATGCAATCACCACATACTAGCATAACAGTTGATATTCTAACTACACTTGGTACCGAACCTATGTACTGAGTTGAATCTTAATCTCCGTACTTAATCAAGTAATGACATTGAGAACCATTACTTGGTTTAACACAAAAATTACTTTGCTTTCAAGATTATTTAGCATCTAATAGCAGAAATATTACAAGTTCGGTAAAAACTGAGCAATTGAGTTGTTCAATCCTTGAGAGCCATTGACCATGCACAGTGCATGAAGCTTATAACTCAATCATGTTAGTAGCATAGCCTTACCTGTTTGTGAGATCACATCCAACACAACTAAATGAATTGCAGCAAGAACTAAGGAGATAAATTATTAGTTTAGTAAAATAACACTAATTCAGTTTCAAAATCTAATATCTAGCATCTACTTTCTATTGCTTGGATGCATCTACTACAATCTGTTCCTTTGTACTAACAGTCTAACACAATAACTTCTGAAAAAAACAGAAAGGTCACAACTTTATAAAAACGTAGGGCCATAGAAATTATGCTTCCAGATATGCTATTAATGAACTATGCGCTAGTGCTATGCATGAAGATATAATCTTATGATGTAAGAATGCAAGAACCAGATATTAAATGATCTTGCCATGGCTCAATAGTCTTAGGATGCCATATCCGACACAATCAAATGAGAATGAAGCATAGGAAGTTCATGGTGTCTGGTGACAAAATATAAGCTTACTATAATAAGCTAATTCCCATTTCAAACTTAAATATCACCTGTGCTGCATCCTAATAGAACAACGGTTTTACCCCATCATTTAAGTAACAAGTACGTTATGCCTTCTGTCACTAGTTATCCACAAATAGTGCTTCAGTAATTTTACTTCTACGTACTAGTGCTGCTAACAAACTCTGTCCTCTGCATGAAACTGCAGTCCAAACATGCTAAACTCACCTGGCATTACTTGTGCTATAATTTCACATGTATAACACTGCACTGCTAGCAAGCTACATGGAATGGACCACTCCATCACCTTCTGAACATTAGTGCTACATCCTTCTACCCTCCGGTAGGTGAACTTGTAAGGAAAAAGGTAAGCCTAAGCATCAATAACATGTATAAATATTAAGGATCACATCAATAACATGTAAACACTAATATAATCACCAATCGCATATCTGAGCTGATAGTACTATACATGGATGCCGATATCAGAATGTAATTGTTGCAATTTGCATTGTGCCATTGTCCATCAGCCATCATCATAAAAGTAACAAAGCATAGAAACAGAGTTAAAGAGCAACAAAGTACTAGTGAGAAAACATATGCTTCCAAAACTTCTTCACTTGGAAGTAGTAGTAGTGCAAATAAATGATGATGCAAAAATAGTAAACATCTATGTTAGAAGATTGTAGCATAGCTTCCCTTCATGGGCTGTACTTGGCTGGGCCCTCTGGGCTTTAGGCGCCTGGCTGCACCAGCCTTGTTGGCTGCTGTGCCAGCCCTAGGATTGATTAGGCAAGGATCCCCCGATTGGCTCTGTTTCTATAAGCCCTAGGGTTCCTTGCCTATATATGTGTACCCCTCTTGTACCCATCTAATCAATCCATTATTCCTGGCCATATTCTCTCTTTCATGGTATCACGAGTCCGGGTTCCTCACCCGCCTCTCCTTCCGCTGCCCTAGCTAGCGCGCCCCCCTGGCTGCGCCCTCGCGCCGGAATCCCCCGTGCTGCGACCACAACCCTATGGCCGGGTCTGTCACCCCCTCTGCTGCAGCTGCCGCCGAGGCCGAGGCCGCCAAGGCCACCACCGAGGCCGCCGCTGCTGCTGCAGCCGCCGCTACTGCTGCCAAGGCTGAGCGCCGGGCGGCGCGCGAGGCTGCCCTAGCCCGCGTCGCCCTGGCGCAGGAGGAAGCCGCTGCGGCTGCCAGGGAGCGCGACGCCGCCACTGCTCGCGAAACGCGATGCCCTAGCGCGCGTTGAACGTGAGCGCGCCGCCGCACCCCCTCCCTCCGACGACGAAGCTGACCAGGACGCCGGCGGCCCCTCCCTCGACTCCGATCCTCAGGACCTCCACCACGCCCTGCTCCTTCACGAGGCCGCCGCCATCGTGAACCTCCACGCGCAGGCTGTGGCGGTCCAGAACATCCGGAGTCTAATCCCCATCGTCCTCGACGTCTCCGGCAACTACGCTCGCTGGCGGGATCAGTTTCTTCTCGTCGTCGGCAAGTTCTCCCTCCGGGATCACGTCCTCTCCGACACCTCCGTCGCCGCCGCCCAACCTGATTGGGCGCGCATGGACTGCGTCGTGAAGTCCTGGATCCTCGGATCCATCGCCGACGACCTTGCTGGCACCATCTCCGCTGGTGCCATCTCCGCACGCGATGCCTAGCTTGCTGTGGAGACCCAGTTCCTCGGCAACCGCGAGACACGCGCCCTCTACCTCGACGCCGAGTTCCGCGGCTTCTCCCAAGGTGATCTGTCCATCACAGATTACTGCAGGCGTCTCCAGCAGATGGCCACCGACCTTGGCGCGCTCGGCGAGGTTGTCTCCGATCGGACGCTCGTCCTCAACCTCATCCGGGGCCTGAACGAGCGCTTCGCCAACATCGGTCTTCACCTTCGGCGCAGCCAGCCCTTCCCCTCCTTCCTCGAAGCGAAGGAGGCCCTGCGCCTGGAGGAACTCACCTTCGCGCACCAGGCGGCGACCCCAACTGCCCTCGTTGCCACCCAGACCGCCGCACCCGTCCCTGCAGGTGGCAGTGGCGCCCCCAAGGACAGCGGCGGGTCTGGCTCCGGGGGTGCTCCCACGAAGCCCTCCAAGAGCCACCGCAGCAAGCGTGGCGGTGGCAACGGCGGCAAGAAAAAGGACGCCGGCGCGTCCTCCCAGCAGCCTGCTGGCGGGGCAAAGGGGGGGCAGCCCGGGCCTTGGCCTACCTTCTGGAACCCCTGGACGGGGTCCATCCAGATGTGGCCCGGACCCCGCCCCCCTCCAGCTCGCCCCCAACAGCCGCCACATCAGCAACAGCAGCACCAGCAGGCGCTCCTCGCCTACCAGCAGGCGCTACTGACGCCTCCACCGCAGCAGCAGGCGCCTGTCCCGGTGACACCCAGCGCCGCCTCTTCTCAGTGGTCTGCAGCTCCTCCAGGGTTCTACAACCCTCTTGCTGGTCTTCCGTCGTGGGATCAGCAATCTCTCACCTCGACGTTCAGTACTATGACATTAAACCAGCCACAGACTTCTGACTGGTACTTCGACTCAGGTGCCTCTTCTCATATGACTTCGCACTTGCATTCGTTGTCTCAGTCTACAGCTCCAGGGTCATCTACTCCTTCCTCCATTGTTGTCGGCAATGGATCACTTCTTCCTGTTACCGGCACTGGCTCTACTGATTTATCTCACTCCTTTCGTCTTAATAATGTGCTTGTGTCTCCACAGCTTATTAAGAATCTCATTTCAGTACACCAGTTTACTACCGATAACAATTGTTCTGTTGAATTTGACCCTAGTGGCAGTTCTGTGAAGGATCTCCTGTCCAAGAGACTGGTCGCCAGGTGCAATAGCTCCGGGCCTCTGTACCCCCTGCACCTTCCTCCAGCATCTTCCTTGGTGGCTGCATCCTCCGCCTCCCTGTGGCACCGTCGCCTTGGCCACCCTGGACGTGAAGCTCTCGTCAAGCTGTCTTCTGTCCTCCCGGCGTGTCCCACAGACGACGGCTCCTCCTTATGTCATGCGTGTCAGCTTGGGCGTCATGTGCGCCTCCCTTTTAGTGTGTCATCATCTCGAGTGACTAATAAGTTTGATCTCATACACTGTGATTTGTGGACCTCCCCTATTGTCAGTGTTTCGGGCTATAAATATTATTTAGTCATTCTTGATGATTATTCTCACCACTTGTGGACTTTTCCTTTACGCCTTAAGTCTGACACGTATTCGACTCTTACTCACTTCTTCGCTTATGTGCGTACCCAGTTTGATGCTCCTGTCAAGGCGGTTCAGTGCGACAACGGCAAAGAGTTTGACAACTCCAGCGCCCGCACGTTCTTTCTGACCAATGGCATCCACCTACGCATGTCTTGCCCCTACACCTCCGCCCAAAACGGTAAAGCTGAGCGTATAATTCGCACTACCAACAACATAATTCGCTCGCTTCTGTTTCAGGCGTCAGCTCCCCCCTCCTTTTGGGTTGAAGCACTACATACAGCAACTCACCTGCTGAACATTCTCCCCACCAAGACACTTGAGCTTTCTACCCCTCATGAAGCTCTATTTGGCTCCTCGCCGACATATGAGCATCTTCGTCTCTTTGGTTGTAAGTGCTACCCCAATCTCACCGCCACTGCACCACACAAGCTCGCCCCTCGCTCAGCTCTGTGTGTCTTCCTCGGGTATTCTGCTCACCATAAGGGGTATAGATGCCTTGACCTTGCCACAAACAAAGTCATCATCACCCGGCATGTCATCTTCGATGAAGCCGCCTTTCCCTTTGCCGAGCAGTCCCCCGCCCTTGCCCCAGCGGACCTTGATTTTTTGGACATCAATGACCATATGCCAGCTCCTATTGGACTGTCATATCCTCTCCCTCCAGGTACCCCTGGAGCCCGCAGTCCCGGGCGCTACGACTCCGGCTCAGCATGCTGCCCCCTTTCCCAAGGGTGCGGCGCCGCCGACTCCAGTGGAGAATGCGCACCCGATGCGCACTCGGGCGAAGAGTGGCTTCTGGATGCCTCCTCGCCCACTGATCCACGCCTCTCCGCTGTCTCCAGTGCCGAAGACCTTCCGCAGCGGCCTCGCCGACCCCAATTGGCGGGTTGCTCTGGAAGAGGAGTTCGCTGCCCTTCTCCAGAACAACACGTGGGATCTGGTTCTGCATCCCCCGCAGGCCAATGTTGTAGCTGGGAAGTGGCTGTTCAAGCACAAGTTCAACGCGGATGGTTCTCTGGAGCGTTACAAGGCCCGCTGGGTTCTTCGTGGTTTTTCTCAACGGCCCGGTATTGATTTTGATGAGACCTTCAGCCCGGTTGTCAAGCCGGCCACTGTGCGCACTGTGCTCTCCTTGGCACTCTCACAGCACTGGCCCATCCATCAGCTTGATGTGAAGAATGCTTTCCTCCACGGCACACTTACGGAGACAGTCTACTGTGCTCAGCCTTCTGGTTTCGAGGACTCAACTCACCCGGATTTCGTATGCCGCCTCAACAAATCTCTCTACGGTCTGAAGCAGGCTCCCCGAGCATGGTATAGCCGCTTCGCCACTCATCTACTATCCTTCGGATTTGTGGAGGCCAAGACTGACACCTCCCTGTTCCTCTACCGTCGAGGCTCAGACATCGTCTATATTCTTCTTTATGTGGATGACATTGTCTTGACTGCGTCTTCAGTAGCTCTCCTTCGGCGGATTATCCAGGCTCTTCAGCAAGAATTCTCTATGAAGGATCTGGGTGAGCTTCATCACTTTTTGGGCATGGATGTCCAGCATCGTGGTGATGGTCTATTCCTTTCACAGCGACAGTATATGCTTGACATACTCGCCCGAGCTGGTATGGCCGAGTGCAAGCCCTGTTCCACTCTGGTTGATTGCAACCCAAAGCTTAGTGCAGATGGTGTTCCTGTTCAGGATGCTACAGACTTCAGGAGCCTTGCTGGTGCTCTTCAGTATCTGACCTTCACTAGACCAGATTTTGCCTATGCTGTTCAGCAAGTCTGCCTCTACATGCATGACCCTCGGGAGCCTCACTTGGTTGCATTGAAGCGCATCCTCCGGTACATCCGTGGCACTCTTCACATGGGCCTACTCCTGCGTCCTTCTTCCACGACTGAGTTGATAGCTTACTCTGACGCTGACTGGACTGGTTGTCCCGATACGCGCAAGTCCACCTCAGGCTATGCTGTGTTTCTCGGTGACAATCTCGTCTCCTGGTCATCCAAGCGCCAGAACACTGTCTCCAGGTCCAGCGCTAAGGCTGAATATCGGGCTGTGGCTAATGCTGTTGCTGAGGTCTCCTGGCTGCGCCAACTCCTCCATGAGCTTCATATGCCACTTCGTCGGTTTGTCCTTGTCTACTGTGACAACATCAGCGCCGTCTACATGTCTTCCAACTCTGTTCAACATCAGCGCACCAAGCACATAGAGATCGACCTGCATTTTGTTCGGGAAAAGGTAGCTCTTGGTGATGTCCGTGTTCTCCATGTGCCGACCACATCGCAATACGCCGACATCTTCACCAAAGGTTTTCCTTCATCGATTTTCTGTGAGTTCAGGTCCAGTCTGAACGTTCGCGGTGCTGCCGATCCGACTACGGGGGCGTGTTAGAAGATTGTAGCATAGCTGCCCTTCATGGGCCCTCTGGGCTTTAGGCGCCTAGCTGCACCAGCCTTGTTGACTGCTGCGCCAGCCCTAGGATTGATTAGGCAAGGATCCCCCGATTGGCTCTGTTTCTATAAGCCCTAGGGTTCCTTGCCTATATATGTGTACCCATCTAATCAATCCATTATTCCTGGCCATATTCTCTCTTTCAATCTAGCATTTTCCCACCAAACATTGTGCCATTGTCCATGAGACATCATAAAAGTAACAAAGCATAGAAACAGAGTTGAAGAGCAACAAAGTACTAGCGAGAAAACATAAGCTTCCAAAAGTTCTTCACTTGGAAAAAAGTAGTACAGCAAATAAATGATGATGCACAACTAGTAAACCTCTAGCATTTTACCACCAAATGGACATAACAGATCAGAAAATTTTAAAAAAAGTAGCAACAGCACGCAATCATCTCACACTAGCACGAATAAAACTGATGCAGTAAGCAATCAGCAGTCACGCATACAAGCACTATCATATCAAGCCATCAACATGTTCTAAATGGTAGGAAAGGGCCAAAAACTAATGCAGCCACACCGGTAAACTTAGACGATTACTGAGATGCAGGTACTGAAATTATATATGGTTCAAACTTAGCATCATCCATGATGACGACAAGCTCCGAAATCACAGAACAGATTCACAGAACCAACAGCATACTATTCAGAAGGGGGCCCGGACAGGGACGAGATCCCCTTCACTCGGCCTTGTCGGCGGCGGCCTCCTCCACCTTCTCCTCCAGCTCGGCCACCTTCTCCTCGACCTTCTCCTCCACGACGGCGGGGGCCGGCGGCGCGGTCCGCTCCTCTGGCGCCGGCGCCTTCTCCTCCTCCGCCTCGGGCGCGGCGGCGGCGGGGGCCTCCTCCTGGTCGGGGTCGCTGGCGGGGTCGGTCTTGCGGGAGACGGCGCCGCGGAGGCGGTCGAGGAAGGGCCTGAAGGCAGTCTCCACGGTGACCCACGCGAGCGCGAGCCCCCCGGCGACGATCACCGCCGTCTTCAGGGCGCCGCCCTCGCGCGCTCCTCCTCCCTTCGCCATGGGTCCTCCTCGCGGGCCGCTCGCTGGTGACGGATCACGGATGGGTGGGGAGCGGTGGCGTGACGAGCGTGCGCTGTGTGATGGGCGTTCGCTGGCCGCGCTCGGGGTTTGGGAGGGGGGGTTTTGTGCGCGAGCGGGGGTGGCGGCAGGGGCAAGCCGACGGCGGGGAGGGGAAAGCTTTTCGGCTTGCGCTGTCCTGCACGAAAGGGAAAGCCCGAGGAAGAGGACAAGCCGCGGGGGGGGAGGGGGAGGCGTGTGGCTCGTGAGCCGTGGCCCTGGATTGGAGTGGACCGCGTGGGCTGCGGTGGGCGGCCGCTCCCTGATTGCCTTGCCGCCGCCGCCTTGTGTGGTTGTGCCCATGGGCTGGGTGAGAGGTGACGTCCGCTTGTGAAACAAGAAGAGAGAGAGAGAGAGAGACCGGCCGCCGCTTTGGGGTAAAATTGATGGGCCGGATTTAGCAGAGGCCGCGAAGATTTTTAGGAAGGAATCGGTGGCCTGGCCCGATAAGAAAGCGTCGGTGGCGACTGGCGAGATTGGGTCACGCGTTCCATTGGACCGCGCCGCCGGCCGCCGGCCGCCGGATTTATTCTCATGGGCGCCGCTCATTTCCTCCCCGTTGGAATTTGCCGAACCATCCCATTTTCTCACGCACGGTGCACGGTGCACGGTGCGCAAACCTGCAGGGCCCCATCCGGCTCGTTGTCGTAGGTGACACAATTGACCGTCTACCTGTTCACATGCGACGCCTCACCTTCTCGTCTGCTTCCTCTCCTCCTCGGCTACTCCCGGTAGACAAGCAACAACGCACAAGGGAATGGTATGCGTTGTTCTAGAAACGAAACTGGAGCGAAGCCGAAGCTCGGATCCACGTCTCGAGGGTCATGTCAACCCTTGCTACGACGAGTGTTTTGCGTTCTAGCGAGTAGCGAGATGCCTGAATCGTTGATGAATTCAGGCGTCAAACTGAGTCGCTGATATTTGCATACTAGGCAACCAATCTTCGAAACTTCTTTTCCAGCTGTTTACGAGCTGCGTTGAACATTAGGCATTACTAGCTTCCAGGTTCCAGCAAACGCGTGCACCGACACCGATAGGCGATTCATGGCAAGGTTACAAGGTTACTCCGTTGGTAGCCACTAGCCAGCCGGCCACTGAAAAGACGTATCAGATCTGAGAAAGCTGAAACTCTCGAGGCCATTTTCTCAAGAACAGAGGAGCACGATTTTGCATTAGATTTATTTACTGCGGGGGGCAAAAAAAAGGCAATACAAGATCAACCAAACATTTTACATTTACAATCTCCAGCGAACCCAAAAAGAATGTAAAGAACGAGCATACAAATTCACCCCTACAGGGGCACTAGATCTACACAGAACGGGACGGCAACGCTACATTTCACTTGAACCATTCATCAATCACCGGGCTAATTTTTTTCCCACTTATATTCGTATCGCGATATCTTCACCATCGGTCTCACGCACCTGGAACCCGGCGCGCATCCGGCGACGCTCCCTAGTGCGCCATGGCGTGGCCGTTGAGGTGGAAGCTCTGCCTCTGCGCGTAGGCGAACGCCGCCGCCGGCTTGCAGTGAGCGCTGTGCTGCGCCGCCGCCGACGGCAGGGACTGCTTCTGCGTGTTGGGGAGCGAGTGCGTGGACATAACGAGGCGCCGGACGCCGGCGCGCATCTTGTAGAGGATGTGGCCCCAGCTGCCGCGGCTCTGGCGGCCGAGCGCGGCGACCTCCTTCTCGTTCATCTCGAGGTCCCCCGCGAAGCCGGGCTTCTTGGAGAGCAGCCAGCCGACGCCCCACGCCCACCACTGCCGCAGGGAGCCGCCGCCGGCCGCGAACGCGGCGCCGAGCGACGGCGCCGACTTGGAGCGCCGGAACGCCCACTCGGCCGACGCGGAGGAGATGGGCTGGATCTTGCCGGAGAAGGAGGAGAGCCGCTTCCTCAGGCCCATGAGGTGGCTCTCCTTGCCGCCCCCGCCGCCGCCACCGCCGAGGCCGCCCTGGAAGGTGGGCAGCTCGTCCTTGAGCGGCCTGGTCGGCAGGAACCTCGTCTTCTGGATGCTCTCCAGGATGGTGGCCATGGCCGGCGCCTCAGCCAAGCGAAGCAAGAAAGCACGCGAGAGAGAAGAGAGAAAAAGAGCAGAGAAGAAGCTCAAGCCGTCACGGGGCAATGGCCTTCTCCTTCTCCAGATCTCTCCCCCCTTCTCCTTTTGGTGTGGACGGGAGGGGGATGGAGGAGGAAGGCGAGGTATGTCCGTATGTGTATGTGTTGGCGCGGTGTTTGTCTCGCAGCCGCAGCAGCCGCGCACCCCCCTGGACAGGCTGGCTTTATTCACGCATGAGGGGGACACGACACGAACGAGGTGGGCAGTTGAAAGTTCGCGGTAGCTTTGTGAACTTCTGGTCTTCTGCTACTAGAACATTTTCTTTTGAGGGGTTTTCTTTTTTTTTCCTCTCCCCAACTCCGGCAGCTCAGATATTCTGGAGCCGTGTTGGCAAAAATAATGGCTTCGTTTGGTTTGCGCTGTGCTAGTGAATATAACACTTTGACCGCTAATTACAGTATCAAATAAAATCAGTTGATAAAATTAACTTTAGAATCTCGCGTTAGGAATCCTGAAAAATCTAATGAGTCATTTGACCGCGCGATTAGAGAATAGTTATTGTAACATCACTGTAATTAATTATCTATTAATTACTGTTATTAGATTCGTCGCGAAAAGTTACACTCATTTCTAAAAAAATATTATAAATTGATTTCATTTACTACTTAATGCATACAAAATTCTTTCGTAGCGTAGCCTAGGGTAGCTGAACTAAATGGGGCCGATGGGTGGCAGCTGCCGGTGCGGTGTGTGCGCCTATACAAGGCCACCTGGCATGGCTTTGACGTCCACCAAATGGCGTGCTGTCCGACCAGCTCCGACCCTGTTCAGCATCTCTCGTGCTAGTATGCTACAAACTCATGTGAACCCAGCAGCAGCAACCGTCTGATTACTGCGATAAAAAAAATTTGTTCGTACGGGTAATAATATGAAAATTAATGTAAAACATAGTGGGCTAAGATATTTAGCGGAAGTCCTTTCAAAAAATTAAAAGAGCTATAGCGAAAGTTATAACAAAAATTAAATTATTTAGTGGAATAATAAAATAATCAATAATTATATACAAAATTAAAAATATCATTGATCTAACACGCTAAAATAGACTCAAAACGTCTTTTGACTGCCAAACTGTACACATGCTGCTTTATCTATGGTTCACTCTAGTTATATTGATTCTTTATTTCTTTTGACTACATCTTTAGTGGACATATCAGACATTTATTACCACTAGATCATGTAAAACCCCCCTTTAGCGGACATATCGGATAAATGTTGTATAACGTAGTGGTATATCTTCTAAAAAGCTAATAGTGGTTTATAGTGGATTATTTTGTACATTGATGAAAACTGAAATTGTTACTGTCTTTCCATGGAATAAAATGCATAGTTTTTTTTGGGCAATTGCGTTATTGCCCCTTTTTTAAACTTCAATTATGATTTTACCCTCATTTTCTTTCACTTTGCATTTTTACCCTTACTGTTTGGAAATGAAGACTCATTCTACCCCTACTCCGTGAACAGTACTTAACAGTGTCAAAGAAGACAATTTTGCTCTTGCGAATATGCCCCTACTTTTTTGGAACTTTGTGAATATACCCTTATTTGCCATTACATTTCAGAAGCATTTTAATAATAATATGGATAAGAATTTGCTTGAATTTGAACAACATTATAATACACAAAATTAAGTTGAAACAACATGCATCTCTTCCTCGCCCCCGCTCTTTCCAATTTGGAAAGCTCGAGGCCTCGAGCAATGGTGGAGAACAGGGGCGGCGCGTTGCAGTGGCCCTCGTCGAAGTTGAGAGCCTGTAGCTGGGAGACTCGTAGTGCTGCTTCTCACTGCCGGTGTTGGTCAAGTTGCTTAGGCTGCAATTAGCTTGTACCAGCTCCCAATTTCTAGCTTTGTTTTTCTCCTTTCTCTCCGTATTTCTCTTCTATGCTCCCATGGCCATCGTGCCTTTAATCCTCCGGCGCCTCTTCCTCTAGGAACATCAGCTAGCTTTTATCCCAGTCAGGATGAGCATCCCCTGCCCGAGCAGTCGACCCGAGCTCCACGTGCGCGGCTGCTGGAACAAGCTCGCCGGCAGCAAATCGAGCTCCCCGAGATTGTGCGCCTGACTTCCTGCCCCTTTCTGGCCTTCCCCTAAATCGAGATCCGCTACTGCCAAATCGAGGTTCCGCACTGCCAAACCAAGCTCTGGTTGAGCAAATAAAGCTCTAGGATGATTGAATCACTCCACCACTACAATTTGATCTCCAGGAGCAGAATCGAACTCGCACGCTGCCAATCACCGTGCGCCCACAACCGCCGCCCGCACCAGCCCCGTACGCCGCCCTAGCCTGGCCGCGGGTCTGGCCCTCGCACGCGCGCCGCCCGGCTGCCACGCGCGACACCCCAGCAACGCGCGGCACCCCAGCCAGGCGCCACCGCCGCTGCCGCCGCCTGGGACCGACGGGAATTGCAAGCGTGGGAGTGAGCTAGGGTTTCGCAAATATCGGGCGCCGGGCACGCGGCCCCTCCCTGGCGCGGCGCCCCCCACCTAGCCACCGGATCCGCGCCCTCCCCTGGTAGCCGAGCCGCGCGACCCCTCCTCCCAGACCTGCGGCGCCGCCTCCTGGCCGCCGAGCCGAGCCCCCTCCTGGGCGCACCCTCCTGGACCCTCCCCCTGGCCCGCGGCACAGCCTCGCCAAACCGAGCCCCGGGGACCTGCTTCCTGCCCGCCAGTGCCCACGCCGCCAGAGAGGAGAGAACGAGAGAATTGGGGAGAGTTGTAGCCAGATCTGCGAGAGAAGAGATAACGATAAGGGGGTATATTTGTCTTTTCCTAGGATTTAGTTTATTTTTCTAATTATTTGAATTGGGATGCAGCTCACGGTGTTATAAATAGGGGTAAACGGCAGCTTTATTTTGGAACAGTAGGGGTAAAAATACAAAGTCAACAAAAATGAGGGTAAAATCACAATTGGGGTTAAAAATAAGGGTAGAAACACAATTGCCCCCTTTTTTTTTCTTTAAAGAGCACTGAGCAGTGAGCGCCACCCCCAAGGAATTCCGAGACAATTTATCCCTCTTTTCCTGAGGACGCGGTGTCTCCAGTTCTGCAATTTGCTAATCTAGTTCTACCAAACACTTTCAGGATTCCAGTTACAGGAAAGTAAACAACTGAAGTTCTGATGATTACCCCGTTGATGGAATGAGGGAATGTGGCTGACCTGTGTATGCTTGATTAGCGTTTACTTAAAAAGGGGTAGCTGCGGCCTCACCAAAAGGATTCACATGCGAACATGGGGGAGGAAGAGGAGCCAATCATCCAAACGGCAGCCCCGTGGTGGCGGCCCTTGAGACCTTGTCTGTCCGACCGACCGTCCCCGCCTCCTACAGTCCTACCGGAGCGTTTTGTCATGATTCGGCTGCTCATCCTAGGCCAATCTTTAAGGTAGAGCTTTTCAGCAGCTGCACGCCAATCTACCTTCACAAGAAGAACGCCATCCAGAGTTTCAGACGCTGAAAACCTGAACTTTTACACCCCACTGCTACTGAAACCGCCTGCTCAAGTTTGACGCATTGTTATTTACCAAGCTGAGTTCCTGCCAATATTGGCCGTGGGAGTTGTTGGTGGTCGAGAGAACGGGGTTAGGATTGTTGATGAAGAAGCTCACAGGTTAAGCAGTTCGTGCGGCTCATGTACATGGCTGCGGTTCAGCAGTCCAACTCGGAGCCTGACACAGCACTCGGCGCTCACCTGTTCTCCTCTCTTCCCTTTTTGGGTTGCTTCCGCTCGCCGACACTCACTTTTATTGAATGCACGGCATGGTAGGTTGGGAGGTTGGTGGAAGAATCAGCGGATGGGCGGGGAGTGGTGGAGCACAACTGAAGCTCAAGCTCATGGTCTTCGTGGCAGTATTCTAGCCCCGTTTTCGGTTGCTCCGTCGTCAGTCAGTGACACCGTGACATACTGACATAGCATTCCAGTTCTCCACAGATGCTAGTGCAGATGGGCAAGGGGGACGAGGTGTATTTTTGGATTCCAATTATTTTACAGTTCAGACTTGAGAGCACATACGGATACGGTGCTAGACGCGCGACAGCCACCAAATTTCTACTGGGAGACTTGTTACGTTACAGCTCATCTGGGAAAAAGACCTGCTAAAACTTCATAATTGCGTCGCGACACTCGCGAAGCATACGCAACCACTGTTTCGGAGCCGCGGCAACAACAAACAACTCGGCCATGTGTTGCGCGCTGCGATCTGTCCCCGTCAGAAGCAGCGATCACAGTTGCGGCTGGCTGCCAGGCTCTGCCTGCTCCGATCACTGACCACTGATCGCTGCCGCCGCCGCCGCCGCCGCATCTCGATCCGCCATGGGTGGAAGGAAGAGGAAGCATTAGATTCTGACCGCATTGAACTAAGCTGGCTGCTGAATGAAAACTTTTTTGATATGGTCTCAGAAATTTGGAATAAAGAGAAAAGGGGAAACAATAATTTGCAAAAATGGCAAAATAAGATAAGAAGATTAAGGCAATTCCTAAGAGGCTGGACAATAAATTTGAATGGAGCATATAGGAAGGAAAAGGAAGAACTACTAAGGAAAACCAATGAACTGGATAAGAAAGCTGAAGACTGTCTTTTGAGCCAGCAAGAGATGGACCTCAAACAATGTTTGAAAGAAAGATTGGCCTGGCTTTTAAGAGAGGAAGAAATTAGATAGTTTCAGAGAGCCAAAACAAAGAAATTACTTCAAGGTGATAGCAACACCACGTATTTTCAGATGGTGGCAAATGGGAAAAGAAAGAATACTAGAATTTACAGATTGGAACAAGAGGAAGGGACAATTGAGGGAAAAGATGAACTGGAAAAGTATATTACAAAGTACTACAAAAATTTGTTTGGGAAACCGGAAAGAAATAATATCACTTTGGAGGAGACAAGAAAGGAGGACATAACTCAAGCGCTGGAGGAAGAAAACAGGAGTCTAGTAGAAGAGTTCACTGAAAAGGAGGTCAGAGATGCAATTTTTCAAATGAAACACAACAAGGCCCCAGGACCAGATGGATTCCCGGTGGAGTTCTATCAGGTATTTTGGAATCTCATAAAAGATGACCTAATGGAATTATTCAGAGATTTCCATAATGGGGACCTTGACTTATTTAGTCTGAATTTTGGAGTGATAATCTTGATCCCAAAGCTGCAAGAAGTCAAAAGGATCCAGCAATATAGACCAATATGTATGTTGAATGTTAGCTTTAAAATCTTTACTAAGGTTTTAGCTAACAGACTTACATCAGTGGCTAATAGAATAATTGAGCCTTCCCAAAGTGCTTTTCTACCAGGCAGATTTATCTTGGAAGGAGTTGTGGTACTTCATGAGACTATCCATGAAATGAAGAGGAAAAAACACAGTGGAATCCTTTTAAAACTAGATTTTGAGAAGTCATATGATAAGGTAAAGTGGGATTTTCTACAACAAACACTGAGAATGAAAAGGCTTTGCACCCCAGTGGTGTGACTGGATTAAGAAAACTGTTACTGGTGGTTGTGTTGGGATTCAAGTAAATGACAATGTGGGTAGTTTCTTTCAAACAAAAAAGGGATTAAGGCAAGGTGACCCCTTATCACCTGTGCTATTCAATATAGTGGCTGATATGCTTTCATTATTGGTCTTAAGGGCAAAAGAGGACAATCAAATAAAAGGAGTTGTACCACATCTGGTAGAAGGAGGGCTGTCAATTCTACAATATGCAGATGACACCATTTTTTTCCTAGAAGATGACATTGAGCAAGCAAAAAGTCTGAAGCTGGTGCTAAATGCTTTTGAAAATCTCTCTGGCCTAAAGATCAATTTCCACAAAAGCGAAATCCTTGGAATGGGAGAGGCAAAAGGAAAGATAGATAATTACATCCAAGTGTTTGGGTGCAAAGAAGGCTCTCTCCCATTCAAATACCTCGGAATCCCAATGCATCATCAGAAACTAACAAACAGAGATTGGAGCCATATAGAAGAAAGATTTCAAAAGAAGCTAAGCAGTTGGAAAAGTAAATTGCTGTCAGCTGGGGGCAGACTGGTACTGATAAAGTCAGTTTTGACCAGTCTACCCATGTTTATGTTGTCTTTCTTTAAAATTCCTAAAAGAATTCTAAAGAAACTGGACTATTACAGATCCAGGTTTTTTTGGCAGTGTGATGAACAAAAGAAGAAATACAGATTGGTCAAATGGAGTGTTCTTAGTACACCCAAGAGTTTTGGAGGGTTAGGAATTACTGACCTAGAGGCCCAAAATGCTTGCTTGTTAAGCAAATGGAGGGGTCTTAAGAAGAAATACCTAAGGGGGAAAACTTTGTCACAAGTGAACAAGCAGCCAGGTGATTCCCAGTTCTGGAGGGGTCTAATGGCGGTCAAAGAACAATTCCTACAAAGAGGAAAATTCCAGGTTAGTAATGGGGAACAAACAAGATTTTGGGAGGATTGGTGGTTGGGTAACAAGCCTTTGATGCAGCAATTTCCCTCTCTTTACAATATTGTGAGAAAGAGAAATCAAACAGTTGCTAGTGCGCTTGGTACTATACCTCTGAATATTACATTTAGGAGAGTTTTGGTAGGAGACAAGTTGAGGTTATGGCATGAGCTAGTCTCAAAAGTAGTGAATTTAGTTCTATCTGATGCCAATGATTCTTTCAATTGGACGTTGACCCAAAACTCAGCTTTTACCGTGAAATCGATGTATAATAATTTAATGTTGACAAATAGGTTACCCTGTGAGAGTGTGGTGTGGAAACTGAAGATACCTCTGAAAATTAAAATTTTCTTGTGGTACCTTCAAAAGGGTGTCATCCTAACCAAAGACAATCTGTTAAAGAGAAACTGGAAGGGGGGAAGCAAGTGCTGCTTTTGCTCTGAAGATGAAACAATACAACACTTATTTTTTGATTGTCATGTGGCAAAATTTGTGTGGAGTGCAGTGTTCTTTGCATTTGGAGTAAAAGCGCTTGCAAGTGTTAGTAACATGCTGGGTTCCTGGCTGAGAGGTTTCTCCATGAAACTCAGAAAACAGTTTTTAGTAGGAGTTGCTGCAATGTGCTGGGCCATTTGGCTAAATAGAAATGATGTGGTTTTCAACCAAAAGCAACCTAACTCATATTTGCAGGTAATATTCAGGGGAACACACTGGGCAAGATCCTGGTCGCAGCTTGCTAAGGAAGAAGAGAAGGTTCACATGAAGAGCAACTGCCGAGTGATTGAAGGATTAGTCATGGAGCTTTTTGCTAAAAAGGGGTGGAATTTTAGACAAAGGCTGATGTCTTAGTTTCTTTGTAATGTGGTCTGGTCTGCCTTTTTGGTTCTTTCAAACTTTTGTTTGACGGATATTAGCGTTTGCTAAATAGCGATCTGCGTACCGTGACTATGTTTTTAAGCTGTAGCCTCTCAGCTGTGAGAGGTCAAGGCTGGATGTTTCTTAATCTAAAAAAAGGCACACATCGCTGTCTCGCCCGCTGGCACAGGGGACGAGTGACGACGACGCTGGGGACCGGACTACAGGAGGGCAGGCAGGCGACGGACGGCGGCAGGGGACCGTGGCGACTGGCGAGGTCTGCACATCGGCTTTGGTGGGCTGCGCCTGACCACCCTCTAAAGACGCCCACTATGGGGAGTACGGGAGGCCCAACTAGGGTCTGCTAGGCCGCCGCCGCCGCCGATGCGCTCTTTCCTTCTTCAATTCAGAGTCGAATTAGTAGATCTCAGCGTAGGAGCTGGGTTGGAGGCGACCGGGGTTGATGGAGTCCAGATACGAATTGCAGGACGAATCTCAGCGTAGGAGCTATTTGTTATCTTCAATTCCATACGAGGAAGGGAGGACGGGACGGAGAGGATCATCATCAGATAACAAATAGCTGAGGGACTGGACAACCAAGGCTACTGGGATCAACTAGAGAGACCTGTCTGGGAGCACCAAGAGAGACCTGTGGCGTTCTGGATGTAATGGCTCTCTTCTTTTTTCATGTCCCAAAAGAGTAACCAAGTTCTGTTCATCATAAATTTTGCACCATCCCGAAATCAGAGCTAAAAAGTGCTATTTTGGTTTATGAGCACTGACCAGTCCGAAGTTTAGGCAATATATTGAAAATGAGTTTGGATGACATGACACGTGATACTTTTTGTAGTTAAAGGAATAGTTCAATAACACGTGTTGCATGATTTTTTTAGTGTTAAAATATAGCTGATCTGGGTCTTGAATTGTAGATTTAACTGAAAGGACCCGGATTTGATTTCATTTGAACCTCGCTAATTCTAGCGCCAAACTCATGCAAACATGAAAAGCCTCATGGAAACATCGGTCACAAGTGGCCGGCTATGGGGAAATTTTAATGCAGTAAAGAACCATTTGGTGTACATGTCCTCAGTAGCAAGCACGAATAGTTTTCAGATAAAGTTACAAGCATGAGGCTGGAAATCACTGTTACAGAGTTACAAATTACAATGTGTATGTGAAACAATTTACCCTCTCACTCTCTTGAGAAGATACTGCAGAGAAAAGAACCCAAGAGCAAAGGTTTGCCAAAACCACCCCGCAGCATTCCTTGGATCCACCTTTTTTGCCAAGAACCAGGCATAAACGGCTTCACCAATATGCGCTGCAACTGCTGCCGCAAAGACTAGCCGAATCACCAACAATGAGCGAAATACAAATAAATGGATGTCAAGCACCCATTTCAACGGGCCGACGGGTGGAAGGCAAGCAGCAGAGAATATAGCAAGCATCCCAATTGTAACAGCTAACCAAGTAAATATAGTCGGGCCATCTAGTTCCCTTCTCTTCTGCGCCTGCCAATACGAGATTGTTGCAGCCAGGCCTTCCCGAGGGCTCACCATAGGTACATAGCCGAGTTCATTTCTAGCTTTCAAGAATGAAAAATAGTGTGTAACACCAACCTGTCAATTAGCAAGCAACATCAGATATATTTTTACATATCCTTGGGCAATGGGACTATTATCTTAACTTTGTCCAACACCAAAGAGAATATTATTTTGCTAGTCTGGTAGCCAAGTGCTAGTAATTCAATAGAGAGAGATACCTTGAAAAGGACTGATTTTTAAACTAAAGATGAAATCAGCATGACTGTTGCACTTGCGTCTGACCATTTATATTTATTTCAAATTATACTGGATTAGGCAAACTGGCAACACAAAAGAGAAGACCAAAATTGAATAAGAGTCTGACACTCTGACCTTATACACTTCAGCAGGAAGAATAAGAGGCTGAGGGATCCATTTACTATCAAGCCATGGATAGAACAGTGTAGATATAAATAAAAATATTCTTGAAATGGCAAGGGCAGCAGAGGTATCCAGCGTCACTCGAGGAACTGAATAACCCAAACTTTGAAATATGGGGCTGATGATAAATTCAAAAGTGTTGCATGGTGATCCTGCAAAACAGTTATAGCTCAATAAAGCAATGAAATGTACAACTGCATATATAATCACCGTGCTCTATCATAGCCATTTCTAACCAACAAATTTTCAGGGGATATTTGTTCAAAGGTTCAGAAATTGCTGGGCAGTGTGTACTTGTATGGCAAATAATTCTGTTATTCAAGTAATGGAATCTTGGGATTATGTAAAAAAATGTTTCTGTTTAACTATGTAAAACGTTAAACTTCAAACTTTTTAGTGTTCAGAATAAGAGAGAAATAGCTATATAATTATTATTATTTCGGATCTATGTAGTTGTTCCGTTGAAAATATATCGCTAATGATGGCAATATTGCAAAAATCAATACCACAAACCATGGATGTCTTCTCTACTAGATTAGGCTCACATTTTTTTTTCCCAAACTCAAGTAATAATAAAATTGGCAGTTTGAGTAGACAGGAAAAGAAAAAAAACCCCAACAAAGATTGGCTCCTGCACGACAGCATGAGTCAACTAAGTCAATTAACAACATCACAAAGGCTAGCAGCAATTACCATCGCAGATGAAATATGCCTGACCAGCTGCTACAGGAGTTCCCTTCCTGTCAGGAATGTCATCTAAAAGTCCCATGCTTGCCAATATCAGAGCAAGAACTAGATTATCTATATAAACCCAATCAGTCTTTACATCTGGACCCCCAATCCTGAAGAATGCTAACCCCAACTTTGCAAGGCGCAGGATTCTTGGAAGATGACGCTCTTCACCTGGCCCATATATAGCAGCAGGGCGAATTGCACATGTATAAAGACGAGTACTTCTATCATGCCTGTAAGATTTCACCAAATAAGATCACTAAGTTTTTAAAAGAAGATGACACAATATAAGGAATTGTGCAAAGATAGCATAAAATATTTCTTTACTTCTAATTGTCGTTATGGACGCCAACACGATCTTCAACAAAATAAGCACATTTTGCCATTTTTTTTACAATTGTGCACCATCAAAAGAATATCAAAATTATAATGATATGAAAAATACTTTGATGGTGAATCCATTGTTATAAATTAATTACAGGTTTATTGGTTTTAAAAACTTGGCTGCATGTATTCGGGTATATCTATTTTGAGAAGGATATTAAAGTTAGCTTACTGTGTAGTGTGTACATGCCATTCAAGTGCAGCAAAGGAGAAGAGAAAACTTACTTAGCTGGCCGCCCATTACTCTTCAGCACCAACTGTTCAGCAACTGATTTGCTGCGCCCATAAGCATCAACATGATCTTCAATTGGAAAATAAGGCAATGCCTCATTTCCATTGACAATCGGCTTTCCCCCAAACACCACATTGTATGTGCTTACATACACAAGCCTTCTGACACCATGCTCATGGCAAGCGTCGAGTACATTGCAGGTCCCGTTTATATTAACCTCGTCAGCTCTACCAGCCTGCACCATTTCCTTTCCGGACATGCCATAAGAAGCAAGGTGGAAAACACAGTCCACTCCGCATAAAGCCCTCCCCACATCATCCTTCTTTCTAATGTCCCCTGCAAAACAAGGCCCTAAGAAACTGATGATCCATTCCACAAACCATAATATTGTTCACCATTAGTGCTCAAAACAATGTGGGAAACCAGTTGCATCAAACGCAAAAACTGAGACTGACTGCAGACAAGACGTGATGATTGATAGTGCTAGTGCTACTGTAACTATATCCAGAAACAACTATGCAAGAGGCACTACCTACTTAGATACACAGAGATAAATCAAGTGGTACGGGCACAGTAATACCACTCTCAAGCGTCTTGCTTCTAAGAGCAATCTAATTCTGCAACTCACGACACGGTAAATCCGGTGAGGTAAGCTCTTCCAATCCAGCAAACCACGACACAGTAAATTCTGCAACCACTACATTCGCAGAGCACATCCACAGCGAGGGCAAAGTAAAACCGCGGGTGAATTCGGTGATGCAGCGATCTGAACTGAAGACGGTGAGGGGGAAGACAGTGACCTTGGATGATGCGGACGCCGGCGTCGAGGAGCTGCTGGGACCAGGAGGAGGCGGCGCGGAGGTCGAGGGACCGGACCTCCCTGGCGCCGCGGCGGAGCAGCTCGAGGCAGAGGGCGGCGCCGACGAAGCCCTGCCCGCCGGTCACCGCGAACCGCACGCCCTCGATCCCCTCGTTCGCGCTCAGATGCATCTTCTCCGGGGCCTCTCTGTGCCTGCGCTTGTGGTGTGGTGTGGCCGCCTGGCCGGAGAAAACAAAGGCCGCGCACAAGTCGCCGGCGAGGACAACCTGGGCAGTAGAGCTCGTGCTACTCGTGAATCGTGATGCCTGACCTGACAGACTACCTGTTGAGGACACGCCGTTTCGGAGAAATAAACAAATTGGTCACGCCCAGACCCCGGACAGGCACGTTTGTTGACGCTGAGCCGTGAGCTCTGAATTCCTTCGGCCGTCACTAGCAGCGAATCTACACATACCATTCATCAAAAATCAGGGGAAAGAAAAGCACGTGTTCGGGTCTTCAGGCTAGAATGATTAGCTAGCCGCCACTCTAAAAAAAATCAATTGCACAAAAAAGGAGGTCCCACCGAGATTTGAACACTCGGGTTACTGGATTCAGAGTCCAATGTCCTGACTCCTGACCACTAGACCATGGGACCTTCGATGCGACCTTCTACAAAAGAATTTATTTATCGTATCTAACCATGAATGGTTTTGCCACATAATCCTTCCTACGCCAACTGTGTTAGCAAGATAATTGAAGGGGATTAGAAGAGGTTGGGAGGGATTAAATCTCCAATAAGTTAAAATCCACTTAATCCCTTCCAATCTCCCTCAATCACCTTGTTTTCTTTGCATGGATCCTCAATCCTCTTGACCACCCCGTGGCACGCCATCGAGTAACGATTGATCAACATGTTGAATTGAGTAACGATGCTTTCGTGCGGATTACAAGATTGGTTACAAAATTACGCCCCCCAGTGTGTCGCATTTTTGACAGGGTAGGAAGCCATCGCGTAGATTCCACAGACGCCCTCCGGTTTCCCGGTGCCCCTCTTTATCCTGACGAACCCTTGCTCTCCCCAGTTCTTGCCCCACGAGTTCTTCATGACGATGTAGTCCTGTCCGTAGGATGAGCCGTATCCGACGGCCGTCAATGCGTGGTCAAGCTCGGCGCTGCAGGCCCCGTCAAACACCCCCTGCAGCCAACCAGTCAGAAGACATGCGCAAGTTACAACTAATCAACTATATATCTCTGTGGCATCATCTGAAAATACAGGCAAACAATTTTGCTTACCCCTTTGTAGAACTGGAAGTCCTTGCTCCCAGCAGCTATCCCAACACTGACAGGCTGATGAGCCAACGCTTTCAGCAGGCTGATCTCGCTGTTCTCCGGGACATCCTCGTATCCAGTAATAGTGACCACTCTGGCATGAGGCTAAACACGCCAGAGCCAAGAAGAAACCTTTGTTAGAACTGCACGCGATGCGGTTTAGTGCATCTGAATCTGAACATGACATCTGAAGGATTTGTGTCCTGTGCGAACCTGTTTTTGTTTGCAGTAGCCCTCCTCCATGAGGTACGGGTAATCCTCCTCAGTGTGGATGCCCTGGTTCCCCATTATGAAAGCGAATGCGAAGTCCATGATCCCCCCTCCGCAGCCATTATCAAACGTTGTGTCGCAGTCCATCAGCTCCTGCTCTGAGAGCGACACCAGCTTGCCCGTCACGATCTGGTTGATCCCTTCAACTGCTGCCACCGTCGAGAAGGCCCAGCAACTCCCTGCAAGCAATTTGTATCCTTGTTACCCTGCATTCTATTACTGCACAGAATGCACCATGTTTCGGTTGAATTGGTACTGACAGTATGCTGAGATAGGATGTTTATGCATTGTTCAGAGACTGCACTCACCGCATTTTCCTTGGTTCTTGACTGGTGTCACAGCTCCCTTGTACCTCCAGTCCACTGCCCAGGGCAGGTTAACCGCATCGGCATACCTGAATGTTGTTGCAGGACGCGATGGTGCACCCATTTTTGGCAATCCTGGCTTCAATCCCAGATAATTGGTCTTGAACTCTTCGTGAGCGATGTCAGAAAACTGGTTCAGGCCCAGCCAGTAGCTCCCATTCTTCCTGTTCGTTTCTGCAATGTGCATCAGGTTCTGCTTGAATACCCTATACCTCTTCGCCTTCTCCTTCGGGCTGGCGTAGATCTTGCTGTGCTTGACTGACCAGGATGTGAAGAGGTCAAGAAGTTTGCTCGGCAATGCAAGATCCTCCTGCGAGTATCCGACAACGGAGGGGTCGTGGTGCTGGTTAGCAGAACAGGCTGCAAATGCTAGGCATAGGAAGAGCACTGGGAGCTTGGATCCCATGGCAAATGGCTGCTGCTATTTGCCTATTTGTTGTCATGGCAGGTCTAGGATCCATGAACGCATTTATACTCGTCATCTATGTTTCTTGCAAGTAACTCACTACACCTGATATGGCCCTTCTGGCTGAAGCTTTGGAAGAGCAGTGCCTTGCTTTACCAGGAAGCTGCTGTTGCAGGCGTGCATCTCCAATATGGCTGTTAATCTGTTATGATGTTTACATCATGATTTATGTAGCACAATGCACAGAATAAGGGTACCTTATGCTTGCAGCTCTGCACACCTGTTGGGAGATAATTTGTTCGACCACGAGAAGCAGCTGCAGAGTGGTTTTTAGAAGGATGGATAAGTATCTTTTGCTCGTGTGCTCAAGTCATCACCAAAGGGAAGTACCTCATACTATTTTTATTCTCTAACCAACTACATGCATTTTTTGCTTTCAACCTCAAGAAGCAACACAGCCACACAGGAAGATAATGGAATGGTGCTAATTGTAAATGCATGGACAAGTTGAGCTGGATGGAATGAAAAAGCTGCTGCTATGTGTTTTTTCTTTGCTTTGGGGGATGTTCTGCTGAGGATGAGCCGATGAGGGTCGTCAGGCATCTTGTGTCCTGTTTGGTACTGTCCTGAGAAACTTTGCCTTTGCCTTCTTTTTCTGAGATTTGTCTGTCTGTAGGTGTGGTATCTTAATCAGGTTCGTCCGTTGGTGATGCTTTCCTCATTATAGGTAAGACCCTTGGTGGTAATACCTGGAAGTACAACTTTGGAGGCGACTCACTGTAATTTTGTTGCATGAAGTTTGGTGTAAATGCCTATAGCTATAGGCTTGTGACGAGATGCCAGACAAACTATGGCTGAAGCTTACAGTTGAAACCCACAGTTTGAGGAGACTAAAATGTACCACCCAGCCAAATCACCCAGAAAAACAGAAGCATGTTTTGCGATAACTTGGATACCTTAAGAAAGAGGCAGGAGCATGGGTAGCTCTGTTTATGCAGGCTAGCCCCACATACCAAATTCCTCGTTGCATCCCTCTTAACAGTAAATTTCAGGGCAACCAGGAGGTTTTCATTGCAATGATTCACATGATCAGTTATTTGCGCCAATCTAATTGTTCACAGCAACGCCCGTTAACTGAAAGCTTAGGATACAGCACTCAAGAGTCGAGACGTATATTGCTCCCTTGAAACTGAGTTAACACTAAAAAAATTCACAGATTTCAACATCCAACTCCTGATTTTATTATCACACCACAGGGCTGTTTATGGAACCTTAAGCTTCAGGTCTTTCCACAGTAAACTTGCTCCACATTATTTGTTTTCCAGAAACCGTAAAGTCCGGTCAAACAGGAGCAGCCCATCTCCTAGCACAAGTTCAATCTGATGGGCAATTCAAGCCCATCTACCAGTGCAAGCTCATATCTGAAGAGCATCCGCAATTGAGCCAGCAAGGCTCAGCACCTCAAATGGAGGTCTTTGCCCAATGGCTTTCACTGTGTGAGGACATGAGTCCGTGATCCAGAAGTAAGCAAACTGGTCACCTGGCCCAGCTGCAAGGAACAAAAATGATAAGCAACAAGAAGTCTGAATGGCTGAAAAATAGAAATTGCTAATTTGCATGAACTGCCAATTACCAGAATTAGATGTCATGAAACGTTCATATGATTGCTTAGGGAACACAGCATGAGTCACATAAGCACTAACTTTTGCAGCACCATGTGAAGCCAGAACTTTCTGAAAAGCACAAAATAATTTGACGGGAAAAAAATCAGTGGCAGCTAGAAAGAAGCAATATGAAATTCTTTAGAGGAAAAAAAAGGAGCATATGGCACTAAAGTCCTACTGCAACATCATAAAACTCAGAATTTATTGACTGAACAAAAAGTGACTTCAAAAGGAGTGAAAAATGGGATCTTTGTGAGATACATGTTTGACAAAAAAAGACACTAATGTTTCTTTTAGCATTTTTCAGAACTCTTAGTTAGTGGCTTTAGTGTCCTAAGGAATACATTTTTCCCCTTTCGCCAGATGACTCCAATAGAATGAAACAACAATGTGCCTCTCTGCCATATCAATTATATGACACAGTATCTCCTTCCAAACTGAGTAAACACTAAGACAAATATTTTAAGCATTAACATCTACTATCATGAAGCAAGGGAACATATCCATCATACCTGGCACTCTCTAAGAGTTCCCCCAGATTGCACTAAATCGTCAACAATAACAACATGTCGCCCTTCAGGATTTCCTTCCTTTATTCGAACTATTCTCTTGTCGCCTTCACGAACCTTGTTACAGACTATCTATATAATCAAACAGCCCAACATGAAATCCATGACAAGAAAACACAAAAAAAAGGGCAGTTTCATGACTATATGCATCCCTCTTTACAATACATACAAGGTATGTGAGCTAGACATATCCAAGCATGAAAAGGAAACCACTGACCATTGGAAAGTGTTGCAAGAGCTTGTGGAACCGCTTCCACGCCCCATCATCTGGGAAGGCAATTGTAATCTGCAAGCAACATGCCAACAGTCAGGACTGCCATAGGAATCTTTTATCACAAAAAGTAAATGCTCGAAGACAATCACGGATGGTACAACGAACATTGTCTGCGTCCGGGAGCTGGCGGAGGCGCTGCAGCAGGAGCGGGATCCCTGTCTCGAAGCATGGCAGGACGTCGTCCCCGAAGTAGAACCTCTCCTGGAGCGCGTGGATGTCGTAGATGACGACGCTGGTAGGTCCACCGCGCGACTTGGGGACCATGGAGAGGATGCGCGCGAGGGTGAAGGCGGTGGCGACGTCCCCTTCCTCCTCGACGCGCTCGAAGGAGCCCGTGGGGAAGAAGGGCAGCACGAGCGTGAAGGAGGCGATGAAGAGCTTGGGCAGCGCGAAGATGACGGAGATCTGCTCGAAGATCACCGCCGGCGAGCTGAAGGAGGCCAGGAACGCCACGTGCTGCCCCCGGATGTCGTGCGCCTTGTTGATGAACAGGTTCGGGAACCCGTCATCGAAGCTCCTGGAGAGCGGGGGTGCCGTCACGAGAACGATGAGGAACCAGTTTGCTCCACGAAACCGGTGAGGCGGGAGGGGGAATGGGAGGGGGCGGCTTACCGCCAGTTGATGGACTGGAGCTCGATGGCGTCGGAGCTGGCGGCGATCTTGAGCGCGAGCTCCTCGCACTCGGAGCAGTAGAAGAGGTGTATGTGCTTCTTCGTCTTCTGCTTGCCGGCGGCGGGGGCGACCTCCATCTCGTGCCGGCGGCGGCGGCGGGGACAGGGAACCCCGAAAAGAACGGCGCAAGCAGGGGCGGGCTCTGCTCTGACGGCCGCCTTGTCTTTATCGAGACGCGAAGCGGGCGGGGCAACGAATAATTTTCCTCGATCTTTTTGGGGGCATCTACCTCTCTAAACCCTAGAACCCCAGCTGCCGCACTACGAAACGGGCCGTGATGTGAAACATTGACACGGCGAGGCAGGCAAGATGGGGAATAAGATGATGCAATTTATTTAAGTCAGTCTCAGTGACGATTTTACGAAAAAATTCATGATATTAAATATTATCAATTTTGCTGATGTGACAAGAAGAAAAAATCATAGAGTTTTATAGGATATGAGAGTTTTCATCACTATAAAATTTATCTGACACGATTATCTAATTTCCAGTCTAGATATATATGTCCATAAAACTTTTACTTCTATGCCCATAAAACTGTCACCGACACTGGCGCTCGACGGCACAGGGATTATGCTACGCCGAGAAGGATTCCGGCATGGAACGCGACGGCTACTCGGTCGAGGACGCCTTGTCTTTATCCACCACGGCAACCATCACGAAGCACGCAGCCCGTCATGTTGGTGTTCAACGCAGCAGCATGAAGTACAATGTTTGCTTTAGACAAAAAAAAATAGAAATGGTGTTTTGATCTAAAGAAAAACGATATGCGAGACGGATTCAGCGGAGGAGGCACAATCTAGTTGAACAAGAGAAGGTTACAGAAACAACGGATGCAGTCACAGCATCAAGGACTCACAAAGAACTAAACCTTGTACTGAGACATGGGGCTGTTTATTCCCCACTTGGCTGGTGGGAGATGGTGATTTACAATAGCCCATTCTGTGTAGTATGTATTATCCTTGGGCCAAAAACAATGAAGCAATCATAATAAGTTACAGGGATGTGGTTAATCCAAAAGCACTACAAAATCGACAACTCAAAAGAATGCCAAAACTTTTGCAAGGCCCCAATCGCTTTTCGCTGATGGGAATCTGATTCTAGTCTCTTCAGCATCAAGCTAACACTGATGGTCTTCCCAGTACCATACCTCTTCCATCCTGGAGCCATGCTACGAATCAGGAGCGCAGCCTGAGGTTCTCAGTTCTCTACAAGTCTTAACTCGGATGTCAAACAGCTAGTTTCCAAATTGAATTTAGGCTCACTGGGATATACAAAGACAGTCGCTGCTGAGATTGAAGGAGTCAGTGCAGCAGAATACCTCACCGAAGTTACTGTGATCCGAGGCAGCTGCTGAGAGCTGGAACCAAGCGGTACGAGCTTATGGCTAACAATGTGTTCTGATTTCGGCAGAATGAAAGCAGCATGATTGTGAGCACCAGAAAAAACGAAATTCTGGGAATCAACAAGGGAGTACTTGATTTCTTGAAGCAAAGAAGTTGAATTGTGGATCTTAACATAGAAGGTGAAAGGGATTCCAAGGATGGCATAAGGAGGGCACTCCATGCTCACAACAAGCGGCGGCTCTTCAACGCTGACCTCAGGCAACATTTGTTTCATGATAACATGGCTCTCTTGATCACCAAGGCTTGAATCTCTTGACCACTTTAGGCAAATTTCACCTAAATGGAAGTTTGAATTGATAGCCCGTGGATTGACTGAAAATATTCCTTTGTATTCTTCACTAGGAGCAATAACCACATGTCCGCTGGAAATTCCGCTGAACTGTTGCACTGAGCAGAGCTGCTTAGCGTTATCATCAGGTTCAATAGTCATTGAGTGCAACCGTAAGGGAATCTCAGTGCAATTTCTAGCATTCACAATAAACATATTAGACTCGTTCATAGCAAGAGAACATCTTTGATCTTCACCACCTAAGGATCTGATTTCAGATAGCAACAAGGGTTCTCGCCTAAATGGTCTCAAAAGCTGGTGCGTGACTAAAAAGGGGATCTGCCCTTCAATCTGCAAGCTTCTATGCACGTTAAGCCGGTGCAGTGCTTCTTCCTCACTTGAGCCTAAGGAGAAACCAAGTGAAACATAGAGCATGACTGATTTTGCACGATGCCATTTGATTTCTAGTTTGCATGACCAGGAATCACCCACACTCAATGTGGGAACAGATACAACCCCAAATGAGCACTGGATCTGTCTTATGCTATCAACCTCTTCCTTTGACTCTTTGCCATCTGACACAGTTGAAACACCAAGAAGTTCGACGTGATGACTTTCAGATTCTTCTGCTTCCCTTGGACTCATCAACAGACCACCACCTCGGGCATCGACAAGGTTAATTTTCAGCTCACCAGAATGAACTGCATGCCCTTTTGACAATATGGTCACTGGTAGAATAAATATCTCTCCAACTAATGCAGGACCAGCAGAATTCAAAACAAGATCAACTTGAGCATCTGGCTCTTCAACTTGGATAAGTTTCAGCCCAGAAAACGCGAGAACATTGTCCTTTGTGGGCATGGTCTCCACTTGGTCCTCAAATTTCCATAATGGGAAGTCTTCCATGGAAGCAGGACTTTCAGCATGGCAGCAAATCACTAGGTGTTTGTTTATTGTCGCCTTCACAGACAAACATTCTAGCTTTCCACTCTGTCCTGCAGAATGTACCCATAATGTTAGCTCCAATATGGAATTTGTGGTAGGAAAACTATCACCAAAAACATATGCAAGGAAAGCTTCAGCTCAAATATTCAAGTACTTCTTTTCAAAAAAAAAATCAAGTACAGAGGAGCAAATATGTGAACCCCATGAAAGCCAAAAAAAAAGAAAATCCTTTTTAGAGAATGCTGCCTATAACTCAAAATGGATGTACCCCATTTTTAACACTGCTAGATAATTTTCCTCTTCTTAATGCAATGATATGCACCTCTCCTGCATATTCGAGAAAAAAACACTGCTATATAAGTAGGCAACATATCGCATGGATAGTTCCTACATAGCTAACGGTTTGATTCTATTTCCTCCAAATTTCTCATTCTTATAAAATAATGCCAAGCGCTTTTTCTCACCAGTTCTCTTCCAACATAGGTATACCTTAGCATTTTCTTAAAAGAAAAAAAAAACTTGACCGCCAGGAGGAAGACAGCCCTGGATCATAACCTGGGCCGACCACGACCCACTGTGTTAGCGACCACAGCAACAACCCCCTGGCAGGAGGGCCCAAACCAACCACAGATGCCACAGGTCAGCGCCCTATCACTATTTTTTGGGTTGCCAGCGAGGTTTTTTTTTGGCTGCCACCAGGATTTGAACCCTGCTTGGTGTCTTCCTCAACTGGGAAGCTTACCACTACACTGCAGGAGTGTTGGCGTATACCTTAGCATTTCAGTATATGCATACATCACATCGCAGGCTAAGAGTACACATAGATGATATACCTTTGTTTACACAATCATAATGTACCATGGGCATGGAGCATGTTATTTTAGTTGTAAGGAAAAGATCTCATTTGACTATAACCTACCTTCTATCACAAAGTTCATCTAGGTCTGTCCTAAGTCAGACTTGCTTAACTTGTCTCAATCTAGTAATGTCAACCTTATGTTGTCAGTCTATATAAATTTATTGAATTAGGACAAACCTAGATGGACTTCTATTTACAGTAGGAGGAAGTATGGATTTGATCTTTCTATTCAAATGACATTATATTATTTTCTTTCCCTGACTTCTGCTGATTTTTAGGATTTTTATTCTTCCATTGACAAGGGAAGATCTCAAGAGAAATAACTTTGACTAAAAATAAATCAAACAATATTTGTGGGCTTTCTGATTTTCATCGACTAATGCTAAAATACACAAAGTATGTGGCTTTCGCTAATCCAGGTCTCCACACAGAGATTCTATTCTCACCTATTATATTGACTATTGAGATACTGGGCCAGGGAACCAGCACGATTCAATCATTGTTCGCCTAAACGGTCGTTTAGCCCGTTTAAACACCGTTTAAACGCCACACAGTGGCACACCGTTTCCGTTTAATTGGTTGTTTTCACCGTTTAAACGGCTGTTTTTCCCGTTAAACACCCGTTTTGCCCGAATAATGGGCTAAACGGTAGGTGACCGACTGTTTAGCGTTTAGGATAACACTGGATTCAATTTAAGATATATGCTACCACAGCAAGTGGATAAACGCTTAATGAAATGAAGCATATGTACTGATAGTACCTGATTTTATTTCATGTGTCAACCGCATCCATTTATTGGTGAGGAGTGTAAGAGAAGTGGTTTGAACTTGGCCATGCAAATCTGAATCTAGAGGAGAATCTTCTCGTGTACTATGTATCACAAAGTTACAGGAAGATTGATTGAACTGAACCGCCAGCTGATCAACCACAACTGGGGAAGGAAGATGAGATAGCAGTGACACACTGACAAGCAGAGGTGAATCAGGTTTTACAGATTGATCATGAAAAGCGACAGATGCAATAAGCACCATTCTTAGTGGACTTATTTGATCAATATCAAGGTGAGTAGTTTCTTCCATCGCATTATTGAATCCATCAGCGTTTCCTTCTGGTGACTGTTTTCTTTCCAAAACATTAATAACTTCCTGCTGTATATTTTCCCTCATGGAAATGGTAGGAGAACCTGCAGGCCCACTCTTAATTTTGCTTTCTCGATTTTCCTCTCCAGTGCCAGAAAACAAAGGTAATGCAGCCATCTCTAGGGAATAACTGATAAAATCCTTCGGAGAATTAAGTTTCCTAGAGCACTCTCTCAAGTACCCTAGGGTTTCCCAAAGCAAAGTGGTCCAACCCTCTTGGCGGTATAGACCAGCAACACCATCAAAAAGTTGTTTTGCATTGCTAAAGTCCCCAGCTGCATAATATTCTATGGCCATTCCACGACTACAGGCAGAAGCCATTCTTGTAGCACCAAGGCTCTGAAATGATTCATAAGCTTTTCTGAACAATGCTATTATCTCATAAGAATCTTGGAACCTTTCCGCTTCTGACAAAGCATAGCTGGTGTATTCAGCATCAGAAAGGCTGCAACCAGTTTGAGGTATAAGTATTCATATAAAAAATATGCTATAATTTTCTGAGAACAAGTATCAAGAAACTTACGGTAGCACACTAACTGTATCTCCTTGCTCAAACAAGCGCACATATTGGCCAACATACACAGAAGGCATTACTGACTCAGGTATTCCATTAACTTCTGCTGTTAGGTTTGCCATTGACGATGAGCACTCAATGGCATACCTCTTCTCTCTCAAGTAAGTTGCTGCTAACTGTCAGAAGCAAATGCATGAGAAACCAATTATTAGTGCAAATCAGGTAAATGGGGTGTCTCTCTGTAGCAGTACTGCACAAAGATGTAGGTTGAACCTGATAGTAGTAAGCTGGCTGAAATTCCCACTCAGTCAATACATTGTCTGCAGTACCAAATCGAGGAGATAATGTATCTGGAATAGTAGTAGATGTCGTTTCTATCAGTTCACCAAAGACAAGGAACTGCCTGCTAAACCACTCCCAATGAAGAAATGCAACTTCTGGTGTTCCGACAACCCGTTCATAGCTTCTGATATGCTTACGGAACCATGTGATTGCTTCTACCACTTTTCCAGCATGAAGTAGCAAAGTTGATATCTTAAAGTGAAATTGCTCAGCAACTGCTTTTATCTCAACTAGGCGTTGGGTTGGAGGCAACCTTGTTGAAGTCCCAATCATCTAAATATGAGCACATTATCAATGGACAGTGCAAATCCAATAGAAACTGCTTAAGAAATGTGGCGGATCAACCAACAGTTTAACATTTTTTTTTGGATGAATGATAGCCCTAGTTTTTTTATAAAAAGAATCTGAGAGAAGTGATTCAGTATGCCACTCGTTGATAAGGAATAGAGAAGGATATATGATCAGACCTCACGCAAAACACGAACACCTTCTTCATAGAACTTTAATGCTTCTGGCCAATCCCTTCTGAACTCCGCATAAACAGCAACCTGGTGCATCAGAGTAATGGAGAAAATGTATAGATCAGAGTAATGTGGAAAAATCATTGATTAAATTACCAAGCAATTGCAAATAAAAGTTCTTCGTGTTTCCACGCTTTTACACTTAACCTAGAATGAGTAGCAGCACTAAATCGAAGGGCAGAGTGGTTCTTACCTTGAAGCAGTAGCGGATGCTCAGCTCAACAGAACAAAAGTTCCTCTTCTCAATGCGAGCCTTTATCCTTCGCCCTTCCTCTTTATAGAATGCTGAACATAACTCCGCAAACACATTCTTCAATCTACAGATACAGAATATTACACCAATTATCATGCACACCTCCAAGAAAATTGGCATAAACAAACAATGGTTGCAGTTGGTCTACAAAGAGCAACACAGGGAAAAAAAAGTTACAGACTTGCTGAGAGATCTGTTCCATTCTGTTTCATCATGCTCAACCAAAACAACCAAGTGCTTAGAATCAATCTCCGCACGTTTCCTCAGGGCAACAGTTACATCCTCACTCAGCTCATCTGCAACAATATAATTAGGCTGCAACTTAAACCTTCACCATAATTGGCATTCAACTAGCCAGAAATAATCAAACTGTATGTTAGTCATTGGCTCATTGCACAGAGAGAAGAGACAATCCCAAATGCTCTAAGCCAGAAATAACCACACTGTATGTTAGGCATTGCACAGAGAGAAGAGACAATCCCCAATACTCCTTAGTCCATACTTACCACTAGCTTGAGCCTGTACTAGGACCACCACTAATTTAGTGTTTTTCCCCTGAATTGCAGACCTGTATAACAAACGAAAATTACTTTCTTTTTGATAATGCAAACGAACGAAAATTACTTGGTGTCAACTTCGGTTATACTAGCTGCTGCCGATAAACTGAGCAATGCTTCCTAAATCCCAAACGATTGATAAGTCATCCATTCGCATCTTAAGACTCGTAATTAAACATATGGTTATGCAAAAGTAAATTTGGGATCAACAATGCTAAAGCTTCAGATAACATACTTGAGGTTCTCGAGATCCGAGCAGGCCTGGAGCCACTGGGCGGGGTCGCCTGAGACAAGGTCGGCACGGAACAACGCGGCGACGGCGGCCGGGACTCGGGTGCGGTGCTTGAGGAGCCAGTCCTTCTTGAGGATTCCCGCTGGGGCCTGCGGTGGCGCGAGCGGGTCGCGGGCCTTGGCGCTGCGGGCCAGGATGGAGGCCTTGGCAAAGTCCGGCAGGGCCAGGGTATTCATGGGCGGCTGCTGGGAGCTGAGCGCCGCCGAGATCGAGGGGTGCAGCTCTGGGCACCCCACGATGGACACGAGCGACAGCGGCGGCGTCCGCAGCTCCTCCGGGTAGTCCTCCATGGCCACCCCACCGCGGCCGAGGCGAGGCTACCGGTTGAGTGGCTCAGACGTGGGTATGGGCAGCGCCGCGGCGGTTGTGATCGCCGTGGCCCCGGAGGACAGAGGGGAGAGCTCGGATCTGTGGTGGCTGCCTGGCTGGGGACGAGTCTGCGAGGAGCCGAGGACGCTGATTCCCTGAAGAGCAAGACATGTGTAATAATGAGTTCAGTAGGGGTGTTTCCTGCAAAGATTGGAAGACCCCTCGTGTGATTTCAGCAAATTACTGGGCTATATAGCCAACTGGGTAGTTGGTAAGCTGAAACGTGTCTGCCAGAATGTATCCGAACTGCTTACCTTGATAAGTCAAATTTCCACCTCCCCAAAACTCAGTTTATTTTGTCGGTACTGCTACCACCCGAACGGATAGTCTATCACAATATTAATAAATAACCGTTGCAACATCAAAAATCAATGCTTGCAATGTAAAAAATATCTATATACAAATGACTCAGACATCTGATTTGAGAATGAGAAATTTTATCACCGCAACACACCCTATTTCACGCAACATCCACTACAGATCATAAGCAAATACTCCCTCCGTTCCAAAATAAATGTAATTGTAGGACTGAGCACACAAACCAATGCTATGGGTAAAATTATCAAAATACCCTTTGTCTTTTTGTGGTGAATGAATAAGGTGTTAGTTGTCTTTTACAAGAATATTACAAAAATTGTCTTATCTTTTGTGGTAGATTGGTTAAAGTCAGCATTTTTTATGAGACAAATTTTAAACTCTATTGTTGTATATATTTTGAGACGGATGGAGTAATGATAATATCGGTGTTTGTTTCTTGAACACATGTCGAGTGTTCGACGATGAACAGACATCAGACGTCTGAACCGTCCTTTATTTTGAAGGATAAGAAACTTTCTTGTCATACAAAGTATAATCATCTATGGACAATGTTCATCCTGAGACGTGAATCAAATAGCTTGAAGTTTAGCTTAAAATCTTTTTTTTTACTTAGTATTAGTATTCTATACCTATCGAGTGCGCGCGCCCTTGACGGCCTTCCACGACCAAGGGCTGCTGTCTGCTGACAGAACCTGCTCCAGGCCACATAATCATTCTGTTCCTTCTTTTTTTTTTCGAGATGAAATGTCCTCTGCCATTGCAAACGTGTATAGAACTTTGTATGTACATTAGCTCACTAACTCATTGCTGCTGAGTACTTCCGACAACCTGTCTGGTTGCATGCCTGTGAAGAACCATGATCCAACTCCGAATTTCCAATTGCATAACATGCGCAAACACACATGCATGCATTATCCAGTTAATCCAACCATTGCAGTATGAGTCTACGACCATCAGTAGCAAGCTTCTTTTAACTTCCTCCACAACAAAGGCGAATAGTTATTTCGATTCTGCTTCATGCTCAGCATCTGAAATACAACCAATGCTAACAAATGGCTTGTAATTTATTTGCCTGTATGGCTGCATTTACCGCAAGATGTTTCATGGAAATGTGAGGAAAAAACTCTCCAGAATAACTGATGAAAGGTTTCAGTTGCACAAATGCTTAATATTACAAAAAGAGCACCCCAATGAAGGGTGATATATACCGAAACTGCGGACCTGATGAGCTAATTTACTACGCCGAACTAAACTCATATGCCCATACATGGCCCCATGACTAAAGTTGAACAAACACACATCCAATACAGATCTCACAGCCATCAGCAGATATCACTCTACAAGCCAAGGTGTTTGAACAGATTCCCATTGGCAGAGCTCGCCTTCTTTGAACCACAGATCTGCAAATAGAGAGTAACTTTAGCTTGTCATCTCATATTATCAATTATAATAACTAGCTGATGCAAACAGATTTAGGTCCAAGACTATTAGGAATGCCACATCGCTAAGTACATGACACCATTTGTCTTAGGACAATTTAATCCTGCTCCTGATTGCCAAGTTAACTACTCCAGTTCTCAGTATACTCCTCAAAGTTTGAAGATAATCAGTTTACCATTCCATGTAGCTTGTCAAATGTTTAAAATGAATATTGACTCAGAAAATCACCTAACAGCAACATAGAACCATCATACCCAATTACTGCTCAACTTACCGATTTCACGCTTGCCGTTAACAGGACTATCACTTCCATGAACAACATTCCTGAAACATATACTCCATCATAATTGATTGGATATATTGGTAAAATTGAGGTGAGTTACAACAAAAGATCAGGAGCCATGGTACATAATCACGTATAGCAGCATAAAGACATGAAAGAGGGTGGGTGCCGACCTTCCTGTTTGAACTGCGAGATCACCCCTTATGGTTCCTGGTTCAGCTTGAAGGGGATTAGTAGCTCCAATTAATTTGCGAGCTGATGCAACAACACCATCACCCTCCCAGGCCTTACATGACAAGAATAACAAAAATTGTAGCTGTGAACTATGTATCTGGTCAAAGCATAGAGCTGCAGGTATGTCTAATTCGTAACGAAAATTTATACCATGCAAACAACAGGGCCAGAAGTTATGTAATCAATCAGAGTTGGAAAGAAAGGTTTGTCTTTCAAATCCTTGTAATGTTCCTGAGAGAAAAGGAACGGCATAAAAGACAGTATATGATCAGCTTTAACAGCTAGTTGATTTAATATAAGGAAAAGTAAACTGGATTTCTTTGATGTTTCCACAAATGTCAAGAAAAAGATGAATATGTCAAGATAGCGCAGAAGAGAAAAGTGAGCAATGTCTTTATCAATGATTAGTACAAAACGAACATAAGAAAAGGCACAGCTTAAAAATGTAGATGTTTTGATGTAAGAATGAGATGGTTGAGACATTAAATTCAGTCACTTGAATAATTGATGTAAGAATGAGATGGTTGAGGTAATAAATTTTTCTGGCAGTAAATAAGAGATTACTTCAGATGAATAGCAGATAGAAATCAGGAAGTATTTCTATGCAGAAAGGATAAACATAAGGATCATAAGCACATAAGTTAAAATGTGGGGCACTGGAAGGTATATTTCAAGATGCAGATAAAGACATGTTTATGTATAATGGTGTAGCGTAGCACAGAATATCCCCCCCCCCCCTCCCCCCTCCTCCTCGTCCTCGATGACTAACTTTGCAAGAACGAAATTAGTTTTCCCAAGTTCAGTACATTTTGAGAAGCAAACCTGAGCCAAGTCCTTTGAACACTGAAAAAGCTTTAAGCCCTTCAACAAAAAGCCTTTCTTCTCAAAGCGAGAAATGATCTCCCCAACCTATATGCATGGGATATGTGTTATATCTCACTTCAAAAGAAGAAAGAAACTAACAGTTGGGAAAACGAGGAATAATAAGGCATACCAGGCCACGCTGAACACCATCAGGTTTTATCATAATGTAACTTTGCTCAACCTCCTGCAGATAAATTTCTTGTCAACATTAAATGGATGTCGGGTTCTTGACTACTCTTAATTGAGGTCAAGGGATATTGATATAATTCAATATGAAGTTGTGTGAACGCTAAACTTCTTTGATGAAAATACAAAAGATGACTGAGTTTCATTAAACGAATGGGTAAGTGTGATGCCTTCAAGCCTCACGCACAGTATGTGTCGGTGTCCTGACCCGGCAGTCCGGACCCAACCAGTGATGATGCTGCATGTTCCTCGTCCCAGATGTCGATGCAAGAGGCAATACAGTAACGCACGGGTTTATCCTGATTCCGGCCGTGGGGCCGTACGTCCAGCAAAAGGGTGTGCGAAAGCACTGTACTATCTTGCGCCGGGGGTGCTTGTAGTAGGGGTACAAGCGAGGCGAGAGAGAGAGGGAAGCTCCCAAGTCTCTGCTAGAGGAGGAGTTGATTGAGGCGAGTGCCAATATCGGGGTTCAGAGGAGCGTATGTGCTCTGCTAGTAGTGCGAAGCGTTGTGTCCTACCGAATGGGCCGACCCCCTAAGGGAACGCCCGCCTCCTCCTTTTATAGACACAAGGAGGGACGGTGTACATGCACAGGGGGTCATGCAAGTCGTCGTCTTTTCCCCGAATCGCGGGGGTGCAGTGGTCGAGCACTGTGGGAAGTACACTGTGGGGTATGGCGCCGGGCGTGGCAATCGTCCTGGGCTTCGTCCTTGGTCTTGCGAGGATCGCGCCGGCGTCCTGGCGGCTCCAGCGGGCGGCGTGGCGGCGTTCCGAAGGTCCTGCAGGCCAGGGTCTTGTCCTGGTCAAGGCCGGAGTCGCTTCCGAGAGTCGTGCCCATGCCGTTCGGGGGCTCCGCGAAAGGGAAAGTACGAAAGAGGCATGGGGAGTTGGCAGCATAGTAGCTGGAGCAGTGCCGAGCACGTCTTGCACTGCGTCGCAGGTTCCCACAGTGTCGTCACAGCGTCTGGAATGGCAGAGCAGTGACCGGAGTTGGCGGACAAGACTCCGGTCACAGCCACTGTGGGGGATGGCGGCCTGGCGCCATCAGACCCAGGCGCTGTGGAGGAGTGGTTGGCATTAATGCCTCCGTACGGCAGGCGGGTGAGTGAAAGGACCGTTTGTCCTTTCTGTCGAGGGGTGCCTTTGCCTGGCGTCTGAAGAGCACGCCTCAACCACTCGCACTTAATACGGATGGGTGAGGGAGCTTTCAGCAGAAGGCTTGTGCCCACGCCCGCGTCCGCGTGAAACGTGGCGGCTCCGGACCCCTCCCGAGCAGCTAGCTGAGCCGAGAGCTCACGGGGGTCCGGATAGGCACGTGAAGATCCCGAAACCATCTGCGGGGGTCCGGGTCCGCGGCCACAGGTGCTGAGCATTTCCACCTCTGGGACACGTGGTGACACCGGACCCGTCCCCGAGCGGGAAGTGGGTCCGGGACCGTTGGTCCGGTGAGATGGAGTCGGACCCCAGGGGTCCGGCTGCTCAGCTCCTTAGGGCGTAGACGATCCGCTTTCTCGAGGGCAGGCTCGCTACCCTCGAGCGAGGCGGAGATCACCCCGCGGGTTCGAGGGGGTGCGGATGGGCCGCACTGCGTACGTGGGCCGCGTGCTGGGTTTCTTTGAGTTCTTTTCTTTCTTCCAGATTGGAAGGAGGCTGCAGGCCTTCGTGGGCCCGGTTGCCCAGCATGCGTTTGTGTTTTTAGGGCGGTTTTAGTCCCCTGATTAGGGTGCCTCTAATCATGGTACCCGACAGTATGCAATCTAGATGACTACAGAAATTAAAATTTGGCAGTTTCACTATAAAGCCACTAACAAACAACAGTTATGACAACGATTGTGGCATAGGGCTATGTTTGTGTGAAAGGAAGCATGTTCACTAAATTTGTTTCCCTGCATATATTTCTAGACAGAGTTCAACAGCAAAACTGAATTAAATGCCCCACATGAATTATTGATGGTCTGAATTTGGATTTTCAGGTCTCAATGGATGATATTACTAAGCACTATTTAACTAGTCACATGTACCTGAGATTTGTGCAGAGAAAATGGTTTTCTATTGTGTCGATGGATATTCATGGAAGGACTAGACTACTTAAATCTTTCAAGAATAACACAGTTGCCTCTGCTATGTATTGAAGAATTTGATATCATGCTTCAGTTGAGAAAAAGGTTGGAAGCGAAAAGTTGCAACCATCGAACGTAAAAATACCATAATTTTGTCCAACACATGGTTGGACAATTTCAGCAACCCTGCAGTCACTCGATAGGTACATTAACCAGAAGAAAGCAAGGTCAAGCTTTGAATGGAAACAGAAAGAACATAACGCATATGATTATGCATCCATTAAAAGAAAAAGGTGTGGACAATTAACAAAATGTATCATGTTTGAATGCCATATTGTAAGCATTAACTGCGACAAGAAGACCCAAAGCTTAATTTCACTTCAATATTCTTCCTGCCACAATAATTGCAGAGAATTTATGAAAGGACACCAAAATTTCAGGCTACAGTAAGTACGATAAACAAAATTGATACATTTCGCAACGCGTTTTCTTCAGTTAATCAGTTCTGCTGCCTGTTCTGCATAACCTACCTACTAGGCTTGCAATCAAAAGGTTCAAGAATTATGATTTATGAATTAGCCTAGCGGCCTAGCATGTCGTTTCCTTTGCTATTTCTGTAGAATAATAGGATTGGTGTAACTGATAGATTGTATTGCATTGAGGCCTAGGCCGGTATATATTGGGTACATGACTTGGAGGGCAAGGCTCCTACTGTATGGTAGAGTCCGGATACAATCCTAACTACATATTATAGAGATATCCCAAATATACTCTAATAATTTCCAACTTCCCTCCTCACAAATCGATCTCAGCCACAACTTTAAAGTATAACTATCAAAACCATGCTAGACCACTCCCACAACAGGCCATGATCCTCGAACGGCAAAAGCTACAGGAAAAAAACATCTTGCCATTTCCGCCCCCCCCCCCCCCCCCCCCCCAAGCAAATGTAAGTTAAATCCAACAAGGCATGCGGGAGAACCAACCGAGGAGGCAACGATGCCGCGCGGAACGGCGCGAGCCCTGGCCGCGCTCCCACTCCCCACCGTCGTCGTGCTCAGCCCACGCGCAACCCGGCCGCGGGTCCCCGTGGAGGCGGCGGCAAAGGAGAGGAAAGCCGACGGCCGCACCGCGGCGGAGGGCCGGCGCCCGGTCCCGGCGAGCGGCGGCGCCGTCCTAGCGAGCACGGCCATGGTCTCCATCCTTCCCGCGAGTCCGTGCGAGCAAGAGCACGAGGATTTTGGATTAGGACGGAAGCCTCCTCGTGAGCTAATCCCTCCGTTACAAAATTCAAAAAAAAACTGTCGTCCGAGTCTCAAATAATTTAATAATTTAGTATGAAAATATACTGGTTATGCACGTGACCAGCCACGTGTTTATTTAGTGGTTTTGCACATTTTGAATCGTATGTTTAAAACTAATTCTATATCAACTCTATGGAGGAGCTACATAATAATATACTCCATGGTATAAGAGTTCCGCCAAGTAGACAAATCAAGAATATATAAATCATAAAATTCAACAAAATAAAATTGATAACAATAATAATGTAGCATAAGAACTTGTCTCAATCCATTATTATTGATTATTGATTGATATGGGAATTTAAAATATGACCAACACCAGCATGCAAGACTTAAAAAATGTAGCAAGATCCATCCAACATCAGCCATGGTATGCGATTAGTTTATCTAGATATATTTCTCCACGCAGGTGTCACATATGGTCTTTAGAGCTCCAGCTATATCTTCAGAAATATTATCTTTGCTCTCGTTCCATAACCACTTCAGTAGATCTATGACGAACCACTTTCTTAGAACTCTCGAATCCTGGTATAGAAGGCATCACCACAACAAAATATTAGTTAGATGGCTAATGACATAGCATCATTCATAGCAAGAGCATTTAATTTTGACGAAGAGTGTTACTAACCACACGCAGCAATTGATGAAATTATTTACCATCCCACATGTCCATGAGACTGGCAGTAATAAACCCAGTCAAATTATTGCAGAAAATGATAAAAGTCTATCACCCCACTGTATGCCTTTAACTTATAACTGTCGGCGTCGCGAGGATTGGGGACGTGGGGAGGGGCGACGTCGCGAGGATTGGGGGCGGCGTCGCGGAATCACCGCGGGGGAGGGGCGGGCGGACTCGCGTGGAGGCTGGCGGCGTCGAGAGGATTGGGGACGGGGGGAGGGGCGGCGTCGCGAGGATTGGGGCAGCGTCGCGGAATCACCGCGGGGGAGGGACGGGCGGACTCGCGTGGGTACAGGGGGCGGGCTAGGAGACGGCGTGGTGAAAAAAATTACGGAATCAGGCGGAATCAATTTCCTTGACACTGTTTTGGGCTTCAAAAATCCTGTCAAACACTCCCAACTCTGTCATATGGGCCTTAAAGAGGTATTTTATGAGAGATGACTGGATTAATATTGGTGAGAATTGTATATAATTCTTTCATCCTTTATAGTATTATAACGTACTGTTGTGTTCATCGTAGGGTATTACGTAGTATTATAGTATTAACCGTGGACGTAGGGTATTACGCTCCGGCGGCCCGAACCACTCTAAATCCTGCTGTGTTCATCGTGTTCTTGAGTGAGATTGATCTAAGACTAGCTAACCCCCGAGTACACACCCTCTGGGCTTAGGCGGGTGCCTTCCGCCACCCGGCTGTGGTTTGCAGCACCACGACATTTGGCGCGCCAGGTAGGGGAATTAGCTGGTCGCAGTTCATCTCTTCTTCGTCCCCATGGTTCGTGTGGACGACGTGGAGATGACGGAGGGTGTGGCGTCCTCCACGCCACATGCCTCTCGCGTTCCTGCTCCAGGGGCAACTGTGCCTGTGGAGCAGCCACCGTTGGCGGCGGCGCGCGGCGCTCGCCGGCAAGAGTCAGGGCGCCCATCAAGGGCCCCCTCACAGGCTGCGAGCGGCGGAGCGCTGGCAGCAGCTAGGGAGTTGCTTCGCAACCCTCCGGCTGAGGCAGCCTCGCCAGACGCCCTGAAGCAGTGGCGGGACGACGTTGATCGTCTCCTCCACCTAGCTCAGGCCCCCTCCAGTTCTGCAAGGACTGGGCAACGACCTCCGCCCGGCAACGCGGTGGTACCTTACCGCCAGCGTCAGGGCGGGGCGTCGGCGTCCGTGCGCTCCCCTACCGTGAGGGGTGCACGAACAGAAGACTTGCGGGCGGAGCTCAACCGCCGGCGCGCAGGAGAGGATGCCCGCGTCTCCGTCGAGAGGGCGCGCGAGCGCCATCTCAACATTGAGGGTCGCAACCTCAATGCTGATCTGGACGCGCTGGCACCTAGGCCTCCGGTGAACGCCCGGATACAGTCAGGCGCACCGGTGGCTGGGGTGGGCTGTGCTGCACTTGCGGAGCACCTCCGCGCCGTGGCATGGCCGCCCAAGTTCCGCCCCACCTGCCGGAAAAGTACGACGGTACCACTAACCCGTCGGAATTCCTACAGGTGTACGTTACCGCCATCACAGCGGCTGGTGGTAACGGCGCCGTCATGGCAAGCTACTTTCATGTAGCCTTGTCTGGGCCAGCCCGGACCTGGCTCATGAACCTCACACCTGGGACGATCCAGTCCTGGGAAGAGCTCTGTGCGAGGTTCACAGCGAACTTCGCCAGTGCATACCAGCAGCATGGTGTGGAGGCACACCTTCACGCCGTGAGGCAAAAACCCGGGGAAACGCTCCGGGCCTTCATCTCACGCTTCACCAAGGTACGGGGTACCATTCCTCGTATCTCATATGCATCTATTATCACTGCTTTCCGCCAGGGGGTACGAGATGAGAAGATGCTCGAGAAGCTGGCGACGCACGAGGTGGAAAGCGTCACTACGCTTTTCTCCCTGGCAGACAAGTGTGCCAGGGCCGCTGAGGGCCGTGCATGGCACTCAGCCCCCAAGACGGAGACGCTAAGGCTGGTGGCTCCAGTGCTACCGCTCAGGGCGGTGGCAAGAAGAAGAAGAACAAGAACCGGGGTCGCGGGGAATCGCATTCTGGCGGACCAGTCGTTGCAGCGGCCGCGCCAGCGGCGACACCGGCTGCGGCGGCAGCAGCTGGGGGCCAGAATGCACACGGAAAACGCCCTCGCCCGCAAGGTGGAAGCGGAGGCTCATGCCCAGTGCATCCCACCGCTCGCCATAGTGCCGCTGACTGCCGTGAGATCCAGAAGCTCGCAAAGCGGGTCAGTGGGCGGCGTGAGCAGTCCTCCAAGGACGGTTCACCCCCTCCTCGCCAGCGGGCCGGAGAGAAGGAGCTGGGGTACCAATCCCCCGCTCGAGAGCTGAAGGGCGTCTACCACGACGACGACTCCGATTCTGACAACGGCGACCGCCGCAAGAAGGTGTACGTAATGTATGGTGGAAGCTGGGAGCTTGTCTCCCGGCGGGACGTGAAGACCCTTCGCCGGGAGGTCCTTTCGGTGAAACCGGGGGTCCCGAAGGCGGCGCCGCACCAGAGGTGGATGAAACCACCATCTCTTTCGGGCCATCCGACTGCCCGGAGAATATGGCCGGAGCTGGTGTGCTACCTTTAGTCACTGCTCCTGTCATATCCAACGTGAGGCTCTACCACGTGCTGATTGACGGTGGGGCTGGCCTCAACGTCATCAGTTATGCAGCGTTCAAGCAGCTGCAGATCCCGGAGTCCAAGCTGACTCCCTCTCGCCCATTCTCCGGAGTGGGCCCACACCCGGTGTTCCCTCTGGGGAGCATCACATTGCCGGTCACGTTCCGGGCCGAGGAGAACTTCCGCACAGAGAGCGTCATGTTCGATGTTGCGGAGGTGAACCTTCCGTTCAACGCCATCATTGGCCGACCGGCGCTCTACCGCTTCATGGCCATTGCCCATTATGGGTATTTGGTCTTGAAGATGCCTTCCCCTCACCGTGCAGGGCGACCGCACCGCTGCCGTCGCTGCAGTTGAGAGACTGCATGCTCTGGCGGCAGAGGCTGCACGTTCCGAGGAGGATCCGTCCACCTCGCAACCTAAGGCGCCTGCAAAGGCTCCCAAGGTCCAACCGTCCGATCCGGACCATGTTCCCGTGAAGACGGTGCAGATTGGAGCGGACTCCACCAGGACCACCCGCATCGCGGGGAACCTGGAGGAGAAATAGGAAGACGCGCTCATCGCTTTCCTCCGAGCAAATGTCGACGTGTTCGCCTGGGAACCGTCACAGATGCCCGGGATCCCCAGGGAAGTGATCGAGCACAATCTGAGGATTTACCCCGACGCCACGCCGGTGCGCCAGAAGCCTCGGAAGCAGTCCGTGGAGCGGCAGAATTTCATCCGTGAAGAAGTCCGCAAGCTCCTACACGCCGGCTTCATCGAGGAGGTCCACCACCCCGAGTGGTTGGCCAATCCAGTCGTCGTCCCAAAGGCCAACGGGAAGCTTCGGATGTGCATCGACTACACCAGCCTCAACAAGGCATGTCCAAGAGACCCCTATCCTCTTCCGCGTATCGATCAGATCGTGGACTCCACCTCCGGGTGCGACCTTTTGTCTTTTCTAGATGCATACTCTGGTTTCCACCAGATTCAGATGTCTAGAGAGGATAGGAAGCATACTGCCTTTGTAACAGTAGATGGCCTTTATTGCTACATTGTCATGCCGTATGGTCTAAGGAATGCCTTGCCCACGTTTGTACGGGCTATGAACAAAACATTCTGTAATCTAATTAGAGATATTGTTGAGGTTTATGTCGATGACATTGTAGTCAAGACTAAGGTAGGGTCAACACTAGTGGAGGACCTGTCCCTCGTCTTCGACCGACTCCGCGCCACGCGTACGAAGCTGAACCCAGAGAAGTGCATCTTCGGCGTCTCAGCGGGGAACCTGCTGGGTTTCCTGGTCTCACATCGAGGCATCGAGGCAAACCCAGCCAAGATCAAGGCGATCGAAGCAATGAGGCCTCTTGGCCGCATCAAGGACGTCCAGAAGCTTACTGGATCTCTCGCTGCTCTTAGCCGCTTCATATTGAGGCTGGCCGAGAGGGCCCTTCCCTTCTTCAAACTATTGAGGAGGTCCGGTCCATTTTCTTGGACCGAAGAGGCCGAACAGGCCTTCCAGGTGCTGAAGCAGCACCTTACCTCGCTGCCAGTATTGGTGGCTTCAGAACCCGGTGAGCCGTTGTTTCTGTATCTTGTTGCGTCTGCGGAGGCAGTCAGCATGGTGCTGGTCGCCGAAGGGACGGAGCAAGCTCGCCAGGGGAGCACTAAGGTCCTCCTGGCCAAGGATGGTGAGCCGGACCCCGGACACGGGGGCCCGTCAGCCTCACCCCAGCTTGAAGGTTCGGACCCCGCACAAGCGGGTCCGGAGGAGCCTCGTCCCATTGGGAACCCAGAACCGCTGGGGGCCCAAAGGCCTGATGTGGTGGACAAGGGCGAGCCGGACCCGGTAACTAGGGTTCGCACCGTCCAAAAGCCAGTCTACTACGTCAGCGAAGTCCTCCACGAGGCAAAGGCCAGGTATCTTGAGACGCATAAACTTATCTATGCAATACTTATTGCGTCCAGGAAACTGCGCCACTACTTTCAAGCACACCGAGTTGTTGTAGTGACCTCTTACCCGTTAAGAGCGATCCTGCACAACTCCAACGCCACAGGCAATATCGCCAAGTGGGCAGCAGAGCTGGCAGAGTTCCAACTGGACTTCCAGCCACGCCATGCAATCAAGAGCTAGATCCTGGCTGATTACATAGCAGAGTGGACTCCTTCCCCAAGTAATTCTGGGGGTCCGGTCGTCAACGCTGGATCCCCGGAGCCGGAAATCAGGACACCAGTTTTCACCGAGCCTCATTGGACGCTCTTCTTCGACAGGTCCGCCCGCGAGAAGTGGGCCGGAGCTGGTGTGGTCCTCATCGACCCCAACGGAGATCAGCTGAAGTACATGGTGCATCTAGACTTCAAGGCCACCAACAACATGGCGGAGTACGAAGCTCTGATCTTCGGCCTGACGCAAGCCCTCTCATTGGGGGTCCGGCAGCTTCTGGTGAAGGGGGAATCACAGCTAATCATCAAGCAGGTCCGAGGGGATTGCAACTGCAACAATCCCCAGCTCGCGGCATACCTCATACACGTGAGGAAGCTCGAGAAGGACTTCGACGCCTTGGAACTGCAACATGTTCCCCGCGAGCTCAACTCAGCAGCAGATGATCTCTCCGCGAGAGCATCTACCTGGGCACCCGTGCCCGAGGGTGTCTTCGAAAGACGGCTGCTGAAACCTACCGCCCAGACTGCCGAGCTGGGTGAAGGGGATCAAGCTGGCACCTCGAAGCCAACGGTCCCGGCAGCACTCCACCTATGGTGCCCGACCTGGGCTGTGTGCTCTGTTGAGGAACCTAGCGACCTCACAGAGCCACCCCCACCTACTCTGGGAGCTCCCGATGCATGGATCTCCGAGATCCGGGACTACCTGAAAGATAACATCCTCCCTGACGACGATGTCTCTGCTGAGCGCATAGTCCGATTGGCTAAACGCTACGCGGTGGTAGAAGGGGATCTCTACCGCCGTGGCGCCAACAGTGTCCTCATGCGGTGCATTTCCCAGGGAGAGGGCCGCGAGTTGCGCGCGGAGATCCATGGAGGCGAGTGCGGAAGTCATTCCTCCTCTCGCACGCTTGTTGGCAAGGCCTTTCGGCATGGCTTCTACTGGCCAACAGCACTCCAGGATGCGGCTGAGCTGGTGAGGTCCTGCAAAGCATGCCAGTTCCATGCAAAGCAAATATACACCCCAGCTCAGGCTCTGCAGATGATTCCGCCCTCATGGCCATTCGCTGTGTGGGGTGTGGATATTCTGGGGCCATTCCCCCGGGCTGTCGGCGGCTACCGGTTCCTCTATGTCGCCATCGACAAGTTCACCAAGTGGCCGGAAGTTACTCCTGTGGTGAATATCACTAAGAAATCGGCAGTCGCATTCCTCAGGTCCATTGTGTGCAGATTTGGCATCCCAAACCGCATTATCGCGGACAACGGGACCCAATTCAAAAGCAGGCTCTTCCAAGAGTACTGTGAGGACATCGGCATCCAGCTATGCTTTGCTTCCGTAGCACATCCCCGCAGCAATGGACAGGTTGAAAGAGCGAATGCAGAGATCCTCAGGGGACTCAAGACCCGCACCTACAACTGCTTGAAGAAGCACGGTGCCAAGTGGGTTGACGAGCTTCCATGCGTACTATGGGGCAACCGGACCACACCCAGCCGAGCCACCGGGGAGACTCCGTTCTTCCTGGTCTATGGGGCTGAAGCATGCCTTCCCCCAGAAATTCACCTGGGATCACCACGAGTCCAGGCCTTTGACGAATCCATGCAGGAGCAGCTGCGGTGTGACGACGTGGACCTCGTTGACGAGCGAAGGTGGCGAGCAGCAATCCGAAATGCACGCTACAACCAGGCGCTCCGGCGCTATCATCAATGGTTCGTGCACAGCAGGGAGCTCCGGGCTGGCGACCTCGTCCTCAGACGGATCCTGAGCCGAGCAGGGCTCCACAAACTCTCCCCCAGCTGGGAGGGGCCCTTCAGGGTTACAGAGGTATGCCGGCCCGGATGCGTTCGCCTCGCCACAGAAGATGGAGTGCCGCTGCCCAACCCATGGAACATAGAGCATCTGCGTAAGTTTTACACCTAGGCAGAGTAGGGAAATAAACTTTTCCTTTGTAATAAGATAGAGTTAGCATGCGGCCCAGAGCGGTTGAGGGCCACCCTCGTAAACCCGACCTCTGGCATCCATCACACTGGCGGCTAACGCGCGGCTCAGAGCGGTAGAGGTCCGACCTCGTAAACCCGGCCTCTGGCATCCATCGCGCAAGCCATGTACATCAAGATTGGAAAGGAAAGATTTCCTCCTAGTTCTGTCTTTGTGTCAAGGTTAAATTACACATTTTGATTCTCGGAAACTTCGTTTTTCTAACCCCCGCGGGGACCTCTACTCTTGTTGCTACAACTAAGATCTGCATTGAGCTGCTGGACTGCCGTACAGATCCGGACCCTCTTGCTGCTGGAGAGGGGTCCGGACCCCTAAGGACCTGCTCTGGAGAGCGGGAGCTTGTTTCCGGGGGTGGTCCGGAGTCCTGTGTAGCCGCTTAGCTGGTTCCGTACCCAAAAGCCTACACACTCCACCACCCTGTAACAAGTGCTCTAGTACCTGGAGCTGGGTAATTAGGGGCCCGGACCTCGTTTCAGCTCAGCAATTGGCTTCCTAAGTACAAAACGGCATGTCCAGCCTTATACCTCAAAGGATCGAGTACAACAAAGCGACCTCACCCACTGCTGCGGAAGATCTGGGACGCTGAAGCTAGGTCCGGAAAGATCGTGCTGTTTCTTGGAGTGGTCCGGAGCCCTGTGTAGTGCCTTAGCCTGGTTCCGTACCCTAAGCCTACGCACTCCACCACTTTGAAGCAAGCACTGAACTACCTGGGCCTGTGCATCTAGAGCCCTGGACCTGGTACCAGCCTGGGATTGGTCAGGAATGAGCCCCGCGGGTCTGCTACTAAGCTATAACTTTGAAGTGGTACACAGGTTAAAACCTGATTAGTGGTAGTCAGTCTCAAACCATTGAGCCTACCTACCAGGGGGTCCGGGTATCCGCTTCAAAGCTTTCATGCAGGATAAGAGCCAGTCTCGATGGTAGACAGACTCATAGCAACTGAGTCTCTCTCCCAGGGGGCCCGGGGCATACGCTTTGTCCCAGACATCATGGATGAATTCTGCATGCGTCAAATAGCTAAGATGCAGTATCGTTGCTACTATATAAGCGAACTTGATTCTACTATCTGTACTCCTGTATACTACACAGGGAACAAGGCGCTTGCTCGTCTTACAGGCTATGCAGCCCTATGCCAAGGAGGTCCAGAGTATCTTCTACGGCTCAGATGGCAGACAGGTCCAAGCAACTGAACCTATCTGCCAGGGGGCCAGGGCGCCGGGGTGCTGCATACTGCAAATCAACAACTGACAAACAGCTAAGTTGAAGTTTTTTCTACTTCAAAAAAAATTTCAGCTAGTACAAAGTTTGTTACATAATGCAAAAGGAAAAAGATACAATGCCCAGCTAAAGGGTCTGCAGGCTCTCGCTTGAAGTAGGCGGCGACGAAGTCAACGACCTCCTGCACGCTGTCCCGAGCGGCGGCCTCCGTCTCCGCTACAGGGCCATCGACCACGGGCGCCAGCGAGATGGTCGGGTCGTGGCTCCGGAGGCAGGTCAGGATGTGCTCCGCCACCAGCCGGATCAGCTCGCGGCCCTCGGTTTCAAGCTGTCCAGCAAGGACTGGCCCCAGGCGCTGGAGCCTATCCGAAGCAGAACTCAGCACCGGGAGGGCGTCAGCTATCGAAGCTGGCGGCTCCGCCACCTGAATCGGGCTTAGACCAAGCGGCACCAGCACCAGGCTCGCTTCGGTTGCCCAGTCAGCGATCCGCTGGGCCTCAACGCGCTGGTCCTCCTGGTACTTCCGGACCGCCTCCCTGACCGCCTCTTGCACCCGGGTGTCCAAGGCCGCCTTGGCCACCTCCACCTCGCGGGACCTCTCCTCGAGCTCGCGGGATCTCTCCTCCAGCTTGGTCTCCCTCTGCTCCGCCCATGCCTTCCGCTTCTTGAGCGAGTCTCGCTGGCGCCCAAGTTCCTTCTCTATGCCGGTGGCGTGGGCCTCCCGCTTGGCGAGGGACTTCCGGCCCTCCTCCAAATCCGCCTCGTCGGCAGTCAGCTGGCGGGCTCTCTCCTGCAATTGTTCACGCCATCCCTGCAGAGTCGCAGAGAAGACGTCGAGCTCCTGCCTCCGGACCTTGAGGTCCTCGCTGCGAGTCTCCAGCTCAGACTGTTGGGCTGCGAGGTGAGCCTCGAGGTCGGACCGCTGAGCAGCGAAGCCAACAACCTCCAGGGTGAAGTCCCGCTCCCGCTGCACCAAGGATTTCTCTCGGTTTGACACCGCGAACTCTCGGTCAAACACCTTCCTAAGGTTGGCTCGGTAGGCCTCTTGGTCCGCCTTGAGTTTTGACCGAGTTTCCGCGGCGCGGGAGGCTTCAGCCTTCTTGTGCGCTTTCCAGGCGGGTGTGCCAGTCGGAGAGGCGCTGACGCTCGCTCTCCAGAGCAGACCACTCCCGCCGGAAGGCCACCTCGGCGGAGGAGGTTGCCTCCTCGATCGACCGCCGAACTTGCAACAGCACCTGAGGAAGCGGAGTCGCATCCTCCTCCGGGAGTTGAAGCTGCAGGAGCTGCCTGCCAAAGACCACCTCCAACTCCTCCTATGCAACAAGACCGGAGCTGGAGGTAGGGGCTTCCGCTGCGGCACTTGTCTCCGGCGCCTCTACTGCCACCGCGTCGGGTGCGGCGGTGCCCAGCTCCGGTGCCCCCGCTGCCGCCGAGTCGGGCGCGGCCGAGCCCAGCTCCGGCGCCCCCGCTGCCGCCGAGTCGGGCGCGGCCGAGCCCAGCTCCGGCGCCCCCGCTGCCGCCGAGTCGGGCGCGGCCGAGCCCAGCTCCGGCGCCCCCGCTGCCGCCGTGGCGGCCGCGGCCGCGTCGGGTGCGGTTGCGGCCGCCGCGTCGGGTGCGGCTGTGCCTAGTACCGGCGCCCCCGCCACCGATACGTCAGGTGCGGCTGCGCCCTGCACCGGCAACTCCACCACCGTGTCGAGAGCGGCTGCGCCCAGCACTGGCGCCTCCGCCGCTGCAGCGTCGGGGGCCGCGGCATCCAGAGCCGGCATTTCAGCCGCCACGGCATCGGGTGCGGCTGCACCCAGCACCGGCGTTTCCGCCGCCGTTGTGTCGAGTGCGGCTGCGTTCAGTATCGGCGCCTCCACCATCGCCGCGTCGGGCGCGGCTGCACCCAGCACCGGCGCCACCGCCGCCGCCTCTGCGCTGAGCACTGCAGAGTCTAAAAATGACACGCCAGTCAGCATCACGTCACGCACCACGGGGCTAGCACAGGTCGCCGTACCTAAGGGTCCCGCACTTGCTGTCGCCGTCGCTGTCGACGCCAAGGCCGCCGCCGCCTGGGCACCTGCCGATGTGCCAGCGATGGTAGAAGAACTGCTAGGGTGGGGAGCCTTGGTAGCAAAGCAGAAAAGCCATCAAAAAACAAAAAAACAGAGCACCGACGCAAGGGAGGAGTGCAGGATGACAATAACCCAGAAGTACCGAGTACCCAGCGTCCCCGGAGCCCGGGTCTCTTCTCTTGCGGCTGCTGCTATTGTTGCTGCTGCCCCTGCAGCTGCGATGCAGGCGCAACCCGGGCTTGCTCCAGCTGCTGCTGTCCCTGTGGCTGCGGCATGGGCGCAACCCGGGGTCGCACCTGTTGCTGCTGATGCCGCCCGCGTGCCTGCTGCCACTGCTCTTGCGGCTGCTCCTGCTGCTGCTGCTCTTGCTGCCGGCGGGAAGAATTCCTCGGCGGCGATGGTGGTGGTCCAGTTGCGCCAGAGGACCCGTGGGGGCCGGCAGCCTGGGAGCTACCCTGGCCTGCGCCCTCAGAAGACCTCTGGCGCTTCGCGGCGGGCTCCGAGACCAGGGTCCCGTCGCCCCGGAGTAGCCTCCGCCGGCCTGTGTCTCCCGACGACGCACCGGAGCTGCTCTGTGCCTGGCTGGAGCCGGCCGCGGCCGTACTACTAGCCGCGGCCTACTTCCCCTTCGTGGTGGCGCCGGACCCCGCAGCGCTCAGCGTAGCCTGATCCCCGGACGTGCCAGGGATCCGGAGCCCACGGTTCGGGTCACCTTCGGTCTGCCGTGGGGCCAGTCCCCCGTCGTCCAGGGTTAGCAGGGTAGCCAGCACCGCCACCCTCGCCGGGTCCTCGCAGAGGGGGACTATGCTCCGCGGGAGGATCAGGTTCTCCGGGATGAAGGTGTCTCCCGTCACGTTCCGCACCAGGACCTCCAAGGCCTCCTGGGTCAGGTCGCTTCCCTCCCCGCGGTGGGTCCTGCTGCAATCGTTGAGGCCGGTGAAGCTCCACGCCGGTCACGGCCGCGCTTCAGGGGGGCGATCCGGCGCTTCACGAAGTCCCCGAGCACGTGCCACGAGGTGAGGCCGCTCTCCGCCAGCGACCTGATCTTGTCCAGCACGGAGTCGAACTCCGGCTGCAGCGACGGCTTGGCCCTCCAGGATGCTTTGTCGGAGGCAGGCCCCTCGGTCGGCAGGGCAAGGCGCTCGTTGGCTTCGGTGGTGGCGATCACCCAATCCCTGCGCCACTCCTCCCACCTCCCGCCAGCAAGACCGGGAATGTAAGGAGTCGGCAGGTCGCTCCTTATCTGGAAGTAGTATCCCCCCACTTCGTCCTTGCTCCTTCCGGACCTCACCAGAATGAAGAAGTAGCGGAAGAGGATGACGCAGGGGCGCACTCCCACGAACATCTCGCATAAGTGCACGAAGATGGACGCCAGGAGGCGGGAGTGGGGCGTCAGATGCTGAAGTTGGAGGCCGAAGTCTTCCAGCAGCAGTAGCAGGAATGAAGAAATCGGCAGTCCCACGCCGGCGGAGATGTGCGAGGTGAATAACACAAACTCCCCGGCGCGGAGGTTGCCAAGAGGAACCGAGCCTGCTCGAACCCCCCAGCCGGTTTCCTGTGCACTCCACCCAAGTAGGCGGCGCACTGTGTTCAACTCTCCCTCGGTCTGGAAGCGGCGGGGATGAACAAGGGATGCCATTGCTTAGTGGAGGTGAGAGGAAGCCGGCGCAGGGGAGCAAGGGGCAAGGAAAGCTCGAAAGCAAAGGGGCGCAAGGGATGGAAGGAAGAAGGCGAAAATAGGAAAGAAACCATGGAATGTGGTTCACCCCAATATAAAGCCCGACTCATCCGGCGCGCCCCGGAACCGTCGTTGGAACCCAAGCGACGCCCGCACCTAGGGTTAACCGCCCGGTCCATGGCAAGGTGTGAAAAGGCGGGATCCGAACCGTCGCCTGCGCGCGTGAAGCAAGGCGGAAGCTGAGCTGACGTGCGCGTATTAATCGCAGGCGTGGTCGAGCTTTTCGGGAGCTGCGCCGGTGGTAAATGATCCGTTTACTCCGGCCGCAACAATGCCGAACGTCGCGCGCGTGACTAGGTGAACCACTGTTCGTGGGGCCCATAGTCAGGAAGCCGTTGCGATGTGATGAGGCAGCAACCAACCCGAGGGGTAGTCAAAGCCGGTCAAGACCCCCGCAGAAAGGAGCTTCAAGCTAAACAGAGCCAAATCGCAGAAGTGGCCCCACCTGTGGGTTCGTACCTCCCCCAAGGTGGGCCCGGGGGCCACTGTCGGTACCCTGTAGCAGGGATACCCACTCTTCCTGCAGCAAGGCAGGGCCTGCGTAGTTATCCGTAACTACACGGGAAGGACGGAGTAGCCAAGTCCCACAGGCCAGGCTTTTCCCTCACCAGGCCAACGGCCCCGGACCGTTCCCCGCGCTGAGGATGGGTCCGGTGACGCCATGTGTCTCTAAGGAAGGGAAGCTCCGAGCTGACCGCCGAGGCCTCGGACCCCCAGAGGGGTCCGGGACCTCCTGCGCCCGTCCGGACTCCCCTCACCATGTAGGGGTCCGGAGCCGCCACGTGTCCCGGAGGCGCGGGATCGTGCGCGAGTCTTCCGCAGGAAGACTCGCCCACCCACCGCATTTAATGCGATGGACAAGGCGTGCTCTGCCACCGCGGTACACAAGACAGTCTTTGTCAGGCCCCGCTGTGCACCGCGTATTACCAAGGAGCACAGTGGAGCCGCCTATGCCGCACCCGCGCAGAGCCCGCCTGCAGCATTAAATGGATACGACAGCACGGCGCTTGTCCATCATGCCGCCTACGCCGCAAGCTACACCGCCCGCTTAAGCAACGTGGCGGGCGATGCCGCTAGCTACGTCAGGCTCCGTCTCGACAAGACAGCGCCAGGACATGATGGACGAAGGGCTCCGGGAGCAGGCGAGGGAATCCAAGAGAGATCTCCTTTGCCTGCGACGCCATAATATATGAACAGTACGTTATACTGCATCGTTGGACCCACCTGTCGGGGACCCCAACGGCTGTGTACGCGCCCCCTTGAGATATAAAAGGGAGGCGCTCGCTGCGCACAGGACAATCCAGACAGACTCAAGCTCTCGCAACCTTCTCACTCTCGTGGGAAGGCAATACAACACACAGTGGACGTAGGGTATTACGCTCCGGCAGCCCGAACCACTCTAAATCCTGCTGTGTTCATCGTGTTCTTGAGTGAGATTGATCTAAGACTAGCTAACCCCCGAGTACACACCCTCTGGGCTTAGGCGGGTGCCTTCCGCCACCCGGCTGTGGTTTGCAGCACCACGACAAATATTGGTGAGAATTGTATATAATTCTTTCATCCTTTATAGTATTATAGTATTATAGTATCCTTTATAATATAATATTGGTGAAAATTATATCCAATTCTTTCATCCTTTATAGTATAGATTATAGTATATATTATATAATTAATTTAATAGTACTTATTTTGTAACATAAATACTATTATGTATAAACTTAATTAAGTTTAAAATTATTTGACTCAGCCGAGTTGCATTCTCTTTTATGATGGGGGAGTAAGCAAAAGATTAGCAGAGTTGGCGTTGTAAGTATACTCGATATGCCGCGGCCATGGTTACAAACATGTTTTCAAATACTTGACGGTTTGGATTTACAGTGCTAGACATTTGGGGTATATCTCAACTTGCTTTTGCTTAACTGAATAATTTATTTGTCAATTTTTAAATAACAAATGAAATGGTCTGTAACCTAGTGGTTACAAGAGCCTCGGTAGTATCTCAGGCTCTGGGTCCGATTCACCGTGGAAGTGAATATTTTAGAATTTAACGGCGTTGTGAGTGACAGACGATTTTCCAATTGACAACGAGTCACCTATGGTGATTTCATTAATCTCGAAGATTTGCAGGTTCGCTCTTCGAAAATATTCATATGGGTAGGTTGATGTGAGTTGTGAGTGTTTGAGTTGTACTTCGTAATTTTAAAAATTTAAAGAATAAAATTGAGTAGATATTTTGAAAAAGGAGGAAGTTTTTGTTTGAGGGGTTGAAAAAGGAGGAAGAATGACTGTACGAGCATAGACAATCCTCGCAACAAAAAGAAACATATAAAAAGAAAATTTGGTCCAGCCCAAAAAGAAGTAAAGCATAAAATGGCCCACTCAAAGGTGTCCACCATTATGCCTGAAGGCCCAGGCAAGGCGGCCCGTGGGCGCGAAGCGGTGAGAGAAGAATCCCTTCCTACGCGTCTTTTTTATTTTTATATTTTTCAAAAACATTTTTTACAGAAATATATTTTCAATATCACAATTTACAGTTTTGTACCTCTACCGCCCGGCAGGGGGGCGGCAGGGGGCCTGCCGCCCATCAGCGGGGCGGTAGGGATTTATATGTAAATTAAAAAAAATTATTTGCGCAGAAGCCCTTAGCGGGAGCCTGCCGCCCCCCTGCCGGGCGGCAGGCCCCCTGCCGCCAATCCACTGGGCGGCAGGGGGCCTGCCGCCCGGCAGGGGGGCGGCAGGCTCCCCCTAACAAATTGCTGTGGTCATTAGATGTATTTTAGATATGTATACAAATAAAAATCATTAGTAAAGAACAGCAGAAGAAAAGTATAAGCTAGCAATTCACACACATACGCAAATGAGAACGAAATAGGTGATGTATGAGAACGAAATAAGTATAACATGATGACATGTCCATAACAAAAATACAGAAACAGCTAAAAGCACATCCTAACCACCCCGGCCACCCCCGCCATGTCGACCTCTTTTACGCTGAGCGTGGACGTGGTCTGTAAAGTAGGTGTGTCGCTCTGGAGGCCCTACGTCTCTACCTGGACGTCCGATGGGCACATGTGTCTGGAAGGTAGTATCGGCCTGCGGGTTAGGTGTAGAAAATAACCGACTCCAATTTTCGAAGTTTGCCTCAAAGGTATCCTGTGTGGGCCCTATACAGTCGCAATTAAGATATCTTAATCATCGTCTTATAAGTCATATATTTTGGTATATATTCATCATACATACCTGGTGGTGGTGGATACGAGGAATGACCCATATCAGGAAGCTGGTGGTGCGATCCTGTAAACTGTTCAAATTATTTAAAATATTCATAGAGATAAGAAGCACATGATAAATTCGGGCTACAGATTAGGTATTTACCTTGCGTTCCTTCTGCTGTCGCCATAGGGTAATACGAAGAAGGTCCAGCATCATATAACTGTTGTGATCCTATATGTAAATACAAAAGGAATTAGACTTCATACCACAATTAATTGAAATTAAGATATTGACTATATGTCTACCGAAAGGTCGTTGTGGTGCCTGTGTTGGTTGAAATGACATCCCTGCAGCTGGTGCCATGGTACTAAACTGAGTCCCTCCGTGAGGTTGGTAAGGTGGGTGTGCATCACCTGTATGGACTGAGAATTAATTGTTGGCTCCAAGTAGGAAGTTAGTAAGTATCCTCACGTACCTGGATAATGCTGCTGAGACCAATAAGGTGCTTGGGAAGACTGCTGCTGTGTGGGACCACAAGGAAACGAGGTCGAGGCTTGAGACGAACCGTACGAGTCATCGTAGGATGTCCGGCTACCAAAGGCTTCAAGCATGGAATGGGCTCTTTGTGAAACTCGGGTCCAGGCCGATTCTTGCTCATTCCTATCCATCATAGATCCCCCTCGAATCCTCATCAAATTCGCCCTGGCATCTAAGTCCATCAACCTGCACATTTCAAACTGCAAGCAAGAAAAAAAAGCATTAACACTGTAATCCAAAGTATTTGAAAAGCGATGATAACTTTGACTCACCGCCCCAGCTAATGCTTCATCCCTATGTCGTGCGTACCCATCCTGTGCTGTCGCAACATGCGGCTGTGGTTGCATGTCAGCATATATCAAGCGGCAACGAGTCTGAGGCTGGTACCAGCTCAGGTACGCCCTGTACGAAGCCTCCGTGTGTGCAGGGGTCGCAAGCGTCATGTTCTCCTCTGCCTGGTCCCAGCCATCGACCCATGGCTGCACCCTTGTCACCCACATGTTGGAGAAGGGTTGCCCAGTCCTCAATAAACTAAATATTGAAAACAATTTAGTCAAATATGATTAGTTAACTATACAATGCATAGTCACTGAAATAGTATATGAATTGTTACCTGTGGTCATGGCGTTCGACCCGATCCAATGCTGACGGCACATGATACAACTGCCTTTGACCGAACTGTCTCCTGACTCTGTCCGGGCAGTGAGCCTCAATGTAAACGTTGTACACCAACGCTGTAGTTGTCATCCATAAGGCCTGGTCCTGAAAGCAAACCGAAGATATCCCGATCGGTGCACGAGTGTTTATAGCCAACTCGGAGTAGGGCTCCCACACGACGTCTTCAGGTGTCAACCGATCAAACTCAGCCACAAAATCAGGATAGGCCCGACGAGACTGTACGTGGGCCCACCTCTTCTGCACAAAATTAATAATAATATGTACAAATAAGAAATACAAAGAGGGTAAAACAAAGCAACAGAATTACCAACAGAATAGTACGAGTAATAGTTATTTCCGTAATTTCCGTACCTGACGAGCGTACCAGAGAGTCCCCATGGTGGGCCTATCGTCCTCGGTGTCACCGTACATATCCAGCTCATACGGTGAGTGGTCAACAAGCGGGCGACCAATTGCTATCCTCTCGTACGACCAAAGCTGTAGCAGAATTGGACATCCTGTAAGAATTGCATTGTGCTTATTTTGCACCGATGCCTTGCAGAGGCCACGGTACGTGGCTGCAAGTACCGCTGCACCCCAACTGCATTGAGGCATTTCCTCCACAGCTGCCTCTGCGATCTCCAGTGCGTAAGGCACAAGCACCCTATGCACATAGGCCCCGTGTGAGTTGTTGAACATTATGTATCCAAACAACCACAGCAGGTATGCCTTAAGGGATCGAGTGACGCTATCATCATCAGCATCATATGCCAAATTGTCGGGCTGCATAGAAAAGATGAACATTTATGAGTACGAAATCAATTATAAAATAAAACCATAATTGCACTAGTCAAAAGCATAACTCTAACATTAATCGTAACAAAACAAGGTATGTACCTGGAACTGGAGGATCCATGCCTTGGCAGGGCCTGTTGATTTTGGGTGCTCTTCTACATCAATCGCGATGTCAATATTTGCAAAACGCTCTTCTATATTGTCCAACCACGTAGGCGGGACGACACGAGGCCCTACGGCATCCCCACTGATAGGAAGACCCAGCAGCATCGCAACGTCCTGTAGGGTCGGTGTCATCTCCCCACAAGAGAGGTGGAAGGTGTTTGTCTCAGGCCTCCATCTATCAACTAGAGCCGTTAGTAGGGACCTGTCCAGCTGTACTAAACCACTCTCAGCAAGACGACCTATAGTAAGAAGACCAGCCTCACTCAACCTGAAAAATAGAATGATCAAAGGTAAGTACATTATGTACGAAACTTACGAAACAAACGTATTTTTAAAAACATAATCCGACGACATATCACCTGGGCACCCATCGTGGGTCAACAGGAACAAACTCCGCTGGTGGACGTGGACACAGCACGTTAAATTTCACGCGCTGAACCACTGCAAGAAAGGACCGGTGCGACGAGTCTATGACTCCGTCAAGTAGAGCTGGCGTATCTCCGGCCATACCTAACACAAAAAAATATAAGTTTTCTGCATTTTCTACAATTTTTCTGCATTTTTCTACAATTTATCTTAAATTTTCATAAACTTTTCTAACATTTTCGTGCATTTCCTACAATTTTTACAATATATTTTTATAAATATATTTTTCTAACATTTTCTAAATTTTTCTGTATTTTCTACAATTTATCTGAATGTTTCATATACTTTTCTAATATTTTCTACAATTTCTGACTATTTCTCGAAATTTTTTCTCGTATTAAACAACTAATCAATACCACAAAATTTGTTGGTAAACCTAATTAGTTTTTCTAAAAACTAATCTTAATTCTACCTAAATTATATTAAAAACATTACCTAAATCGCTAAAATATCATTACTGCTGCATACACTAATTATAGAATTAAACATACAATAAATTTAGATCGAGAAAATGGAGAAATATTTATTACCTGCGGTTAGAATCCAAAATCCGGCAGGGCTTCGCCGTTACAACTCCCTCCCTCACCCCTCCTCTTTCCCTCCCGCTCTCTGGATGTCGTGGGAAGCAAATGAGGGGGGAGGGGGAGGGAAACCCTTTTATACAGGATGGGGGAGCCCGGCAGGCCCCCTGCCGCCCAGTGGATTGGCGGCAGGGGGCGGCAGGCTCCCGCCAAAGGCTTCTGCGCAAATATTTTTTTTAATTTACATATAAGTCCCTGCCGCCCCGCTGATGGGCGGCAGGCCCCCTGCCGTCCCCCTGCCGGGCGGTAGAGGTACAAAACTGTAAATTGTGATATTGAAAATATATTTCTGTAAAAAATGTTTTTGAAAAATATAAAAATAAAAAAGACGCCCCTTCCTCCGCCGTGAGCCGTGGAGATCCGTCCCACTCCAACTCCAGGCCATCCCCTCCGCCTCAGACCTCGGTGCAAACCTGCCGCGAAAATAGCAGCCGCCCGTTCGCTCTCTCCCCCTTCCTCCCGCGATGAGCGACCCGCGGGGCGGCGCCGCCGATCCCAGCCGCGACGGGGACGACCCGCACGACCTCCCGCTCGCCGAGGACGCTGACGGCGAGGAAGCGCGGCAGGCGTCCGATAAAGAGGCGGTTCCCGTGTCGGAAGGGACAGCCGCACGGGGTGGGGACACGACCCCGGACGCCGAACCGGAGAGCGACGACGGAGAGGGCGGAGTCGGCTCCCCGGATCAGGCGGGGCCCAATGCGGGCGAGGAGCGCGCAGAGCCCGCGGCCGCGGCCGAGGAGCGGGAGGGGATCGTTGGCGCCGCCAAGGTGGAGACGAACGGCGAGGACGCAATCAGCCACGACGCCGACGGGGAGGAGGACGATGACGACGACGGAGACGAGGAGGACGATGACTCCACCCCGGATGCGTCGCCGAGGGCCGAGGTGAAGGTGGAGGGCGAGAGCTCCACCGGGATGGCCCAGAGTGGCGCCAGCCACCGCGTGGAGCCGGAGCCTGACCCGTTCCTCGACGGCGATGACTCTGGGACGGAGGAGGAGCAGGCCGCGTTCATGGCGGAGCTGGAACGCTTCCATAGGGAGCACAGCCTCGAGTTCAAGCCGCCCAAGTTCTACGGCAAGGGCCTCAACTGCCTCAAGTGCGCGTCTCTCTATTCCTCTCGCTCTCTCAGCCACGCCACTACCATCTCTTGTCGTCTGAACACACTCGCCGTCTGTTCGCTCTGTTCAAATCCAGGTTGTGGAGGCAGGTCGCCCACCTCGGAGGCCACGAGCAGGTACGGCTGATTTCCTTATCACGCACAGGCACCTGATGCTGTAGATACCGCGGAGTGAAATTTTCTGTACTATCAATGATTTCCGTCTTCTAACGGTCTCACTTTTCATGTTTGCACAGCACTTTGTTTTCTATCTTGCCATTAATTGCTTTCCCCCCTTGAATGTGGACAGCTGTTCCAGTTTGACGTTTTGTTTATTCAGGTAACGATTTGTAAACTATGGCGTCAAGTTGGAGAGACTTTCAGGCCGCCGAAGTAAGGGTCTCTTTTCAGAATACATGTTAAGTGCCACCTCGTGGAGGATTATTTTTATGCCATGTAATTATTCTTTTGGGTCACATTCTTTTCCAGGACCTGCACTACTGTTTCTTGGTCATTTCGAATTTTCTACGAGAAGGTGATGCATCTGCTGCACCTTTTTTTTTCTGTACTTGTTCAAGGGAGGCCTCTGTTTACCTTGTAGTTGTAGTTGTAGTGTGTCTAAGGAGAATTTTATCCATGAACCGAACCGTAGGCACGCTCAACTTTACATCAGTTAACTCCAGAACAAAGGATTTACACCACTCAGGCTTAGTTTGGTTTGTATACATATAAATCCTTTCTGTACTGTGGAGTCTGGAGTAATCTAGCAAATATAAATATGGAGCTAGAGGTACTGCATTTCTTAGTGAATATATTTTGACCTTGAAGTGCCACAGATTTTTATTCATTTTGTGATACTTTATGCTGTTAATAGTTTACATCGAGACAAATATAATTGTTTCTTTTCTTTATGCTTAGATGCTAGCTCTACTCCTTTTACTCCTTCATGTCCTTAATGCTTTAGGTGTTAGATTTTCAATTGAATATAGTAATAGTACTTGCTCTAAGGTCTAAACCTATGGGTTTCCATGTTTTATTTGTTTATTTTTCCTTGGTCTGTTAAATGATTAATTTAGGCACTTCTTGAATACGAAAAACACAAAGTTCGGACTGGTCAGCTTCAGATACCACCCCCTGGTCTACCACAGCCTAGTGGTACTGACCGCGAGGTAAACCCTTTTCTTTTTCAAGAAAGATTAACAGGACAGTTTTAACTTATATGATATTTTTATTACTTTCTAGTTAGCTTGTTTACTGGGGTTCATGTTTTCTTTTCCTCGAACATGCTGGAGAGCTGCATATATTTCACTAAGAAGAATTAATGGTTCATATTATTGGTTTAAATATAATAGACACATTTATCATCTTATACGTAACCATTTTTCATTGGACCTGTAGATCTAGTACCTCAGTATTTATTATAAATTAATGTCAGAGTCAATCTGTATTCAGATAGACCTAGCTAATTTAGTCACTGAGTAGATGCCCTGTTTCAGCTGGAAATCTGGTGTCATCTGTATTCTACTATAATGCATGGTTCCCATCAATATGTGTGAAACCACCGAAAGTATTCTGTTGTTGGAAGGTGCTGCTATTTTTAGTTCATTTTGATAAAGTTTCATGATGGCTTTGTAGGTGACCGTGAATCAATCATCTTCCGCCAGAGTTAGAAGGGATGCTGCAGCGCGTGCTATGCAGGGTTGGCATGCTCACCGCCTTCTTGCTAATGGTACTTATGGAGATAACATTTTGAAGGTAAAGGAACTTTCACTGGCATTCACTTCTATTTGCTTACTATTTTCATTTAAAATGTTTGCCTTTCTACAGGACAAAGATTCAATGCCACTTTCAAGTCGTGATAAAAACCTAAAAGGCTTTGGTATGTTTTGTGATTTTTCTCTTGCTACTGTGAAACTATGCTAATTTTCCTCATGTATTCTTCATTATATGTTTAGGGGTGCTCAAGAGAAAGAAAGCATCTAGTCCAGAGTATGCTCTCAAGTCATCCCGCACGAAAGTAAATAAGTCACAGTTAAGGATTCTTGTCCAGTCATTCGGTTATCATTAAGTATTTGTAGACAATATGTTAGATGAAGATGGGATGGCCACTCAACATGTTACCTGTGCAATTAACAGCAGAACCCTAAATTCTGTAGCACAATTTAGTGCAATTGAGCTTGTCAGGATGCTGTATGGCAGTATCTCTGGTATGATGGTTACTCTCCTTATATGCATTAGAATGCTCGATTTCAGGGAAGATTCTATGGTCATTGATGTTGGAGAACCAGCCGACTGGGTGAAGATCAATGTACGGCAGACTGTAAGTTCAACGTGTTTGTTTTATTTGGTCACATGGTGTACATCATTATGAATATGTTTTGGAGCCATAACCTGAACCATGAAATAATTGGGTATAAGGTAGCTATGCTAGTGAACTTCCTCTTGAGTTTTGAACTGAAGTTACTTATTGCTTTCCTGCAGAAAGATTGTTTTGAAGTCTATGCACTAGTTCCTGGGCTTCTACGGGAGGAGGTGAAGAAATTATGCTGTTTAGTTTTTTTTTAAAAAGGAAGTTGTGCTGCCATTCATTTTGCTAGAATAAAATACGGCAGATAAGCAAAAGGTGTTTGCCTTATGAAATGAGGTTATGCCGCAGAGGAAATTGCTAACTTTTGTTCTGATGGTATCAGGTGCATGTTCAGTCAGATCCTGCCGGTCGTCTGGTTATCACGGGGGATCCGGAGCAGCCTGATAATCCTTGGGGGATCACACCATTCAAGAAGGTGGTAATTTGCTTTGAACACTAACACAGGCACATTTGGGAACTCGGTTTAATGGGAAGTGAATTTTCTATCTCAGGTGGTTAACCTGCCATCGAGAATTGATCCCCACCAAACATCAGCTGTTGTCACACTTCATGGTCAGCTATTTGTGCGTGCACCATTTGGCCAATCTGATATGTAGATACGTATCCTGTTTACTTCAGTTCCCTTCGACTGTGGTATCTCTTTGCCAGTTATATTCCTTGAGATTTCTAGGTCCGTGATCTTTGTTCTATCATTTCAGCCATTTATTTCTTCAAAAGTCATCTTGTTTTCATTGATTCCAAGTGTTCTGTTTGTTGTGCAGGGTTTATTGCAGTTATATTGAAGAAATAGGATCTTATCTGAGCAGATACATGCTGTCAAGCTGACATAGTAGAACTTCTGCAGCTGGAGTCCGGGGTTGATCTGTTATCATCTTGTTTATCATCACAGTATTATTAGTCATAAGACTAGCTGGTTCATGCGTGTATTTCAAAATTTATGGTGAGATTTTGTTTAGATAGAAAGGAGAGAAGACGCTGGTGATAGGGCTAACATTATAGCAACTTGTTATTGTTTATTATTTTCCTTCTATATTATATAAATGCCTGTCTGGGGCACCCCAAGGCGTCCTATAGCGGCACTCCGTATTTCTGTGCATGACGCCGATTCCTAGTCTCATTTTCACTCACCGGATTGTATATTTGTGTTGCGTTTTCACCAGCTTTTGGTTCATACAAGAACTTTTTTAGAGAATTGAGTCCATTTGTTAATTGAAAAGCTTATTTCTATGGCTACACAAATATAATGGTAATCGCATTGGGAACTGACTCGATGCTGTGTGAGAGAGCAGCATATCAGATCAGTTTGTTCTGTGTCTTATTTTCTTTTGAGTGGACATATAAGTTTGTTCGTGCGTTTTCCAGTCGCAGCACAAATTTTTTTTTTGGAAAAAATAATTGAAGCATCTTGGGGCCAAGCCCACCAAACTAGTGTGTGGGCCGCAAATTTTACGCTTGTGCACAAGCATGCCTTTTTTTATTTTTATATTAAAAAAATAAAATTTCAAAACTATATGCCGAATAGGGAAATTTTCAAAAATGGGTGTCTGTCGCCCCCCTAACGGGCGACAGGGGGCTGTCGCCCATCCAGTTAGTGACATGACCTAAATTTAAAAAAAAATATTATATTTAGGTCCTGGCGCCCAGGGCGCATTAAACAGTGAACTTATAAAATCGATATAAAATCGTAAAAAAATCAGAAAAATACAAACTCAACTGTTCTGGATTCTGTGAAATAAGATCTACAACTTTTGTTACATAAAGTTTTCATTTGATCAATGTATCTTGCTTTATTTTAAATACCAGTTTAATGCACTTTTATTTAAATCTCAAGATAGTGTTGCATGTGGTGAGTATAGGCTTGTGTAAAATTGGTAGGCCCAAAAAATACTTCTATCATAAGTTTTAAAATTAGATCTTGCAATATATCTAGTTTAAATGAGTTATTTATCCATGCTGCTATACTGAGTTTTAGGAGCCATAACTTTTACAGTAGCCTTATTTTATTTCCTAAGAGCTATAGAAAAAGTTTGATAAATTTTAGATAAGCACAACTGGACCAAATGAATTATGACTAAGGTAAATGCACTAAATCAAGAAAAATAGTTCTTGTACCTAGAAAAATCTGAAATAATTCATTTGGTCTAGTTGTGCTTATCTAAAATTTACCAGACTTTTTTATAGCTCTTAGGAAATAAAATAATGGTACTGTAAAAGTTATGGCTTCTAAAACTCAGTATAGTAGTATGGATAAATAACCCATTTAAACTAGACATATTGCAAGATCTAATTTAAAAACTTATTCTAAAGATATTTTCTGGGCCTACCAATTTTGTACAAGCCTATGCTCACCATATTCAACACTCTGGCCAAAGATGACATGCATCCAAATGATAAATCTTGAGATTTAAATAAAAGTGCATTAAACTGGTATTTAAAATAGAGCAAGATACATTGATCAAATGAAAAACTTTATGTAACAAAAGTTGTAGATCTTGTTTCATAGAATCCAGAACAGTTGAGTTTGTATTTTTCTGATTTTTCTATGATTTTATATCGATTTTACAAGTTTACTATTTAATGCGCCCTGGGCGCCAGGACCTAAATATAATTTTTTTTAGATTTAAATCCTGTCGCCAGTTGGATAGGCGACCACCACCCATTTTTGAAAATTTCCCTATATATTTTTGAAATTTTGTTTTTTTTTTAAATATAAAAATGAAAAAAAAAACCGCGCGCAGCTACCGGCCCAAAGCCCATTACGACTGCTTGCCGTAGTACGGGAAACCCGGTCGGCCCGATCCAAGGGGTACGGACCGATGCCATAACGCCGGGAGGGCTTGGGGCCGAGACCACCGGACACGAGGGCGAGGCGAGAGCCTATTCGCCTTGGCCGATTGGCGTGGGCGAGGGGTCGCCTCCGGTATAAAATCCTCCCGCTCCGCCCCCGCATCGGGCCCCCCATTCACACACAGTGCGCCACCCTCACCACCACCGTCACCAACAAAAGCCAATCGGAAGCTAGACCGGCGACGAGGAGCCGGCGATGGATTCTGACTACGGCGTGCCGCGCGAGCTCTCGGAGGTTCAGAAGAAGCGCGCGCTCTACCAGCCCGAGGTCCCCCCATGCCTCCAGGTACGCCCCGCACCAACACATTGCCGCTGATTCGTTGCATCGCGTGAGCCATTGCGTTCCCTGCCGGCTCGTCGGCCCAGATCTGTCTACCGGTGGGTCGCGCGGCGCCGGATCCTGCCCTGCCCTCCTGCCGGATCGGCTCGTTCGGTCGGCGCTGATGTTTACGGTCCACCGTTCAGCTGCTCCTGATTTGTTTTGTCGGGGTGAGGTCGTAGCGTGTGTCGCCGTCACAGATTGATGCGGCCGTCGCTGTCGTGGCGAGACTGGATCTGGGTCGTGGTGGACGTCACATGCGAAGTGCGGATTCTGTCTCGTACCCCCGTTGTGCAGATCGTTCTGCTTGCCTGACTTCAGAGGGATTTTATACACCGGGATTTGAAAAATAAAGCTAGATTCGCTATTGTGATGTTGTCGTTGTGTTGTCAGTGCGATTCTTCTGTAGCAATTATGGACCTGTCTGCTTAGTTTTTACAGGTCCGGGAATTGTTTATGTTTAGTTTGGCTAGATGATTGGTATCAAATAGACCTTTATCCTGTTTAGGGGTAGCACTTTTTACTCGCACCTTGATGGGATGAATTCTCAATTGGACTAATTTCTTCTTGTTTTTGATTGTTAATTAGCTTAATTCACACAATGAGACGTGATTTATGCACTTTATATGTAAATCAGGGCACTACTGTGAGGGTAGAGTACGGTGATGCTGCAATTGCTGCTGATCCAGCAGGCGCTCATGTGATCAGCCAAGCGTTCCCTCACACCTATGGGCAGCCCCTTGCACATTTTCTCAGGAAGACGGCTGTTGTCCCTGATGCTAAGGTCATATCTGAGCACCCTGCAGTCAGGTAATGCTCTATTGTCTTTCATGTTCCTGTCCATGAAACTTATCTGCCTTGTAAAAGTTATCTTTCTCGCTTTTGTCTCGCCACAAGTACAACAAAATCTAATCATTTTGCTCTGGGTGCAGGGTTGGCATTGTCTTCTGTGGAAGGCAGTCCCCTGGAGGCCACAATGTCGTTTGGGGACTCTATGAGGCCATCAAGGCTCACAACCAAAGCAGCAAACTCATTGGTTTTCTCGGTGAGTGATTTGGTCTTTTGCAGGAACAACCTAGTAGGATACAATCATCGACTTTCCATCCACTTGTGATTTGCAACTAGAATTTTTACTGTATAGGATGTGCTAACATGCGAGCCCCGCAAGCTACTTAGCCCATCAGGATGTGATTGAATTTTTCTGGCAATTGTAATGTTTTCACTTGTATAAATTACTTTGTACTTCTGTTACATTTCATTGTTAGCACTAGATTTGCAGACAATCAAGTGCTCAGCACTAATGTATGGGACTTTGTTATAAGTGTAATGATGTTTGGAGGTCTTTAACTAAACTTAACTGGGTTCATTTCATCCAAATTACTTAATTCTACAATCCAAAACGAAATAAGGTAGTATACACAACAAATACTGGAAACACCTTGTGCCCTGACCCTGAGTTTAACCTTGGTATCTCTTGCCCTTTTTTCCTCTTGCCTGCCTGATCTAACATTTAGATGCATGAGACAGACTGAGATTTCTTGAATGTTTCTTTTTAACATATCTCTTTATTTTTTGGTGGAAACAGGTGGTTCTGATGGTCTTCTAGCACAGAAAACCTTGGAGATAACCGATGATGTTCTTTCTTCATACAAAAACCAAGGTGGTTATGACATGCTTGGTCGGACAAAGGATCAGATTAGAACAAAAGAGCAGGTTAACGGTGCGATGGCTAGTTGCCAAGCTTTGAAGTTAGATGCTCTGGTAATCATTGGAGGTATGCAATGCTACATTTTATAAATCCAGAGATTCTACCACACTGTACATTTGTCTCAATAACATCAAATGTCAACTTATGAAGGTGTCACATCCAATACTGATGCTGCTCAGCTTGCTGAAACTTTTGCCAAGGCAAAGTGCGCAACAAAGGTACATTGGAAGTTTTCTGTCATATCATCACCTTTCCTGAATCCATTCTGTTAGTGCCGGTGATAGGTTTCTCTGTATGCTGATTAACTGATGCTTTTTTTTAAAACAGGTTGTTGGTGTCCCTGTAACTTTGAATGGGGACCTTAAGAACCAGTTTGTTGAGACTACAGTTGGCTTCGACACTATATGCAAGGTAGGGTTTGCTGAAATCACACCGCTAAATCTTTTGTTTTGAATTTGTAATGGTCCCTTGAACTTATTTTTATTCTATCAGGTGAACTCTCAACTTATCAGCAATGTCTGCACTGATGCTTTGTCGGCTGAGAAGGTAATTATAACACATAATGCAGGCTTCTGTCGTACACCTTATTCCTGACCAGATGCTATGATTTACATATGTCATGGCCCATTCTTTTTTCGTTTGTCTTGCTAAATGTCGTGGCAATCCATACTTTAGCAATAGTTAAGCCTTAACGGAAGGGAAATATATGTTGTTCTGGTTGATGCTGGTAAGTCTCGATACAGAGAATTATTAAAAGTGAAATAGGAGGCACTGTTGATGGTTTCAACTTCCCACCCCCACATTTCAGCAATTGAGCCTAGGGATGGCAAAGGGCCTTAAAATTTAGCCTAGATAATCTAATGGCCAGGCTCATCTCATACAATCGAGCTAAAAATATATAAGGAGCAAGTTGGATTGTGAAGAGACCACTAGGGCCATGATCCGTTACCACCCCTATAAATTGAGCTTGCATGTGAGTTGTATACACAGACTTGCCATAGGTTCTGAAGGATGCAATGCTGGCTGAGCATACAGCACTGCAACACTCCAGATGCTATACAATGATGATGTATTCGCATTACTGAATCCAAATCCCGCTCTTATTGTGTCTGTAATGACAGTATTACTACTTTATTCGCCTGATGGGACGGAAGGCTTCTCATGTGGCACTGGAGTGTACTCTTCAATCACATCCTAACATGGTTTGCACTTGCTTTCAGCCCATACTTGCTTGTTGGCCTATGTCACACAATCTGCTTATGCTCTTTCGAACTTGTACCTATGCTCAGGTTATTCTAGGAGAGGAGGTAGCTGCATCCAAACTTACAATTTTCGATATTACGAAGCAGATATGTGATGCAGTTCAGGCGAGGGCAGACAAAGGTAGGTCTCTACCTCTCGTCTATGAGATGGTGGAACATCATGTAACATTATTATCTTTTAAATGGCCATTTGTTGATGCTTTCCTAATACTTTTCACAGACAAGAATCATGGGGTGATTCTTATTCCCGAGGGCCTTGTGGAGAGTATTCCTGAACTATATGCTTTGCTTCAGGTATGTTGCTTGTGTCTTCTGGCAACCCAACAACAAGAAAGCCCCAAGCAAGTTGGGGTAACCCAATAATTTTTCTGACTTAAGCCACTTGCTGGTAGGAAATTCATGGCCTTCACGGTAGAGGTGTTTCCGCTGAGAACATCTCTTCTCAGCTTTCACCTTGGGCATCTGCACTATTTGAGTTTTTGCCCCCATTTATTAGGAAGCAGGTATGTGTTGTTTCATTTGTTAATTCTAGCATAGCTATAGTTCACATCAGATTTCAGTTGCTATAACATCATTGTTTCTCTGATGCAGCTACTTCTCCATCCTGAATCTGATGACTCAGCTCAACTTTCTCAGGTACGGTAGAACATGAAATCTGTAAATTGTCAATGTGTTTAGATTGTTGTCTGGTTGGTCTCAATATGTTTCTCTGTGCAGATTGAGACTGAAAAGCTTCTAGCCCAATTAGTAGAGACTGAGATGAACAGACGCTTGGTATGCTTCTTTGGACTTTCTTGTAACTTCCAGTTTAATTAAGTGGCACTAGGCATGTCATGTCTTTTTGTGGAGCTAGCAAATGGTGTTTTATCAGTGCATCAATTGATAATGTTCTTGGTCACGTTTGCAGAAGGAAGGCACTTACAAAGGAAAGAAGTTTAATGCAATCTGTCACTTTTTTGGCTACCAAGCTAGGGGTGCACTGCCTTCAAAATTCGACTGCGATTATGCCTATGCAAGTTCCTGCTCATTTTTTTTTTCTTATAAAGCAAATTGCCTGTGGGTGATTAATCATGTAGGTTGTTGGTTTCAGGTTTTGGGGCATGTGTGCTACCACATCATTGCCGCTGGTTTGAACGGTTACATGGCTACCGTGACAAATCTGAAGAGTCCAGTGAACAAGTGGCGATGTGGTGCGGCCCCTATTTCGGTAAGATTTGTGTTATGCCTATAATTTAGGATAAGTATGACAGCAACTAACTTCTGTATCCCCTGCAGTCTATGATGACTGTGAAGCGATGGTCACGTGGCCCTTCTGCCACTCAGATTGGCAAGCCTGCTGTTCACATGGCTAGTGTTGACTTGAAAGGAAAAGCATACGAGTAAGTTTGAGAAATACCTTGTTATACTTGTGTTAATGAATACACGCGCCATGTGATTAAGTAGCTGGTTTTCGGCACCTGCTATAGTTGCTTATCTGGAAGTATCTCTGTGGCGATGACCTTTGATCTAAAAAATTCTTGTATTTTGCAGGTTGTTGAGACAGAGCTCTTCCAGCTTTTTGTTGGAAGACATCTACAGAAACCCAGGCCCACTCCAATTTGAAGGACCAGGTGCCGATTCAAAGCCTATTTCGTTGTGTGTTGAGGACCAAGACTACATGGGTCGGATCAAGAAATTGCAGGAATACTTAGAGAAGGTAGTTTTAATACCCCTGATTATTTTTTGGCCCAAACCTACAGAAAGCCTAAAAGCGACAAGTTTTGCCTTGGTTGTTCTAATTCTTTTTGCTACGCCCTGCAGGTGAAAAGCATTGTGAAGCCTGGATGCTCTCAGGATGTTCTTAAAGCGGCTCTCAGCGCCATGGCTTCTGTGACGGAGACACTGAACATCATGACTTCGTCGTCCCCTGGCCAGACACAACTGAGTTAAACAAAACCATTTTATGGTGTGGGATTCACATTTTCCATGGTGACTGTTGGGGTTAGAAACAGTAGCCCTGCTATCCCACGAGTTATTTTTTTCGTAGTTTTGGGGGAGTTCTATCAGTTTTGACTTAAGTAGTTCATGAGGGTTTGTTGTCGATGAATTTGCACTGGAATAATTTTTCAAACAGCCTGATTGTGTTTTGTGGCCACTTAATAAACCAAAGTTTGTGGCAACATAAATATTTCTGTGGTGTAATAAGTTGAGAAATGGTAGAAATTCGAGAGCGCCCCCTCGATCAATGATGGTTAACTGTTGCTTTGTTTGAACAGTGGTAACTTAACTGGCAAGACTTTACCAGGTGTGGTGGCTAACCCCTGACACGTCTCTATTGACTGATGAGGGTTAAGAAGGTTGGTGCTGGACTGCCGGTGAAGGGCCGTTCTGTTGTAAAGTATTTCGACCATTTTGTATTAGTAAATTTGGCATACGTTGTCGAGACTACCATGACGTTGCCATAGGTTAAGAAGGTTAAGACCCTGTTTGTTTTCATGGGCTAAAATTTAGCCCTATCACATCAAAGTAAATGTTGCTATTTAAAAATATCAAATAAAAATATTTATAAATATTTTTTGACAAATGAGTGATGCTACGATACCTTCCTGTAATTATGAATTAATATGCTTTATTAAATTCGTTTCGCAGTTTAGCTTCAAGATTCTGCAAATATTTTTATAATTATACTTTATTTAATACTTTGAAATAGTAAGTTTTTTTTTGATGTGACAGCAAATAGCCTCTAAGTGAAGTGCTCGTGGCACGGAATCGAAAAGGAATCGGGGCACGCCGCACTCGGCTCACAAGGTGGAAATGGGCCGAATGGGAGTGGGACGGGCACGCACCAGGCCATCCGTGTAAGCGGGGCCATGAGGAGTGTGGGCGAGCGAGTTCTGCGCCTGGAGAGATGACCTGGGCAGTGGGCACCTGGCGCGTGCTGCTGACCGAGATAACCTAGGGTGTGTTTGGTTCAGGAGTGAGCTGGAACGGAGCCGTACCGCTTCTTGTTTGGTTCCCGAGCGCCAGAACGGAGCCATTCCGCGAAGAGAATATTCCCCAATGATTCGGGACGGCTCCATCCCGAAAAAATTGGTCGAACGCAGCCATCCCACTTGGACGGCGCCTCACGCCGTGATGGGGAGCGCCAGGCGTGCGGGCCTGTCGGCGCCCTCTCGGGCCGCGGCGGGGGCGAGAGGCGGAGGAGGGCTCGGGCGCCTCGGGCCGCGGCGGGGGCGAGAGGCGGCGGAGGGCCTCGTTGGCGCCTGCTCGAGCCGCGGCGGAGGGCCTCGGCCGTGCCCTTCTCGAGCCCCGGCGGCGGGCGAGAGGCCGCGTAGGGCCTTAGCGGCGGCGGCTCGGCGGACCGGCGGACCCGGGGCAGAGGTCCGGAACGGCGGAGGTGCTGGTCGGCAGCGGCGGAGCGGACCCGGCGCGGTGCCGCGGCGACCGGGGCGCAGTGGCGCGACGTACCGGAGCTGCCCCCGGTGGCGAGGATGAGCAGCGGGATGGGAGGCGCGCGAGCAGAAGCTCAAGCTCGAGGAGGAAGACAACCTGACGAGTGGGACCCACAGACGGAGGCTGATGGATCTAAAATTTCTGTTATCCTATTTCTCCAACCAAACATGAAATGGAATCGCTCCGTCCTCCAACCAAACAGCTCTTATGAGAGCCGCTCCATTCTAAAAAATAAGAATGGAACCGCTCCGTTCAGCTCGCTCCTGAACCAAACACACCCCTATTAACCTAGCACAGTAGTACGTCTGAAACCTTGTGGGTGAAGACCTTGCTTTTCCTTCGTCCTTTCTAGATGAACCTTTGAGGAACTAACCTTTTGGTTACCTGGCGAAGGATCCTTCTTGACACGAGTTTTCTGAACCTTACGTGTGCAATTTGCAGCTAGTCGTCCTTCACGGCAACGTTGTCACACATCACTGTTACTGTTTGCATACACCCACCGGGAATAATAAAATATAAAAATATGACAAAATTTTGATCGAGCGATCGTTTTCTGTTGGGTCCCAATGATCGAGCCGCGGTTATGCTGCAGATAAGGCCATGATGACAGCGACGGATGTCCTACATCTCCTGCCAACTCCCTTATTTGTCTCCTCTCTAAGGGCTAGTTTGGCAGCCCAAATTCCCGCCGGGATCCCGACCTTTTCCCTGGGCACGAGGCCCACGTGGAAATTTGACTCGGGCTAAACTTCCCCGCTGTTTGGAAGCCCATGCCGGGGGGCAGGCAACCCGACCCTCGCGTTTTCCCCGGGGAGGCTCGTCCCCACCTCTTGGGTCCGGGTGCGTCATCCCCGTCCTCTCGCGAGCGGCGCCAGGCGAGCGCTCCGGCTCCTGCTCCGCTTTCCCTGCTTTTGGTGCCGCTCCACCTCCGCTCCTTGGCGCTGCTGCTCCGCCCCCGCCCCCCTCAACCTCGTCCAGACGCCACCTCTGCAGCTCCCCGTTGGTGACGCCGCTCCGCCTCCGCACCCCTCGGCTTTCGATCTGCGACGACGCCACCACTTCGGTCGCCGCCTCCACAGCCACCACGATGTCTCCACTTCATCTTCCTCCTCGTCATACGTGAGTTCTTCCTCTCCTCTCCTATATTCCTAGGGTTTGATCTCCTCTCTCCTGATTCCTAGATCTTGTATAGACCTTAGTGATTTCTCGTCTGATTGGCTGTCATCTCCAAGAATCACAACCTGCGGATCACTTCACTCGACATTGTTGGCCCAGGTAAGCTCCTGTTCTGGTTGCTGAGGAAAATCACTTTACATTGGTTCCTTGTATGGGTAGTACCGATTGAATGACAGATTCTTCAGTTTCTGTTTTATCATGTTGTCCTGCTGCTGCATTGCTTTGTCTAATTTGATTAGCTCACATCAGCTGTAGATCGATGATCCTGCATCAATAATCAATTACTGTGGTGATAAACCAGTGAACAATTCTATGGAAGATTCTTTGCTGGTTAAAATAGGTTGTTGTTTCTTTTTTCTTGTTTCGATTGTTTAGAGGACAGAGCAAGGGAGACCCTGGAGAGAGTGATGCCGCAGGCGCTGCTCAAGGCGCGCCGAAGATAATAAATCATGTGCGCCGTCTGCTTGGCCGTAGCAGGCGTCAACCATCCAATCGATCAGCAGAGAATGCTGGATTGGCTCAGGTCTGTCTAGCTCCAGCATTTATGTCCAGTCTAATGAAGCCAATTCAGTCAGAAAACTGCAATCTTGCTTCAGTTATAACTCAGAAACTGAATTTGACCAGACAGTTTTCTCCCAGGGAAATTTCACAAGGCCATGTCAAGCTGTTTGTCGAGAACGACATTGTGGCAGCATTAGCAAGTGGAACCATGAGCAAGCTAAACGGGTGTGTGCTGATCGCAGGGACAGGACAATAGCTTATGGGTTCACCAGTGACGGCAGGGAAGCCCGAGTAGCAGGTGCAGGGCCGGTTCTAGGTTACTGTGGCAGGTTAGTCAAGAGGGCTACGCTTTCTTATGTTTATGACAGTAATACAAGAGAGCTGAATTTGTAGAAGCTGATTCATATCCACTCTGTGTGGCTGCTACTGGTGAATTTGTTTAACCGGTTTATGTGGCATTTCATATGCAGCCACGAGCGGAGACGACCTGATGGATTTGGTCCTGGGCGTGGGTCTTGACTCAAGGATCTTGTCTAGCTGTAGCACTTTAGCGCGGCTGGTGGATCGTCAAGATCCACAAGGTAAGCTTGCTGCTCCCACGAGTCCCTTTGTTTGTTATATCCCGATACAAATTGTTGTTGGGTTGTGCAGTCAATGAGCCTGTCATCTTCTTCTGCCAAGAAATTCTGTTTTTTATTTTCTCTCTCTCTTTTTTTACAAAATTCAGCTTCCTATTAGTTAGTGTGGTTGACATGCTAGCATCTTAGTTGATGGTGCAGTTATCATGTATGGTTCAGTTAACTAGTATGGAGTAGTTCAGAGTACTGGTTTGGTCAAGCAGAGCCTAGATGTCACTGTTTGGATGCCTCGTAATATGCCTTCTCTTTGGTCAAGCAGAGCCGAGAGATGTCACAGAACATACCATCAGATGATCACATATTCATTCTATGGCCCTATGACATTGCAGACCATGTGTGCATGTGTGCATGGCATCGGTGCAGTGGCACCTGTGCAAGGCAAAAACCAGAACCTGTTATTGCGTGGGCTCTGAAACTCAAAGATAGAAGTACTTGTTTGTTAACAAAAATTACTTACCCGTATTTACTTGAGTTGCTGACCTTTGCAGCTTCTGGATTAAAAATATATATGCTTTCTTTGACTTCCTGTTCTTTAACATGGACAAATATAAATATAACTTGCAAGCTTTATCTGATCATTTTTTTAGACCTTTTTCAGCGGTGACTCCATTATTATTGATCTAATTGCAGATGTCTACCAACTAGAGGCTGGATTACACGAAGCAGAGGCTTCTTGAGGGACTCAACTAGCTTTGTATCTATGTCTATCATGGTTAGATAGCTGGCTTCTAAATTTGTAACGCACAGCAAACTATCCTTTTTATGTCTCTAGCATCAGCTGAGCGGATGTTTTTCTACATTTGTATCGGCTGAAATTTGGTAATTTCTCGTAGATTGATTTGTATAAATTTCTAGAAAATATCATGTATGTGATGGCCTGATGACTTGGTGATAGATTTTTCATGTTTATCAGCATGTCATCCAAATGTCCTAATCATGTAAAAAAGTGATGCTATTAACTTAGAATTACTAATATATGTCATGTATTCTTGGTTGGTATGTTTTTTTTAAAAAAAGAGCATGCATGGTGCCATGACGGTGGTACAGTTGCCCCCACATGCCACAGGGCTGCCCCGCGTCGTCAGAACCAAATTAATCCTTGCGTCAGACCACACTCTTGCCTCCAAACAGCGACCGGGAGCGGGGGCCGGCGCTGCCCTCCGGTGGAGGGGGATTTCCAACTCCAAATTAATCCCCGTGGATCAATTTTCCCAGAGTTAATAACCCACGAGCTGCCAAACTAGCCCTAAACATACCTTAACCCGCGCAAATTCCTATCGTCCTGTTAAAGCCGACACGCCAGACCTCGACGCGTCCTTGCCACTGCCAGCCGGCGAGTCCGCGGTGGACCGTACGGGAGGAGTCCACCCGGGCTGCAGCCTGCCCGTGCCCGTTGCCGCAGTGATGGGTGTGCTCGGGCGGTGCCCATGTGCTCCACGAGCGTCCCTGCTGCCCCCTCGCGTGCCCCGCATTACGGCGGACAGCTCCGACACGAGAACGCGACTGGAGCTCCATCACTGTCCACCGTGAGACCGGACGTGCCAGCCAGCCACGAAGACCTTCTCCGGCAAACCTGCAAGGCGAAGCGCCGAAGCTGCTACTCGCTGTCACCGCGTCACAGGCCGTGCGATACGGTCCACGTGGCTGCCCGGAACCACTAACCACCAACTACCTCTCTCGCGACGGTGCCGAGCAGCAAACCGACAGAAAGAAGTTTCGCCCATGCCGGAAACACCGACACGCGATGCGACGGCCACGCGCGGGGAGCCACGCCCCCCCCCCCCCCCCCCCCCCCCCCCCCCGCCTGCCTGCTGGGTTCGGTCCGGCGGCTAACGCCTAACGGCGCGCATCGCACGGTCGGATCAGATCGGCTCCGTTCGATCCGCCCGCTCGCCGCACCAAGCGACAGAGAAGCAGAGTCCCGCCCGCCAACGCAGAGACTGGAGGTAAAAGAAATCCCGGGGGACCACGTCGGAGCCAGCAGTCGCGGACGCGAGCGAGGGAGGCGGACCACGCTAGAACCCTCTCTGCGGCTCTACCTACGCGCCCCCCTCCTCCGCCTCTCCGTCGGCTCGTCGCCTCCGCCCACTCGACGCCGGCCGGCCTAGGGGCTCCCGCCGCATCGATGGGGGCGGGCACCAATGGCCTGGCCAACGGCGCGGCCAGGGGGGAGCGCGCGGGGGACGGGACTGCGGTGTTCCGGGGCACGGCCTACTCGCCGCTGCCGACCGCGGTGGCGCTCGCGCTCTGGCTCGGGGCCATCCACTTCAACGCCTTCCTCGTCCTCGCCTCGCTCTTCCTCTTCCCGCGCCGCGTCGCCGCGCTGTACGCCCCGCCCCTCCTCCGCGGCCCCCTTCGATGCTAGCTCCTCATTCTTTGTTGGCGCTGCAGGGTGCTGGCCACGCAGCTCTTCTTCATGTTCGTGCCCGTCAGTGACAGGAGCAGATTGGGCCGCAGGATCGCCAGGTTCTCCCCCCTCTAATTGACCGATTCGCTTCCTGCTGTATATTCCGTCCCCCCTGGATTGCTGAATCGGAGGACGCGCGCCGCATCTGCAGGTTCATAAGCAGGTACGTGATTGGGTATTTTCCCGTCACTTTGCACGTGGAGGACTACGACGCCTTCGATCCCAGCAGAGCTTACGGTGAGCTCATCTTCACCATTTCGTTTCCGTTCAAGTCCTCGTATCTTGCCTTTTCAGTAGAGATTCCTAAAGCCGTATAAGAGGGGGAGGGGGGGGGGGGGAGCAGAGAAGTTGGGCGTCTTTAACAGAACAGCTGGATTGTTGGTTTACTGGTTGTGTTGTTTTCAGTGTTCGGTTATGAGCCTCATTCTGTTTTGCCCATCGCTGTCGGGATCCTCGGGGACCTTGTTGGATTCATGCCGCTACCAAAGACGAAGATTCTTGCAAGCAGTGCGGTGAGAGATTCCCATCAATATTAGCTTGCAAGAAGTACATTATCAATATCTTTCTGAATTCAATCACTTTTCTTCGAAAGACCTGAATTCCATCGCTTGGTGATCGGATTGTAGCTCTGTTCTCACCCGGTAGTTTGGTTGGCTTTAGGTGTTCTATACCCCATTCCTAAGGCAAATATGGACATGGTTGGGGTTGGCTCCTGCATCAAGGAAGAGTTTCTACTCCTACCTTGGAGCTGGTTATAGCTGTATTATAGTGCCCGGAGGTGTGCAGGAAATACTTCATATGGATCACGATTCAGAGGTTTGCTTTGTATCCTCTTGTATTTTTATTAGTATTTGCATTCTATTTTTTATTCTGGTAATTTGTGCTGCACCACTTAGTGCTGAATGATAAGGTAACATATTAACTGAATAATGAATTATCCTTGCAATTGGCAGGTTGCTTTTCTTAAATCAAGAAAAGGTTTTGTTAAGATAGCTATCGAGATGGGTAGCCCTGTAGTCCCTGTTTTTGCTTTCGGGCAGGTAACATCATTTCTTTTAGCTTGCGATATACAGTATTATTGTAATATATTTACACTTAAACATCACCCAAGCAAGCAACTAAGGAAAAAATAACTCTTAACAAACTAAGAGTGGCTTGTCAATGTTAACCCTAAATGGCCATTTCATATTCTTCATACCTTCCAGTAAATTCAGAGCTTCAATTTATGTCCTTGATTCAATTTCCTGTTGTTGGGACAGAGTTACGTATACAAATGGTGGAGACCAGGTGGCAAGTTAATTGTCAAGATTGCCAGAGCAATCAAATTTTCTCCAATCATCTTCTGGGGCAAATTGGGGTAACTCTCTGCATTACAACTCTCTTTGTGTTTGCTCTGCATATTTGATTTATGTAACTGTAATAGATTTTCTGTTTAATCGCCATTCTGGTACTCAAGAGTTTTAAAGAGTCTAATGCGCAATCTAATGCAGAACTCCCATCCCTTTTGCTACACCAATGCATGTGGTTGTTGGAAGGCCAATTGAGGTTGTAAAGAACCCTCACCCTACCCCTGATGAGGTAAAGGAACCTTCGGAGCAATCTAAGTAGGAAAACTTTTCAGGATATGCTATATACAATTTAGATGTGGAGAATTTACTGATACAATTAGCAAAGGTGTTCTAAAGTGCATTTTGTTCTGGTGTTAACAGATAAATGAAGTCCACAAGCAATTTGTCGTTGCGATGCAGGAGCTATTTGAGAAATACAAGACCAGAACTGGATACCCCGATCTCCAGTTAAGAGTTCTATGATGACACGATGTTCCAACCAAAAGTTCTTACGAGCTTGGTTTAAGGCCCATTTTTCAATTCCTCGTAGCATTTGAGCTATAATGTTTTCAACCGAAGATCCCTCATCAGAGTTCAGTAGCACCAAATGTACAAGTTTGCAACAGCAGCTTAGCTAGGATGCTGTGTGGTATTTTGGTGCTCTCGTGGAATGCCTCATGAGACTTGGATGCAAAGATACGCATTGGTTTGCATCTGTTTACTAACAGAAAAACTTAGTAGCAGTATCAGGTTCATTAAACCTCGAAGTCTGCATGTGAAGAGAAAATTATAGTTTTGGTAATGGCATGTTGACAAAAGACCTGAATAACCTGTACATATTTCATTTCGCACACCTTTCACGGACCCTGTTGCATTATATTACCACTGCTTGGTCCAAAAAGAACAGGAGTGTTCCACAAAACACTGGCGCACATTAACAGTGTAGCACGCATTAGTTCCGCTAACATCATGGGATTCTCATCCGGTGATTTTATTTTGGAAGAGGGCTCTACACTCGGCACCACCCAGCACAGAGCAGAGAGCAGTACATAACTAAACCACACCTGACCTGGGACATACAACACTAGAAATTTGGTACAGACGAGTGACGAAGCGGAGGAAGCTCTCAGGAAAGCACCACAGCTAGGTCCTCCAGAGTTAGCTCCAAAGGCTGGTGAATGAAGACAACACGATGAGTCGACGATGACTGCAGACTGATACAGGACTGGATACACTTGGGCAAGTGCGTGGTGACTTGGGACACACAAACTTGATGTCTCAGATGAATAGTCATATGAAGGCCATGATGGCTAATTCCCAATGGATTAATCCATCTTACAGATGCTGGACTCCATTCCAGCATATGCTATATCTCCATGACCATGAGACGTCAGATACAGGATCAACATGGCTGCATCCGTCGTTTCATGCTCCATCACGATCACGGACACATTTCTACATAGGATGTAAACCGAGCGAAACTGCAAGAGCAGCCCTCGCTCTTGGACCATTTGCCCCCACCCATAGGGACAACCTCATGATTTCCAGGTACATCTGTTGACCATGATAACGACAACCTGCATGTTTTTTTCATCACAAACATGAATCAGCAGTAGTCAATTGCAGGAAATAAGTGTCTCAAAACAGAATGGCAATTGACAACAAATAAAAAGGCACAAATCACTGTGAAAGATCTGTAGTCCTGATGCAAAGAGTTTCCATTCTTGTGGCAACAGATTCACATAAACAAACTGATTTTTCTAAGCTTCAACTAGCTCCACAGATCTCTGGGGAATAATTAATATAGTTCTCGGTAGATAAATTATACACGATGGATGGACTGTATCTAAAATCAGGAGCTAGAAGAGATCGGTAGCATTATTGAACTCTAGTTCCTTTTCCTCATCTTAGCTGAGTTAAATGGACTTTTTCTTATTTCCATAAATAATCATGATAATGGAAGTGGGATATAACCTCATTTTTTCTTAAAAAAGGATATAACAAATGGGTTTTCTTTTTAAATCGATTTGCATAAGCATCTTGCGTCTAAATTTTGTAGCTAGTAAGAACATTTCTTCCTATCCTTTTGCGGGAGTTCCATCCAACTTTTCATTGAAAACGGAACAAACAGATACTAAACAAGACTTAGTCCGCGATTTCAGCAGATTACGGAGTACAGCAATGAGCAGACAAGGAAAGACATGCAAAAAAAAAAACTATGTATGGTACCCTATGGTAAATCACAACAGGGGACCCTATGGCCTATTTCGAATCCATGTGTGTGCCACTAAGGAGTAAGGACAGGAAACCAGACAAGGTTGTACCTTATGAATGCAAGGATGATTTCTTGCCAGGTAAGAGCATATGCTGCGAGTAGGGCAACACTGCTCTTTTTAGTCCTGCTGCAATCTAAGGGTACCTGCCAGGAACCAAAAAGAAGTCTCAATTGTTGTCGAAAAAAAAGATGACCTAAAAAAAGAGTAAAGAAGATGATAAAATGCAGATAAAGCAAACCTCAAGGTACAAATGTTTGGGTGCACAGTTCAGCTTGCTCTTTGATCAGAAACACTAGCTTGTGTAAACTGAGGAGAGTGGGCTGGAATGATTAGATGTGGGTGTGCGGGAATAGGTGCTGCTGCAAAAGACAATTAATGCAGGATTATTCACAAACAGAGAAAATAGAAAACCCGAAAATGTTAAGAAACATATTCAGCTTTGTTTACGTTAGCATGATTTTGGTGTAAGAGAATATATGGGTATTTTAAATGCTGAATAAATATAGCTATCAAGTCATGACTTGCTCCAATTGAATAAACAGGCACTACAGGTACAGGAAATCTTAAGTCGGAGGGGAAAGAACCAATTTTACACCCTAGGGATGCAATGAAACCACAATGATCTTCCTGTACCAAGCATTCTGGGCCTTTCTGGACCTTATGAATTTAGCTTGAAAACTGTTAAGACATGCAACCTTATTTTTCAAGTAACTATATGGTCCAGAAAGATTGAAAGCAAAGAAGCATGTTAAGAAATTGTTTAGAAAAGACCTAACAACCCTATTTGTCATGTAATTAGTCAAACAAAGAATTTGTAGAACAGCCATAAAATAAATATTTTTTAGAAAAGGTATCTGACCATAAAATGATAGAATGTGGACAAGTAAAGCTATTTTCTTGGTCCGAATAAAACTGCAATCTAGCTAATATGAAATATGTCTAGGATGAGCATGTGATGTTGCACATAAACTTAAAACTATCAAGGATGCACACAGATAGCACATGCTTTTTTAAAAGGTGCCAAGCATATCATATTTTCTAAGACACAAAGCCTCCTGTACTGCAGCACAAGATTAAGAAGAGCACATTACCTACTAAAAAGGGAGTCTGAATGGAAGGCCGAGCAGTTGGTGATGCATTGCTGAAGTTCGATCCAGTGAGCTGCACATATTGATTTCCAGGCATGTTGTAACCCTGAACTGACAAATAACCACTGCCCCCACCAGAAATGGATGGACCCAATTGGCTAAATGGTTGGTTGGATGCATTTGCTGCAGCTGAGACTCCGTATATCGGAATATTTTGCTGACCGGCGTATGGGTTCAATGTACCCTACATGGAGAATGAGAGAACATGTGTCAGAACAGGCAATGGTTTGTGGGCTCTCTTATGCTGCACAAGAGTGTCAAAAGCTGGTAATTTTTCACACTTCAACCTGTGGATAGATGTATTCGGCCCCATATGAAGTGTAACTGCAAAAGGAAGAAAACGGAAAACTGAATGCACTTCTATTGGCTTTCAAACAGTCATATTGTGTTCTATGGACATAGACAGATGAGATCATTTCATCATTTCAAATGGGAGATACCATATGCAGAAGCTAAGTAAATAACACTGTATATCATACATTACCATCCAAAAGTAAGTGCAAGATATTTCAACATTTAGTTACAATGAATGTTACATTGGGAAGCTTAATGAGCGTTGAGTCATGTGATATAAAATATCTTACCTGTACTGGGGAACTGGGAATCCTTGGCAGTACCCAAGTGGAAGCGGTCGGTGCTGGCCATAACCCCCTAGATAAAAGCCCCTTGGAACCGAGACACCAAAGTAGGACCCAGCTGATCTTGGCCGCCCTATAAAAAAAATATTGCAGACTGTCATTACCAAAGTTGAAATACATAAAGTCACCTCCAGAAGAGCAACTCTGTGAATTGATTAATACGCAACTACAAGGAAATAATTGTACTCTTGATATGCCTCGGAGAATAAGCATGTCATAACTAGTAAGTAGTGACAAAATACATGAACACCACAGTCCACAGGCATAAGTCACAAGTGACATGTGGGTACTTGTGCTAACATGAATGCCTGCTCGGTACTGCTTTCTGCTTGATCTGTAATGCGATGACATTAGACAAGGTGAGAAGGCTTAGCTCTTTCCCTTACATACTTATGTTGCTTAAAATGGACAGTTGAACTCCACAGTAAGAAATTAAGGGGGTGCAGCTAATCAACTCAGTTCATAGATAACGGCAGTGTGTTCAACTTGTCGGCAAGCAATACTGTCTGGTAAAGTAACTTCGAAATGTGCTCGCAAAAAACAAGCAAAGTGCAAAGCAGTAGCGAGTAGAAGAGTACCAAAGGGCACGGGATGCTGGGCTCGACCAAGCGACGCCAGGTTACAATTGGCCCGCCTGCCGTCGATCACCGGCGTGGGGTCCTCGCAGGCCTTCCTCGCCGACTCGGGTTCACGGAACGTCACCTGCGGAGAAGGGTGAGCAAAATATCAAAACACAGCTACCCACGATACCAGCAAAAATCAACACCCAGAGGCGAAAATTAGCAGCGCAAAGGAGTGGAATCAAGGCACCGACGAATCCGTAGCCCTTGGAGCGGCCGGAGTGGCGGTCGGTGATGACGACGGCCTCGAGGATGTCCCCGCAGCGCTCGTAGAAGTGGCGGAGCCTGTCGCTGTTGGTCTCCCAGGCGAGCCCGCCGACGAAGACCTTGGTGTGGGTGGTGTCCGCGAAGGACGAGGGCGACGCGAGCGGGTGCAGCCCCGAGCTGGAGCTCGACGCCGACGCCGACCCGGACGCCGACCCCGCGTGCTGCTGCTGCTGCTGCAGAGCCATCGTGAACACGGATCGGCAGGCCTGGGGAGAGAGGAACCGGATGGAACCTTCGCCGCCGCGACCCCCGCCTCCTCCTCCTCCCTGCGGCGCGAGGGGATTGGGGGCGCGGGGTGGAAGGCGCGAGCGGAGTGAATCGGCGGGTGGGATGTGTGGGAACGAAAAGGCGGAGGGCGGAGGGCGGAGGCGGCGGCGAGGGGAAAGGGAGGATTGCGACTGGGGCCCGGGTTTTCGCGTTCCGCTGGCGCGCTGGTCTGCTTGTGCTACGGGAACCCAGCACATTTCGGCTGCCGGGACCCGGGGCGGCATTATTTTTCGCGGAACGGCGACGGCGACGACGACGACGTGATCTTTCAAACGGATCGCGTGGTTGTTGCGAAATGGAGTGGGTGCGCGGTGTTGTGGTAGTTTCAGAAGGCCAAAATTTGAATCACAGTGGGCAGGTAAGAAGTGTGCGTCATCAGTTAGTGTTTATCTCAATCAATTACGTAGACATGTACTGAGTGTGTATGCACGTGCAAGGATTATTGATGGATTCATCGCAATGTCTTGAAGGGTATGGAAATAATATGGTATAGAATGTGCTAGGAAATCTACGCTTTTTTCGAATAAAGTCGAAGTATTCGTGATAGCAGTTGTTTGGAACAATTAAATGCAAGAGAGCCAATTTAGGATGCTTTTGCATTTTTCAGCCAAAGCTTTGTTTAGCATGGCGAGGCAAACTAGATCATTCGAGCTATAATTCTGCACTTCTCTTTTTTATGGTGTTAGTTCTACTATGAAATGATGAAGGCAATTACATATTGATTGCCCATTAATACTAATGCGAGAGAGATATTTTGGGGCAAGGTTTAGGTTACATCGCGCCTTACATAATGCCAATCCTAATGGAAGATTTTATATTATTCTTTTTCAAGAGTGCACGTCAGCAAAATAGTAATGAGATCATCATTAGAACTCATCGATACATTATTTCATTTTGTTATTTCATATGCTAGATGACATTTAATTTCATGGCTCATCAAGACTTAGAAATTAAAACCGTATCTAGGTGGTTTCGTAAATTTTTCCCTTTTCTCTCCTCTTTACTTATTAGCTAGCCATATCATAAAAAATACTACATTTTTTTAGTATTACTACTCTCACTTAATTTTTTAGATATACTACTATGAAAATATCTTTAAATAAGAAGCTGGCAGACATATACCTCTTCATATATTGATGAGTTAAATTAAAGTAGATTATCCTACCTATATTTGTAACCAGAGACCATGCAAATGAAATTTGGTCATTTGTTTTGCGCCTGTTACGAAGTGAGGAGTCTCCATTGCTTGCTTTCAAGGAGTGAACTTACCAGCTATATCAAACCAACGATAATGATAACCCAACATTAAATGTGTGTGACGATGCTACGACAAGACAACTAGGCCCTATTTAGTTGGTGAAAAGTTGTTGGTTTTGATACTGTAGCACATTTTCGTTGTTACTTGATAAATAATGTCTAATTATAGATTAATTAAGCTTAAAAGATTTATCTCGTGCTAATCAGTTAGACTAGGTAATTAGTTATTTTTTTTCAACTGCATTTAGTGCTCCATACATGTGTCTGAATATTCAATGTGACGGGTACTGTAGAAATTTTTTTAGGAACTAAACATGACCTATGTAGTGTAAGCCAATTGTCACCGGAAGGGAGGAGTGTGGCGTTAGCGGTGTCGATCAACCTGCTAATGGTCTGGGGTGGAACCAGTTCCAACGGTTTGTGCTTCACTTGGTATGCTATTAGTTTGGTGGGAAATGGGGAGATTTTTTAAATAGTTCGGTTGGGTTTGGTTTGCTAGAAAATTTGGTTTAGATCGGTTTGGTCTGGGCTTTACTGGGCTTTAGCGAGCTGAAGGTCAGAACTCACGCGGTGCTCTGTTGTAAGAACCTCCACAGGCCATCGCAGACGAGTCACGTGGTGGTGTGGTCCCGGAAGCAGTTCGACGTGTCGGTGGTGAGAGGGACGATGGGGTTGTAGCTGGGCTGGTCCTGGTCCACTCGCGGAGGAGTGTCCCGCAGGTTCTTGAGGAACGTGATGTTATACCAGGAAATAGAATGAGAGAACCGAGGAGCAGCAACCAGCACCACGATCATTTCTCCGGTAGAAACCAGCTAATGTTTACGGTTCAGTTTGGTTTTGGTTCAAAAAGACCGCTACATCGGTTTGATTTGGTTTTTGAGATATGTAGTTTGGTCAGGTGAGATTTGATTGGTGAGTAGAAAAAGAAACAATTTGGTTTGGGTATGGTGCGGTTCTCACACCATTAGCAGATTGAGGTGTCGATCATTTTGAGCAGGAAAATGGGACCAGTTATACATGGAACGTGATGGAAGAACCATGAACTCATGAAGTAGCAGGGAGTATTGTCGAACGGTGCTGCCAGCAAGCTAGTGGTCGGGTCGAAGCCTACAAGCAGGATCCGGAGAGATTTTCAGTAAATAAGCCCACTGGGATCCTGTCGGCACTCTGTAGTAGGATACCCACTTCTACTGCAGCAAGGCAGGACCCGCGTAGTTATCCGTAACTACGCGCAAAGAACGGAGCAGCCAGGCCCCACGGGTCAGGCCCTTTCCTCACCAGACCAACGGCCCCGGACCCGTTCCCTGCTTGGGGATAGGTTCGGAAACGCCATGTGTCCCTAAGGAAAGGAAGCTCCGAGCTGACAGCCGAGGCCTCGGACCCCCAGGGGGGTCCGGGACCTCCTGCGTCCATCCGGACCTCCCATACTGCGTGTGGGTCCGGAGTCGCCACGTGTCCCGGAGGCACGAGTTCGAGTGCGAACCTTCTGCTGGAAGACTCGTCCGCCTACCGCATTCAATGCTGGTGGTTGAGGCGTGCTCTGCCACCACAGCACGCGGGGCAGCCTTGGTCAGGCCCACTGTGTATCGCGTATTACCAAGATACACAGTGCAGCCGCACCCGCGCAGAGCCCGTCTGCCGCATTAATTGGATACGACGGCACGACACTTTTTCATCATGCCACCTACCCCGCAAGCTACACGACCCGCTCAGCTACGTGGCTGGCGACGCCGCTGGCTACACCTGGCGCTGTTTCGACAAGACAGCGTCTGGACATGCTGAACGGGGGACTCCAGGAGCAGGCAAAGATATCCGGAGAAAGATCTCTTTTGCCTGCGACGCCATAATGTATGAACAGTACGTTATTTTATACTACAACACTGGACCCACTTGTCGGGGTCCCAGCAGCTTGTACGCGCCTCCCTTGAGATATAAAAGAGAAGCGCTCGCTGTACAGAAAGAAGAACACACACAGGCTCGCTCAGGCACTCGCAGACTCTCTCGAGGCAAGGCAATACAACTCATAGTGGACGTAGGGTATTACGCTCCGGCGGCCCGAACCACTCTAAATCATTGGTGTTCATCGTGTTCTTGAGCGAGATCGAACTAGGACTAGCTAACCCCCGAGTACACACCCTCTGGGCTAGGACGGGTGCCTTTCACCACCCGGCTGTGGTTTGCAGCACCAGGACAGACCCAACTCGGGCGGTGAGAGGGCAGGCAAGCTACTCATAACGTAATTTGTTTCAGGGAAAAAAAAAGAAAGTTGCCACCACAATTATATTCCGTATATAACATCAAAATGAAACGGATCCTCTGTATCTGTATATCTGTATACCAGCCACAGAATATTATAGCTACGCAGAGAACAGTCATGCGTCTTGCGTCACGCGCGACGACCGGGGGCCCCAACAGCAAGTCAGCAACAAATGGCCATGAAGGCGAGGCCGAAACGACAAGTCTGACCAAACTTCCCCTCGAGCACCCGCCCCGCCCTCTGCTTGCGAGGAAAGGCGTGTTTGGTTTACCCGTGAAAAAGTTTTGATGAAAACTTTTTAGTATTTTGACCATCAATTAAGAGTATTAAATAAAATCTAATTCCAAAATTACTTTCACAACTATAGTACTGTAGCAATTGCTTTAGCTAATGAGACCTTTGACTGTACGATCAGTGAATAATTGAGCGCGGCCACTGTAGCATCACTGTAGCTAATTAAGACGGAACTTGAGTCATTAGATTCGTCTCGAAAAATTACACTTATCTTTGAAAAAATTTTGCAAATAGATTTCATTTAGTACTCTATGCGGATATTTATTTTTTTTTGAAATTGTGATGTGATACCAAACATGACCAAAGAAAGGAAACAGCCGGGCACCCCGGGGCGGCGGCGCAGGCCCCGTGCCCGCCCCCCTCCCCCTGTCCGCTCCTCTCGTTCCCCGTCACGCCGAACATCTGAGCACCCCCGCGCGGCCGCGCCGAAACAACCCCCCCTCCCGCCCGCCGCTGCGCTGCGCGTTCCATGCACACCAGAGGGCCACAACCCCGCGGCCGTCCGATCCCCAGCCGACCGCGCGCGCCCTCCCGCTCCGCACCACCAGCGGCACGCGCGGCACACAACAAGATCGCACGCGACGCGACCCTCCCCCGGCTCGCACTCGTAACCCCCCCCCGGCGCCCCTCCCTCTCCCTCCGACCAGTGACCACCGCGGCGCCGGTGGCCGGATAAGCTCGCCAGGCCGACAGAGCGGCGGATGGACGCGCGACGGGTCGGAGGCCGCATCGCGGCGGCGCGGAGGGCGCTCGCGGCGGGGGGCTCGCTGCCCGTCCCCGTGTTGCGGATCACCAACGGCCTGGCGATGATCTCGCTCGTGCTCTCCTCCTGCGACCTGCTCCGCCTCTGCAGCGACAGGAGCCGCCCGCTCGGCTTCCCGCTCGGCGGCCGCGAGTTCGCCACCGTGCTGTGCCAGCTCGCCTCCGTCGTCTACCTCCTCAGCCTCTTCGGCGCCCCCTCCGGCTCCGGGCACCCCAAGGCCCCCGCCAGCGACGACGAGGGCGCCGGCTCCCCGCGCCGGGCTCGCGCCGCCGACGCCGACGCGCCTGCGGCAATGCATGCCGGCGTGGAGGGCGGGGACGACGAGGAGATCGTCGCGACTGTGGTGTCCGGGGCGCTGCCGTCGCACCACCTGGAGTCGAGCCTCGGGGACTGCCGCCGCGCGGCCAGGCTGCGGCGGGAGGCGCTCCGGCGGGTCACGGGGCGGGGCGTCGAGGGGCTCCCGTTCGACGGGATGGACTACCAGGCCATCCTGGGGCAATGCTGCGAGATGCCCGTCGGCTACGTGCAGGTACCGGTGGGGGTCGCCGGCCCGCTGCTCCTGGATGGGCGCCAGTACCACGTCCCCTTGGCCACCACCGAGGGATGTCTCGTCGCCAGCGTCAACCGCGGGTGCAGGGCCATCGCCGCGTCCGGGGGCGCCGTGAGCGTGCTGCTCCGGGATGCCATGTCCCGCGCGCCCGTCGTCAAGCTGCCGTCCGCCAAGAGGGCCGCGGAGCTCAAGTCGTTCGTGGAGGCAGCTGCCAATTTTGAGACTTTGGCTTCTTTCTTCAATAGGTATGCGTCCTTCTCCAGTAGTTGCATGTAGATTCTAATGCTTACTTAAAATGGGATATGAAATTGCTTGGCTATTTATATACTATACATGAAGCCTTGGAGTAGTGATACCGTGATTGTTAAAAGTGTAGTATTCTGTCGGTACCTCAGAACTGGGTACCCCCTCTTGCCATGTCAAGACTCGTGTAGTTATCAGTAACTACGCCCTAAGGAGCTGAGCAGCCGGACCCCTGCGGTCCGGCTCCATCTCACCAGACCAACGGTACCGAACCCGCTTCCCGCTCGGGGCAGGTCCGGTGTCGTCACGTGTCCTGGAGAAGAAAGCGCTCAGGTCAAAATGGCTGGGGGCCCGGACCCCCCACGGGGTCCCGAACCCCCACGTACTATCCGGACCCCTCAGCGAGGAGAGAACAGACACCCCACCCGGGGGGTCCGGAGCCGCCACATGTCCGAAGGTGGCGGCACGCGCGCGCGGCCGCGACGCTTCCCCAGGAAGGCTCACCCACCTACCGCATTCAATGCGGAAGGCGAAGGTGCGCTCTGCTGGAGAGCCCGAGGTGACTTTTGCCAGGCTGTACTGTTGACCGCGCGTTACCAAGACACACAGTACAGCCGCTGGTACCACCCATGCCACGCTCGTCAGTCTGCTATGCCAGCCAGACACGACAGCTCGACGACGGAGTATCATAACTCCTACGCGGTAGACCCATAGTCTACGTCGCAACCTACTCTGCCTCAACAGGCGCCTCGCCGATGGGACAAGACCCCCTCGGTCAGAGAGTCTACAGGACGAAGAAGCGTATCCGGCAAGAGATCCTCCAACACTGTAACACCATTAGAATCTGTCTAGTATAGTATACATCTTTGTTGGGCCCACTTGTCGGGGTCCAACGCCTGTGTACGCGTCCCCCTTTGGTCTATAAAAGGGAGACGCCCGTTAGAGGATGACAGAGGTCGAAAGAGGGACCTGAGGGCAGAGGATAGACTCATCCTTAAACCCAAGAGCAATACAACACGCAGTGGACGTAGGGTATTACGCTCCGGCGGGCCGAACCACTAACTCCTGGTGTGTTCTTGTGTCCTTGCTCCATGGGTAGATCTGAAGAATAGCTTGCACCTCCCCGGGTAACCACCCTCTGAGGTTAGGCGGATGCTTTCTGCCACCCGGCCGTGGCCCCTATCCAGAGCCACGACATATTCTTTTGGTGCATCTTTAAGTTTCTTGTGTGCTGTTTGAGTATTGTTGTGATGTTTATGGTCAGAACTGCATGGCATCATTATTTTAAGGTCAGGTGATTGCCCACAAAAGGAAGTGCCCCTTTTCTTATTTGGTTGATGACAGGAGGGGAGCCCACAGCTTATTAGCTTACTCCAATTTCAACATGCACTGGGGCAACAGCAGTTGCCTCCTATTATGGTATCAACATCATTATGATTCCTAATTTTCCGGGATTTGTTATCGGTTACTTGCAAATGATGCCAGTTTATGCTTTCTGAATTGTTGTCCTTGAATTATCGTGTTGCGTTCACCCAATCGCAGGATATTTGTGAATGATGCCAATTTATATTCTTAATTGTTGACCTTGAATTGTCGTGTTGCGTTCGTCGAAACTGTAGGGAATGTCAAACGGTTTGTCCATCATTCTGTTTCAACTATTGGCATGGGGGCTCAACGGCACATGGTTATGGTAGTAAATTTGACATATGTCCTTAGAAAGGCTTTTGATCCTTGAAACTGGTTCCCTTCCTTCATAGCCCTAAATTATTGTCGGTTTCGGCAAGTTATAATGAGCTTTGCCATCTGTTGTAGTGTGTCATGCAAAACAGCAAAAGCGCTGGTTAATTGCTGGTTCTTGTCACTAGAAGCTTTTGATTCTGTTGTTTTGCAGACTTGTGGAGCTTTAGGTTATTTTTGGTTTACATTAGCCTGCATATAACTCAGGTCCTGATTTATGTTGTGGTTCCCTGTTGTTTCAAAATATTGAGAAATTATGGAGGATATTTTCTCGGTTTTTCTTCTAAACTATGGCCATGTAGACATCCTATCAACATATTCTACATTAGTATTTGTTTGATGGGTAAGCATTCACGGTTATCTGGTCTTTCTATAACATTTAGTGATTAGCATATCAAGAATGTTGTGTTTTAGTGTTTAAATTGCTGCATCTTTAGTTAAGACTTAAGAATGTATCTCATACTCTTTAATGTTCTTTCTCACATTGCTTTATGCCAAATATGGTATTTCACTGCTACAATTCTTTTATTGACCCATTACATTTTCCTTCATTTCTCTATATAATTTTTTTTACTTCAGTTTTTCAAAGTTTGCCAAATTGGCACATGTTCCTCTGGTTTGAAGCATAGGTTGTAATTGATGTTTATTCGTATTGTATGATTATTTTCATCCTTATGTTGTAGCAAGTTCAATGATTTTCCTAAACAACTCGAACTAGCTGTGCATCCAAAATTGCATGTGTTTGTAATCTGTATGTGATGTGGTCTCATAGGTTACACATTTTTTTCCACTCTTTTGAAGTATATACTGAAATTATGCATTGTAGGTTTGCATCTTTCGAGGTTGCAGACATTTTTATCATTCTAGCTGTGCATTTGAAACTTAGTCTAATAATACCATTTGTGGTCGTAGCAGTCTAGCAAATGACGAACGACCTGTTTGTGACATTTGCTGATTTGTACTTCCTTTAGAAGACTGTTCGTGACGAACGACCTAGCTGTTGAGATTTCCCCATCAATAGCTTATCATATGCTATCATACTTTTTTCATATCAGACGTTCAGTTCTACATGAATCATATGGATGGTTGTATGAGGGACACATTCCTCGGACAGTTTTTCAAAAAAAACAAAAAAGGAGATAATTATTTTTCTTGTTTACTTGTGCATGCTTGTTTGCATCTTTGCAATATTTATATGTTGCAGTGCTTGCTTTCTTAACAAATCCAATAACAATTCATATAAAAGGTAATCATCTTTATCAGTTAGAGGTGACATCCAAATTATTTTATGTCCACAGGTCTAGCAGATTTGGCAGGCTTCAGGGTATTCGGTGTGCACTCGCTGGTAGGAACCTTTACATTAGGTTCACTTGTAGCACCGGAGATGCAATGGGAATGAATATGGTGTCAAAAGGTGTTGAGAATGTCTTGGGCTACCTGCAGAATGATTTCCCCGACATGGATCTCATCAGCCTGTCTGGTTTGATTCTTCCCTTCTTTTATATGACAAAGAAAAGCTAGTTTTGCACTGTTTCAATAAAGCTAGCATATGATTTATTACACAAGTAAACACAATGTCAGTTTGAACTCCTTACTAGTAATGTTAAGCATGAATTGGTGATGGAAATGTTTCATCGATGGATGGAAAATACATCTTTTTTGTCGGTTCTGGGAAAGTGTCATGTTACCTAAGGGAAGTGCGTTTGGGCACCAGATTGTTTGATAAGTTTTCAATTTGCAGTCCCCTCTCTAGAGCTCAAGTTTAGAACAAACTGCTCTGCTCACGAGGCGGTAGTGAATTTATTAGTATGCATCTGCCTCGGAGCGAACTTGTTCTGAGGCTGAGCACCTTTAGTTATTATGCCACTTTGTCTTATTCAGTGCAAGTGTGCAACCTTAACCTGAGGAAAGTGTGTTTCTGTACCAGACTGTGCTGAATCTAGGATTTTCATGTTGCTATCTATATTTTTCTATCCACTCCCTAAAGCTCAAGTGTAAAAGGCAAACTGCTTTACTTATAGTAAAAAAACTAGTGAGGTACTGAGTTCTGGTTTCCATCTGACATGGAGCAAAACTGTTGCAATTATCATGAGCTTATCAGTATTTCCCCCCTGTCATGGTATCCACCTTTACGTTTTTTGTTAAACATCAGGTAATTACTGTTCAGACAAGAAACCTACAGCAGTAAACTGGATAGAAGGTCGTGGGAAATCTGTTGTTTGTGAGGCTACAATCAAAGGAGGGGTTGTGCAGAGTGTTCTTAAGACCACTGTGCAAAAACTCGTCGAGCTTAACATTATAAAAAATCTTGCTGGATCAGCTGTAGCTGGAGCTCTTGGAGGTTTCAATGCCCATGCTAGCAATATCGTAACTGCCCTATTCATTGCTACGGGGCAGGATCCTGCACAAAATGTTGAAAGCTCACAATGCATAACCATGTTGGAGGCAGTGAATGATGGAGACGACCTTCACATATCTGTGACCATGCCTTCCATTGAGGTACTATGATTTAATGTGTTCTCTGTTTAAGATTATAGCATAGTCTATCACTAGTATACAGTTCCACTAGAATTATGAAATCACCAACCGAATGATCCTTCCATTGAGGTTCGTTTAGGTGCTGTATTTTGTATTAATAGCCTGTCTTAGTAACCTTTCCGTGTTAATACGGTTCATATTTTTCTCAGGTAGGTACTATTGGAGGTGGCACTTGTCTTGCCTCACAGGCCTCTTGTCTGAACCTGCTCGGTGTCAGGGGTCCGAACTGCGACTCGCCTGGGGCAAATGCTAAGCTTCTGGCTACCATTGTCGCTGGCAGCGTGCTCGCTGGTGAGCTCTCTCTCCTGGCGGCCCTTGCTGCCGGCCAACTTGTCAACAGCCACTTGAAGTACAACCGATCAAGTAAAGATGTTGCTACTTGCTAGTGCTGCTTCTTGAGCATATATAGCAGCTCTGTTGGATCCTCCAAGGCTCCAAATGACATGTTCAGACAGCAATTGCCCGAGTCAGATCGTAGGCAAATCAGACAAGTCAGAAGTCAGAAGTCAGACTGATTGTACAGAGTGCTGAGCTGCTGATAAGCGAGCAGGTCCTAACAACAAGCGCAACCTGTTCGACTGCCCTGTTAGAGAACACCTAACAGATTATGCAGCTTCTGACTGTAACTTCTGTTTGTAACCGTTCAAACATCTAGTTCTTTTTCTGTTTCCTTTGGATAGCAGAAGATCAGATTAATACTCTTTTCTCTTTTGTGCAGAATAGTAATTTGCCAATTATGTTATATATAGTGTGAGAATTGGCGCAAATTCTCTGTTCGATGTCTGCAGTTTTGCTTCCAGACGCTGGTTTCCTGAAACGGGTGCTCTGCACCTGTCGAGGGCACGCTCCTGGAGTTCAGGTTCGGATGATCGAATCAGAAGTGCCGTCTGTTGCCACTTGCGAGGCACTTGCTTTGCTTAGTTGCTTTCCGTGAGAAGCCGAACATGCTCCAGTTACTTGAGCACAAGGATTTGCAAGTTACATGCTCAAGAGAATTCAGGTCACAGAATTCAAGAGGAATTCTTATCTATTTCGATGCCTCCTGTCGTTGTCAACGAATATACTCCGCACACCTCTGTCCTTGTTCCTTCTCGAGCAGCACAAAGAACAAGTTGAGCGATTCTTCTACTTCTTTTCTCCTTTTTTTACAAAAAAATAAAGAAAAGTAAAGTGACCAGGAGTGCACGTAACTTGCAGAAGACGCCGAAAGACGGAATAAATCGAGCCAGCCAGGCTCAATCAGGTCTGTTCTACTATCAGCGAGCAACAGAATTTTTCATGCCGTTCCCGAAGCAACTATAATACTGTATGCTCGTCACCCTTCAAAGTTCGAATCGCACAACGGCCCATGTGGTGATGTCGCCTGAATTGGGCCTTTTATTCCCTTTCACCCCCCCCCCCCCCCCCTCCCCCAAAAAAAAAATGCTCGCAGCGGAGAGGAGCTCAACAAAGAAGCCGGCCCCTGCTCTGCTCAGTTTCCTTTCTTGTTTCTTCTATCTTCAGATGCTATTGGAGCCTCCTCGAGGACTCTCGGGGGGGCCTCCGCGCCGCGGCCGAGCGGCGGCGGCGGCAAGGAAAAACAGCCGTCCCTCGACGCGACGGGGCGCGAGCGACCGCTCTGCTGTCTGTCCCGACCGGCACCGTCACGTGGCCGCGCGGCCCGCCTTCGCGTCCCCCTCCGCGCTGGCCCCCGGCCCATGGCGGCATCATCAAAGATTCGACGCGACGTCCCCGGCCGGGGTTATGGCTAAGCCTGCTGATTGTTTGGGTTGAAATATATTTAATGGATTGAGTTTTGATATATATTATATTTGAGTGGATTCAAATGGGTTGTATTAGTTAATGGGTTGGGGTGGGTTCAATGTAAATATGGATTGGAATAGTTTGGGGTGGGCTGAAATGAATTCTTTATGTGATTATATACAAATGTCGGTCTGTAAGAGCCGGACCTTAGAAATAAAACATCGCATTCACATTATAAAATTTTATCAAAATTGACTGAAATTTGTTGGAGATAGCTCAGTATGACTATCAGTAGGGTTGAAAATGGGACGGGAAAATCCCGTCCCGACCGGCTCCGTTTACCGTTTAAACCGACTGTAAACCGTTTCCGCGGAAAAAAAATAGAAAAATAGGAAAACAAAACAGGAAAACGGGCGGGAACGGGAACGGGAACGGTTGGGGTGTTTTCCCGACCGTTTTCACGGTTCCCGTTTTCAGCCGGGAAAATTCCCGCGGGAATTCCCGTATTTGTCGTAGTCGGCTGTGTTACCTGTGTTGGAAACGTGTAATTGTTGTTTGCATGTGTTACAACGTGAATTGTGAATTCGTGATTCACTTTACCTATGTTTCTTAGTTATACGAGTCTTGTTTCCATGTTATTTATGCATAGTTGTAATTATTTTATCGAGTTAAATGTTTGAAGTGGTTGTATGTATTTTCCCGTTTTGAGTTATCGATTCCTGATCGTAATCGGCATGCTCCCGACCGATTAATTCCGTTCCCGATATCCCGTAATACCGATTTCGTTTTTCCGTCCGATTTTTCCGTTCCCGTTTCCGTTCCCAACCAAAAAATACAGTTGCGGGAACGGTTAAGGGGTTTTCCCGACTGTTCCCGACCGTTTTCATCCCTAACTATCAGCTACTTTGTACAAAGCACTGTTGCTAGAATTACACGTGGGTCCCACGTCAAGAGCCGGACCCTAGAAATAAAACATCGCGTTCACACTATAAAATTTTATCAAAAATGACTGAAATTTGTTGGAGATGACTCAGTATGACTAGTGAAGCGTCCCCTCATAAGAGAGAACTTAAATGTGATACAAACATCAGTCCCAGGAGGCTGATGCCACATTTATTACATCAGATGGTTCATTACCGTACAAACCTCCGAGGAGGGCTCTCGATACAGATGATAATAATAAGTAACCAAGCTACGACATAACACCAGAGCGCGAACCACATGGGATCTAACTCGGACTCAGAGTATTGCGTCAGCGAAAACATCACGAACAGGGCCAGTTCCACAGGCAAGGTTGGGTGTAGACTGTAGAGCGATATCCCTACTCAGCGTCGTCTGGTACGAAGTCTGGGTTTTCCTCTGTAAAAAGTAAGAATGGGGTGAGTACAAACGTAGTCAGCAAGTCCAACCACACCCACGGAGGGGGTTATATCAGAATAATATGCACAGATAAATCAAGGGTAAGGTTACGGTTTATTTTGCAGAAAGCTAAATTTTATGCAGGGGTTTATTTAGCAGAAAACATTTCAGAAACCAGTTTTGTATTGAGTAACACGGAGTTCAAGTTTTAAACTGCTATCGGACTCCCCGTCCGTCGTAGCACACGGCACAACTGGCGGACACAATTTCAAAACAACTCACGCTAGCCCGTCCCGAAGAAACACTAGTTATGTGACCACACCGTAACTCGCCTAGTACCGTGGGCACGGCTATTCAAATAGCTTTTTAACTCTGCAGAGGTGTGCAACTTTACACACAAGCGGGTACCACAACACGAGCACCGAAGTGTCGGTGTAGATCCCGACATAGCCATTACCCACCTTAGCTAGACCTGATTCGCCATCACAGGATTCACCAAGGGGTCATCGACCTATCTCTGATGTACGACCGGGGTATAAGTCACACTGAACATATCCCTTCTCCTTGGTCACCCGCTGCTCTTAGCCCTCCTGATAGCTATCACATCAACTAGTGGGGTTTATGCTAAGTCGTTGCCCATTCAATGGTCGAGTGGTTTGCACGATAGTGGAGTTAGGTGAGACGACACACCAACTCGGTCCTTAGACACGACAAGATGGATATCTCCCTTCTTTGCCCTGCCACATTGGCACGAGCACACCAAATGACAAATCCGTAGAAATGCCATGCATCCCGTCTAAACTTTCTTTACAAAAAACACCACATTTATCCCATCTCACATACGCACGCATTTTCTTTATAAAATAAATAGTATTATGAGTAAAGTCCTAAGCGTTCTAATATCGATTAACGTCCAAGCAAAATCAGACATTAATCTAGGTGGTCAAGGAATGATCATCACAAATCAAGGGGTGGCTATTCAACCGTGTTTTCATGCAAGCAAAACATATGCAATTTTATAAAGCAGGCCATTGGGTTGTGTTTATAAAAACTAGGACAGAAACATGCATCAAAGGATGGGATTGAACTTGCCGTCTTCGTAGCCTTCGGGGAGGCCCTGTCCTTCGGGTTCGGGGTCGCGGAACTGATCCTCGTTCACTGGCTCGCAGTACTACTCGTTCGCGGGCTCTCCTTCATTCTCACCGCGATCTACGACGCAAACAAACAAACTCACCATCAAAACACAGAAAATAAAGATTCATCGTTGAGTTCAATTCGGAATTAATTATGATATGGAGATAGAAGTGATATCTTCGAGTGGTTTGCTAATGGCACGGCCCGAAACTATATTAGAAGTAGCATGGTAAAGTTTGGGGTCGATCGGAGTTGTTTTGGCACATGAAATAATAGATTTTATAAGGGTTCAGGGCTAGATCAGGAATCAGGGACCTAGTTGTGATCATCCTTGAGGAGGCAGGGGCCTGTTTGTAAATTCTAGAAACTTTTGGACTACTCTGGAAGGGTCAAGGACATACTTAGAATTATGTTTGCATGTGGAAAAAGTTTATTTGAAAATAGAGTAAAGGGCAGGGTTCTTTTTGAATAAAAGAAATATGTGGAAGGGTTCTTTATGGAATAGAGGAAAGGGGGAGGGGTTTTTGGCAAAGTTGCCATCCCCTTCCTCCCCCCCGCGCTGGGAAACAGGGGAGGGAGGGTGGCGCTCGTCGGCGGCGGCCAATCCGGCGGTCTGGGCCTTAATCGCGGTCGGATGGAGGGGAGAAATGGAGCGGGGAGGCGCTGGGTCTGATCCCCGGCCGCGGCTTGGGTTGGGGTGAACCGGGGCGGCCTATCCGCGAGGGCGAGCGGCGGCGGTCGAGGTGGCGCCGCTGATGAGCCCGGCGGCGGCCAAGAGGAGAGGGAGAGGCACCAGGGGGCTCGGGAGCTCGACTTCCCCTGCTCACCTTGGTTTGGAGGGGAGTAGGGAGGCCGGTCCACGGGAGGTAGTCGTGGCGGCGGTGTGGGTTCGCGGCGGCGGCGCTAGAGCTTGGGAGGAGGCGCGGCTCGTGGTGGTGGCGGTTGCGTAGCTCGAAGGCGGGGCTTGGGGTCTATTTATAGCGGCGGGAAGGCGGTGGGGTGGTCGAGCGCGGCGGTGGCGAGTAGTTGCCGCCCGGTGGGCGGCGCGGCGGGCCTTAATGGCGTTCGGCCGCGCTCGCGGGTCGTGGAGCGGCGCACGGGCAGCGAGGTGGTGCAGGGATGACGGGACGTGAGCGGCAGCGGTGAGCACAGGGCGGCGCTGTGCGGCGTGCGCACAGTGACGGGGGTTGGGGGAGTGGCGAGCGGGACCGGGCAGCCGGCGAGTGGCGCGACCATGCGTGCACGTGCGCGCCGAGGCGGCGAGCAGCTCAAGGAGAGAGAGGAGGGAGGGAGAAAAGAAAAGAAAAAGAGAAATAGAAGAAAAGAAAAGAAAAAAGAAAATGGAAAAATAGAAAAGGGAAAAGAAAAAGGAGGGAGAGAGAAAGAGAGGAGGATGGCAGGATTCGCGCCGGGGACGCAGCGCTCGGTCGGCCACGCGCGGCGCCGAGCATGCGTTGGCGCGACGCGAGGGTGAAGGGAAACAGGGTGATGGATTCGGTTGTCGGAGTCAGGTCCTTCAGGGATCGGGAGTTTGGGCGGAACAGGGAAAATTCCCGAAAAGTTAGGGTTAGGGTTTTAGGGAAAACTCTGACTCAACGATGAAGACTCGATTTTGAAACTAATTAACGTACGATCTAACTTAGCGAATTTTGGGATGTTACAACTAGGAGCTACTCTGTGCAAAGCAGCAGGGCTAGAATTCCACGTGGGTCCCACATCCAAGAGCCGGACTCTATAAATAAAACTTCGCGTTCACACTATAAAATTTTATCGAAATTGACTAAAATTTGTTGGAGATGACTCAGTATGACTAGGAGCTACTCTGTGCAAAGCAGCATGGCTAGAATTACATGTGGGTCCCACGTCAAGATTCGGATCCTAAAATAAAACCTCGCGTTCACACTATAAAATTTTATCGAAATTGACTGAAATTTGTTGAAGATGACTCAGTATGACTAGGAGCTACTATATGCAAAGCAGTGTGACTAGAATTATACGTGGGTCCTACATCAAGAACCGGACCCTAGAAATAAAACATTGTGTTCACACTACAAAATTTTATCGAAATTGACTGAAATTCGTTAGAGATGATTCGATATAACTAGTAGCTACTCTGTGCAAAATGGTGTGGCAAAATCTACACTATAACTTTTTTTGGAGGAACGGATTTTTATTGGGTTGTAACCATAGTTTGGCTAATAGTTTATTACATCATGAGCTGAAATGTTTGGGTTGGATTGGTTTGTGTTAGTGGTGGTTTGGAGTAGTGTGGGTAAAATTAGTTTTTCTTATGAGAATAGATTGGTGTGGATATGATTTGGTTTTGTGCCCATTTGCAGGCTTAGCCATGAACCCATGGCGCCAGTGCTCCGCTGCTGTTCCGGTTTGCGGGGGCCGGCTCCCACGTGTGGGCGCGGCCCCTCCGCACGGCCCGCTCCCCTTCCCACGTGGCCGCCTCCGGACCCACCTCACGCCCGCATGCCGCATCGCTCGCTGCTAGCTGGTGCCACCGGCTGCGCTCCTCCCCGGTCGACACGTGTCTCCCCCGGCTCCGCCTCAACAGCGTGGCGCATCATTGCATGTTCTGTCCACCCATATCATCTGCAGGAGCATTGGTACTTAACAAAAAAAAATGTTTGCATTATTACGAATAAAATTACAAGACTGAAAGTAAATTATTAATCCAGTTCCCTGATGAAGGAGCAATAATTATACAAATGATGCTAGATTATTAGCATTGACATCTGAGACAGACAGGGGAACGAAGCTTGACGACAAAATCTTATGAAACGACTCCGAAAGGTGCAAATGGGCTTAGCCATAGCAGCACTTCTGATCGCAAGTTGCGAAATAATGCGCCCCCCTGCCTCAGATTGTGCCCGGGCGGATTACATGCACCTAGCTCCGATTAGGTCACCGCAGATTAAGACCGGCCGGCGGCAGACAACTGGGCGAGCGCATCATCACATCGTTTCCATCGAGTCCCATCCGATAAAGCAACGGCCCAGAGGCTGCTTAATGGCAGTTCGTTAATAATTAATCACCAAAGTCATCAGACGCCCCCTCTCTCTATAAGTAGAATTTTTTTTTCAAAAAAAAAAGATAGAAAAATATCGTCCGATCCCGGTCGACAAGGGCGGCGCCCGGGGTGGGGCGCCATGGACGGATCGGAGGACGCGAGCGAGCTCGTCGGCCGCCGCTGAGAGGATCGAAGCCCGTCGGTTGCTGGAGATCGCAAGGCGACAAGCGCGCGGGGGCGAGCACATGCCCTGGCGACGAGACAGCGCGCCGCTCGGGGGGCTTATCTTAATCCCCCGGCTAATCTAATTTAATCTAATCTAATCGCGCGCCTCCCCACTTGCATGCGCGCTACTTTAATCCGTCTTTAGCCCGCCGCTGATTCTTAATTAGCCGGCCGGCCGGCCATCGGATGCTTTGCCTCACGCTACGCAATCAATCGGCAGCAGCAGCGGCCAATGCAAAGCTATATTTAATCAGTACGGGAGCCAGTATAATAATCTCGATCTTGCAGGCCTGTCCCTAGCTCCCATCCGAGCTGGTCGATCGATGAGCTAGCTAGCGCACGCAACGCACATCGCCAAAGCGAAATCAGATTCGAGTAAAAGCCGGCGATTTCGTGCATGAGCATGACGCCGCCCTTAGCTTTTGATCCAGCGAGGAATTTATCCCAATGCAAAATGGATTGTATGTGTCCTTTTACTTCTTCCCGAAACGATCCGAATCCGGCCGTGATGTCAGGAGTTCGATCGCAACCCATTTATATTTGCAGCATCCAGTACAAATTCTCTGCTACCTTGATGAGCGCGTACATGGAAGCACGTACGGAAGGAATCGGGCGTCGAGGGTAAAGATGAGAGAGAGAGAGAAAGCTACGAGTTTCGCCTTTCCAAAGACTATTATTATTAACTCTGGTTTCTGAATCACAAGCTAGTGATCGCTTTCCGGGCTGGCTAAACAACCGGAGGCATCATGCAGAGCGAGCTTTAGTTTCTTCATGTCTTCATTGATTATTGCTCGGCACCGGGGCTATAGCTGCATGCTAGCCGCTTTTAGGAACTGCGCGGCGAGGCAGACAGTCTGGCCGTTCCCACCCCATAAATCCGTAAACGCAAAAAAACGTCACATCGAATATTTCGACACATGTATGGAAGTACTAAATGAAGTCTATTTATAAAACTTTTTACATAGATGGGCTGTAAATCGCGAGACGAATCCAATGAGCCTACTTGATCCATGATTTGCAACAGTGATGCTACAGTAACCATCCGCTAATTATTAATTACTTATGGATTAATTAGCATCATTAGATTCGTCTCGCGATTTACAATTCATCTGTGTAAAAAGTTTCATAAATAAACTTCATTTAGTACTTCAAATTAGTAAGATTCCAACGCAAAAAATCTTTACGCAGAAACTAAACACGACCTCTGTAAAGAATTGAATGGGCTTCCCTGAGATGGATGTCTTGGTTGTATTGGCAGAGACCTAACTGAGCAACATCATCCCAGATTGCGAAAAGTAATCGTGCTCGCTCTCAACTTGCATTGGGGCGATGCGGATTATGTGAATTAATTATGTGATGAATTCCTCGGTACAATATTCCTAGTGGTGTAGTATATCCTTGTGCACCCGAATAACTAGTGGGTATATTTCCTGAAATGGTTAGCAGACTTTAATATTTCTGATTCCGTTGGACAAATTAATTACATAACAGTCAAGCTGTTCGATCGTATCATGCATGGATAGACTGTAATCTTTGACAAAGCAACCAAGGGCAATCATTCGTCAGAGGAAAGAAACCAAACCTTTTTGAAACAGGCAGTATCGAGGCAAACATAAATGGAACATATCAGGTACAAACCAACATCTTCATGAAAACTATGTAAACTTAGATCTGGACCACCGGATCAACATCCAAGGGGAGGGGAGGGGGGATTTGTAAAAGTGTGATTATCTAATCCAAGGGCGGCCAGTTAATTGTAAAATTACCCTCTCCCCATGTCACTTGGATGTTGATTCGGTGATTCAGATCTAAGTTTGCATAGTTTTTACGGAGAGATTGATTTGCACCTGATATATTCCCAACATAAATTAGCTAGAACGTCACCAGTAAACTAGCTGCACGGCTGCATCTCTGACTGATGCAACACAGTTATAAAGGTGTACATGACCTTTGCCACACACATGCTAGCTGCTTGAGCTGTTCACACGGCATGACAGCACGGGCACGTACTGCACTGGTAAGTGGTAACCCACCCGTGCCCCACCTGGGTCATTTCTCCTTTAATCAATCGTACCACGACGAGGATTTGGTTATCATTTCTCTTGCGTTGTGGCTTTGAGTAATATAGAGCGAGAACTGAGATTAAAGATAACCTGCCTGGCATCATGGTAACATGCATGCATATTATTCTGCGATACATCAGTGTTCCCGAATTATATTGGTGGACCGTACACACACAATCATCAGTAGATCGCTCATGCATCTATAGCCTACAGATATATCCATTTTGGAGCGGCTGCGCGTATGTGTAATCTTATATACACTACGGCAGACGCCAGGTGATTTTAGAATACTATCTAGCTAGCAACTTGTTACAGACTCCATCAATCTGCTACGTTCTTCCATGCATCTTATTCAACGTATGTGCATTGCAACTAGCAGACATATTTTTTTTCTTGTTTTTTAACTGCTGGCTTATTGAATTACTAGAGTTTAATCTGTTGAATCTTTGAGCAACAACAGTACGTACGCCCAGTTGAATATCTGAAAACCAATGGACACTTTTGAATTGGAAAATTAATTTGGAGGCATATTTATTCTCTGTGGAGGCGTGTTTGAAGCTATGGTAATGCTCCAAATTAAACGACTCTTAGGTCATGCCTTTGTCCATCCAATCCAAGTAGTTGACTTACAACTAACTGAGATAGCTCATCACATGCGCGCTAAGAGCAACTCCAACAGAATGATCTTTTTCTTTCCCTTTCTCACTATATAGGGAAATCTACTTTCTCAATTTCAACATATATGAAAGAAGTGCTCGAGCAGATTGATTTTCTCTCCTTTTTATATGGAAAGGGAGATGCGATGTCTCCCCTTTCTATTGGGGATTGGAGAGAAATTATTGGAGATTGAGAAAAAATAAAAAGAAAAGGGAAATGAAAAATAAATCTGCTGGAATAGATTTTTTCAACATCAATCCGCTATATTGAGAAAAAGTGAAAAGGAAAAAGGAGAAGATCTATCTGTTCGAGTTGCCCTAAACTAAAATCCTCGCACTTTCAGGTCGTCTATCGATCGTTTCCCTGCCCCCCCCCCCCCCCCCCCCCCCCCAAAAAGGCATCTCTCTCTAGTTTGTTTGCATCGACGGTACACCTGTACACGTACGTAGGGCTTCGCCCCCCCCCCCCCCCTCATGCTCTGTAGCCGAGTTGTTTTCTGGTTGACCTAATGAACCGCCAGGGAATAATCAAGCAAAGGCATCAAAAGCAGCCTAGCTATATACAATGCACAAAGCACCAACCACCAACTGTGCACAGTGAGGAGAGTTAGGTCATGGAACGGAAGACATAGCTTGTCGCCACACGCCGGGGCGTCACATCAAGGCGCCGGGCTTCAATTCCAAGCGCGTAGGCGACGGAATTGGCCCGGCCCCAATTATATGTACACACTCCCCAGGATAACATAATCATAGATAGGGTTTCAACACATAAACAAGTGGGGTTTAGTTGTGGAAACCAACGCCGTCAGGCTAGCAAGCTCCTCGTCAGTATCTTAACACGCGCTAGCTTTTGCAGGAACTGCAAGCTTGCTGAATATTTTACTGCAAGCGCAGAGCCAGCCAGCCCACTGGAATGAGGAATTGGAGATCATATATATCTTTCTCGTTCGATTCCCACGCACGCTTTTGATGTCCACCACCAATGCCATCTTTTGGTCGATCTGCTCCCAAACTTTTGCTGCCTCTGGCTAGCTCTTGTTGTTTAATTTGCTCTGGAGTTGGTTCCCGTCCTAGCTATCGCCATTCGCTGGGCTCCTGTAATCAAATTAACCACTGAAGAACAGGCAATGCAAGCTGCACGATTGCACACAAGGATGCATAGCTCTTTAATTAGTTTAATTAATTCCTGCACTGGAATAATGCAACAAAGAGGTAGAAAGAGATCGATGAAGAGGGAACGCATGCATGAGGTCACGCGCTGTTTGGATCTGAGCTAGCTTGACAAATCAACAATAATTAATACTAATCACTGCGAGCGACGAGCTGATGATGAGAGAGAGATGCTGCCAAGGATAATATAAGTTTTGAGCTCATCTGATCTCACCCACCCATGAACGAACAAAGTAAATGCTCAACGACGACGACCTGGATAGCACGAACGGAACCAAACAACTTGTACTCCGTATAAAAGAAACCAGACGTCGCTGTTGGCGTTTTGACTTGCCGCGCTCCCGGCCGGCTTACATGCAATAACTCTCTGCACGCGCGCGCGCGCTGGCTGCCGCTGCCGCTGCCGCTGGATCGAACGCGCGCGCCCCCGGCCTCTGACTCTGAGGCTCTGACCGGCCGCGGCCGACGTACGTACCGACACGGATCGCTGTTTGTTTAATCGCCGCTGAGAGCGTGCGCACGCACGCACGTACGTGCTCAGCTCCTGCCGCCGCGCTGTACGTGCCAGCATGCGGCGCAGAGATAAAATACTGGCGCGTGCGCATGCATGCATGTGTGAGAGCGAGACCACTGATGAGAGGGCGGTCAGTGCCTGAGTGGGTGGCTAGCGATCAGCGGCTACTATCGCCGATCGGAGGAGCGTGCGGTGGCGACGATGATGTGTGATGTGATGCGCGCGTTGCTTGTGGCTGTAGGAAGAGCAGAGGGGCCATGGATGGCGCGGCGGCGGTCATCGATTGGGTCGGGTGGGAGTGGGAGGGCGACACGGCGGCATGGGGCGCGGGCCGGGGAGGAAGACGACATGCGTGCATGCGGGCGGTGGCGCCATTGATCGGAGAGAGAGAGAGAGGGATCTGAGCTGGTGATCGAAAGAGAGGTGGGTGCCCCCGAGTGGAGCCTGCCGCAGCTCGATCGGTGCTGCTTTTGGGGCCGGCGGCGGAATGGGAGGAGCTCGACGCAGCAGGGATTAAGGGGCCCGGCCGGGGAGGCGGTCAGGTTCGTTTGACCACTGACCGCACGTCCCCTCGGCGCGTTCAATCAGATCGTGCGACGGTGCGGTGCGGTGCGGCGCGGAGGGAGGAAGCGATCGGCGAGCCGAGGCTCGATGACGGCGGGGAGAGATCACATCTCACATGACATGAGTCATGATGCAGCGGCTACCAGCAGTGTACATGCATGCGCGTCGCGGCGCAGGCATGGGCGTAATTGCCGCGCGCGTGAGCCGACCGACGGACGGATCGATGATCCGTCGCGAATGATTTGCGATCGAATCGCGGGGGCCGGGCGAGCTGCGGGTACAACACGCGCCCGGCGCCACCACCACGTGTCTGACAGCTGTACGGCGGTGGGCAGCGGCCCGCGCGCTTCCTTCCCCCTTTGACCACCAAAGCCCAAACCCGCCTTGACCGCACGTGACGGCGCGCGATCCACCGTGCCACCCATACTACGTCCGATCCCACCTCTCCCTGGCCGTAGGATCGGGAACGGGAAGCGCTGCTCGTAACCGGCCGTGTGATGTTCTCTGTACTCCACTAGTCATGCGACCCCGGCAGCATGGATCCCGTGCTGCAATTTGTGTTCTCCAGTTATGATCCAGGGCGACGATTACATGCAGATTCCGTGTTTCTTACCCGTTGACCCGCCGAGCAGTGGTAATATCTCTGCAGCACTGTACGATCTCTGTGAGTAGTACTAGTAATTGCCTTGCAACGGCACAGAAGATACGAATCCCGTTGGAAGGTTGCGGTGCCACTGCACGGGAACGTACGCCTGCAGGCAGCAGGGCATCAAATCCTAGCCTTCGACTGACCCGTCCAGATCTACAGTCATCAGAAAAGAGCAAGTAAAAAAACTGTTACGACGTCAACGTCCTCTTTGAAAGGGAGAAGAAACCTGAAAGAATGAAAAAAAAGAACATATATAGAGAAGTACTAGTAAACGAGAAGATACGTACAGTGGAAGAAATCCCTGTCACGGGCTGAGCTTCAAGCTATAGCGTACTTCAACCTCTTGCTCCGACTGCAGACTGCTCCGAGAGCGATCGAGCCACAGCTCATGTAGTGTCCTCACCCTCGTTCATTTGTCGCCATCCGATCATTATTCGCGGTTCAGGCCGTATATTAAAAATTAAATCCCCCGCTGTGTCTCGAGATCCAACCAATCAGGGCCTAGTCATTCAAATTTGTTTCCCTCTGCGTGCGTCACATGATAACGACCCGCGCTTTTTTTTAAAAAATGTTATTAGCATCAGCCTGTCAGGTCCGGCGAGGCGCAAAAGGTCAGCCGTGTCCACTCAGGAAAGCCTGATCACAAACTGCAAATCCCGGGTTTCCTCATTGCCCATTTTCCATATCGCCTGATTGGACCCCCGGGCATGGCAATGCCATACTGCCATGTAAAGAGACTAGATAACACGCAGCTGATGGTACCGGAAATTCTGGGTTAAACATGGACAGGTGAAAGCGACTCATTGTACGTATCAAGGAAGGCGCGATGAATATCATCCCGGGCAATGACTACAAATGCTCCCACAAAAGCAGCCGTCTAGAGCGTCATACAAGGGGTGCCGACAACCCTGCTTGACGAACCTGTAGTTTTGCGATTGTCTCTTCGCTTTGGTTAGTATAGCGATCATTCCATGATTATAAAACAGACATTTGTTAAAAAAAAGTATAGAATCAGTGGTGGATGCAGCACAAAATTGGAGAGGAGGGGAGGGAGTGAGCTCCTCTTCGGTTCTTCCTCATCCATCTCTCCATTTTTTTTTCTCTGTTGCTCCCATCTTCATCTCTCTCATCTTCCCAATTGTCTCCATTGATGATCTGCTCCTGTATACACCATCAAACTCTAACCGTTAATTCAACTCCAAGCCCTTAATAGTATTTGATATACAATTAAAGTACGACACTTATGACCTTATAACATGAAAGGTTACTGATGATTACCACTGCCAGAAAATGGAGCCTTTGTCGCTAGCATTAGAGCATCTCCAAGAGCTCTTCTATGTTGGGTGGGTTGGCTAAAAAAAGAAAAGGAGACCCGAAAACCCTCATCCAACAGATATTGTATCCACATGGTCTTCTATTCTCGTTTTGTATCCTTCCGCCTTCGCTAGGCATCTTTGCCCTGAGTGCGGCGCTAGCCATCCACTCCGGCCCCACCGTCCCGCGCTCCCAGGCCTTCCACGCCAGCGCCGCTTCCCTCCGCCGCCAGGCCTCGCACGCCAGCGCATCCCTCCGCCGTCGGACCTCCCCGGCGGCCCGGTGCGGTAGGATGGGACCTCCCCGGCGGCGAGACCGAGCTTGGCAGCGGCGGGGCGGGAGCACTACGGTGGCCCGACACGGCGGGGTCGAGCTCGGCGGCAGCGCGGCAGCCCGGTGCGGCAGGGCCGGAGCTCTGCAGCGACCCGGCGCGGTGGGGCCGAGCTCGGCGGCGGCGCGGCGGTCCGGCGTGGCGGGACGGAAGCACTGCGGCGGCACGGCGGCCTGGCGCAGCGGGGCCGGAGCACGGGCTCCCCCAATAGGCCGGCCTTGCATCTCGCTTGCCATCGTCGAGCCTCGAGTCAGTGGAGGGGAGAAGGCGGTGGGGGGCGGCGCGCGAAGGTTGCGGCGGGCCTGCCGAAGGCCAGCGCGATGGCGGCATGGGGCGGCGCGCGGAGGTCGCGAGGGCGGCGGGGGTCGGCGAGCGAAGGCCGGCGCGAGGCCACGACTGGGCGGCGAGCAGCGAGATGCCGAGGTGCTCGTCGGGCAGCAAGATGCGTAGGTGGAGGGAGGAAGAAGAAGATAAGACTATGACGTGTGGGACCCACTAGCACTACAATATACAAAGAGTACAGTTTTAGAGAGTCTGTTGGTTTACCACTTAGTTTAGATAGCTTTTTATTTTATACAAAGGGATACAATCTCTACATTTAGCCAATAAAATACAAGAGCTCTTGGAGATGCTCTTAGTACCGTCTGTATATATTTAGCCAATACTAACGCATGCATTTAGTAACAATCCGAAAGAACAGTGTCCCGGGGAGCCATTTAGTACCCATTGATCAACCTGTACTAAAACAGCTCCACCTGCAATGGCTAGATTCCCTGGATGCAATTTAGTACTGGCTGGTGGCTCCAGCCCGTATTAAATTGCCTAGATGCAATTTAGTAACGGGCGATTGTTTCAACCAGTACTAAATTAAATGGCCTCGACTAGTACTTTTTGGAAACATCGGTCCGTACTAAATAGCCAGATGCATTTCAACGGCCACCTTCTTCCTCCCTGAGCTCGAGCAGGTCATATCCTTGATCCTCCGTTATTCATCCATGGCACCATGGGGGAGGTGCTACCTAATTTCTCCATTTTTCTTGGACATTTCACTCATCCAAGTGTTCTAAAGGTTAGCAACTATATCCTCTCTTGATTCATGGTTAGTTTGCTATTTGTTATCCTTTGTAGCTAGATAAATTTACAATTTTTGGAATGAGAGAGAATTGAGAGATTTTGTATCTATTAATTTATATATGTATTATAGATAAACTTTAAGAGAGGATATTTTTGGATAGATTGCCAAATCCTACACTTGAACCTTTATTTATGGCTAGTTTGCTATTTTTATGCAATTTTTAGAATAAGGAATATTGGGGGAGAACGGAGAGAGATTTTCCATTTATACATGTAGTGCAAATAAAACTTTTTTTGGATAGATTGTAATTTCCTACTTTATTATGATAGTATTTTGTTGTTTTGTTTAAGAAATTTTTATACTACCCTATAGTTAGAAATATTTATTTTTTAAAGAATGCATAGAATATGAGCATATTCTAAAGAATGCATTTATTTAGAGTTTGGTCCTTCGTAATAGTAATACTTGATCATATTAGAAAGCTGTGCATCTTTAATTATAAAATAAGAAGGTCTATCCTATTAACTCAAAGTGCTCATCCAAAGTGTTCGTTAATAGTATTAATAAAAAAGTATGATTATTGCAGATGGACAGTCGACGACATGTACTGGATAATCGATTGCCGTTGCAATGGTAATCGCCCAACCGCAGCCCCCACATCATTGGAGTATTAGGCCGTTCCTAAAAGTCCCTAGACTAATTTTAGTTCCTGGACTAAAACAAAAAGTTCGAATCTGTTTGGTTTGAAGTGCTAAAGGGACTAGAGAAGTGGTGAAAGGACTCAAATACCCCTGCATTCATGGGCAACGACACGGCGCTTGACATCACCACGGCGCAGGCCACGGCGGAGGGCGCGGCCTCTCTCCGGCGGCGGAGCGGCAGAGGCTCACGGCAGAGGGAGCTTCGAGGCTCTCCGCTGGAAGGCGAGGCGAAGGGAGTAGGGCGTGGGGCAGCCTGGGCGTGTGGGCTGGCGAGCGGAGGCCGGCGAGCACCACCGCCTTGTCGAGCTCCAGCAACAGCTCCGTTGGATCCCTGCTGCCCGCCTCGATCTCCTCGGCTCGGTGGATCTCCTCGGCTCGGCCACGCGCGAATCTTCCCGGCCATGGCGCGCCTCCCTCCACGGCTGAGCTCGAGGCCCGCCATGGCCGCTGCCGCCATGGCCTCTGAGCTCGAGAAGGAGGCCGGCCGAGCTCCGCCGCCGCCGCCATGGCCTCCGAGCTCCGCCGCCGCAGATCCCCTCGAGGCCGGCCGGAGCAGTGCCGGAACGATGGAGGGGGAGGGAGCAGGCCGAGCTCGGGGCTCCATGGAGGGGGAGGGAGCGCCAGCGAGGGAGGGGAAGGGAGCTCCGCGGGGTGCCATGGCTGCGGGTCCGAGCTCGGAGCGCCGCCGCCGCCGGACTTGCGTGGATCTGCGGGTGCGGCGGGCATGAGCGGGTGGAGTGTGGTCGCCGGCGGCGGCCCTTGCGCGGGCGGCGCGGACTAGAAGAGGGGAGCGGGAGAGGGGGTCACGGGCACGGGGAGCGGAAAGTGGGGGAAGGTCACGGGGCCTCGCGTGCAGGGAGGGGGGGCGGGCGGCACTGGGGATTGTGCGTGGACCCAGGGGTGGGGGTGGAATAAGTCACAAAAAGCATCTCTTGAGGGACTTCTCAAATTTTAGCCTCCAACAGACTTTTAGTCCTAAAAAGTCTCTCCCGTTTGGTTGTTTAGCCCCAAAAGTCTTAAGAACTAAGTCTTAAGAACTTATGTAAAAATTCCTCAAACCAAACAGAGGCCCTGTTTAGTTCCACCCCGTAAACGCAAAAAAGCCGTAAATGCAAAATTTTACAAAGAAATCTTGTTAATTTGAAGTACTAAATGAAGTCTATTTACAAAACTTTTTGCATGGATGGGCTGTAAATCGCGAGATGAATCTAATGTGCCTACTTAATCCATGATTTGCAACAGTGATACTACAGTAACCAACTGCTAATTATTGATTAATCATAGATTAATTAGCATCATTAGATTTGTCTCGCGATATACAACCCATCTATGCAAAAAGTTTTGTAAATAGACTTCATTTACTACTTCAAATTGGGAAGATTTCGATGCAAATTTTTTTGCCTTTAAAGGCCTCACGAACTAAACACGGCCAGAGTCTTAGGGCCTGTTTGGCAGGGCTCCGGCTCTTCCAAAAACAGCTCCGGCTCCTCAGATGGAGCGGCTTCTCTGGTAGAGTTGGAGCCGTTTTAGAAAATGTTTGGCAAAACAGCTTCACTTGTTAGATTGATGTGTAATCCACGTGAAGCCACGATTTCATGGCTTCATCTTGCCTGTGTAAGCCGCCGATGGCTTCAAAACCGACTTCACACGTGAAGCCGGTCACAAAACAAATATTTGAGAGGACTTCGCCTGGAGCCGCTCGTGAAGCGGCTCCAGGAGCCCTCCCAAACGGGGCCTAATAGGTACCGGTGTCACTTACCTTCTGTCCGAGGCTCCCTATTTCAAACACATGGGCGCACATATCGCCGCCCAACTGCAGCCGGCCGTACCAGATGAGCAATCGCACACACGGATTGCACGCGTCGTTTTACGCGCGCGTAAGGCTGACCACAGTGGAGGGAGCAAGAGCAAATTTGCTCCCTCCTCGTTTCCCACGCCCTCTCTATCTACAGTGCCAAACAGTGCATCTACAATGACAAACAATATATTTGCTCCTTTATTTCCTTCTTCCACTGTGGACGGTCTAAGGTCCCTGTTGGTAGCACCGCACGCCGCGTTCTTCCCCGGAGCCTCGCTTCATCCTTGCCCGTACGTGCAGGTTGCGGCGTGCTAGCTAGCGCGTCGTCCACATCCTGGCTGTGTTTAGGTCGTGTTTAGTTCCACCACAAATTTTTTTCGATCGAATCTTACTAATTTGAAGTAATAAATGAAGCTTATTTACAAATTTTTTTGCACAGATGGGTTGTAAATCACGAGACGAATCTAATGATATTAATTAATCCATGATTAGTGTATGGTTACTGTAGCATCACTGTTGCAAATCATGGATTAAGTAGGCTCATTAGATTCGTCTCGCGATTTACAGCCCATCCATGCAAAAAGTTTTGTCAATAGACTTCATTTTGTACTCCATACATGTGTCAAAATATTCGATGTGATGTTTTTTGTTTATGAGATTTATGGGTAAAGATCTAAACAGTGCCTTAGTTGTCCTAACTCCTCCAAATTTTCCATTACATCAAAATCACATCGAAAAATTAAATATATCAAATGACTCATGCATAAAGTATTAAATATAGGTAAATAAAAAAAATAATTGCATAGTTTTAATGTACATTACGAGACGAATCTTTTAAACTATTTAGACTATGATAGAACAATATTTACCTCATACAAATGAAAAAGTGTTACAGTATTTTTCAAAAATACTTTTCGTATCATTTTTGCAACTAAACACAACACCCTATCACCAGTTGCGCGCGGCCGCGAACAGCAAACCGCCCATCATTGATCGCTACCGGCCTCTCGCTGTCCAGCGGCCTGACGGACGTGACGAGCACCCCCTCCTATGCCGCGCCAGTAGCTGTACACACCCGCGCGAATCGCCGGCGCCGATCGCGCCCCGGCGCGTACGCCGGCCGCCCCCGCTCGGCTAGCGGCGGCCGGCCGGCTGCGCGCGCGCGCCGTGGTCCACCCGGTACCGAGTCGTACGCGCTGGTACACGAGACCGAGACGCCTCGCGCCCGCCCGCGTCGCGGTCGCGGGCGCCGCCGCTGCCGCCACCCGGCCCGGCCCGGCCGGGCCGCGGCCGGCTCGGCCCCGCCGGTTGGCGTCCAGCGTCCTCCTGTCTGGCTGTCTTTCCGTTCAACTAACGAGACAAACGAGTCCACGGCGTGTTGCTTTGCGGGGCGGGCGGGGCCTCGGCCTCGACCTCGGCGGGCGCTGGGTTTTTCGTTGCCGGTGGCCTGCCACTGCGGCCTTCGAGCTCCGTTGCCGAGTAAAAACGGGGGAGTTGGTGGGTGGGAGGGGATGGGATCATTGGACCCGGACCGGACCGGCCGGGACAGGGACCTTATCAGAAGCGGCAGCGCCACGCCGCCACCCCCCATCCCTCGCCGTTCCCCTCGGGCTCTCTTCCCCCTCCCCCTCCTCTCGCGCTGCCTGCCTTTAATTCGGGGGCCGCGCACGCCGCACGCCCTCCCGTCCCGTCTCCGAGTCTCTCCTCCCTCCCTCAGCGGCGCCGGCACGGTGGCTAGGCTAGTCTGATCCCCGTGCTTGCCTTGTCTAGGCCCTTCTCCTTCTAGATCCCGGCCGCGCGCGGCTAGCACGCAGCTCCTGCGCCTAGAGCTATAAACGCACGGCCTCTCCTAAATAATCGGCATCCTCTCGCTTGCTGCTGCCGAGAGGCGGGTTGTGTTCAAGTAGTGTTCAACTCGGTTTAGGAATCGAGCCGGACGGCGAGGTTGCTAAAGCTACAAGCTTCTGCGGCACAGCGTCGTCGAGGAGAAGCTCGCTCGCTTCTGCGGGAGGTAAAGAACTTTTACCGGTTGGCTAGTGCATGTGCATCACTGCATCTGGAATTCCATCCATCATCATCATCATCGCTAGCGTCTTGTCAAGATCAAGACAAGTCAAAAGGTCGAGGGTAGAGGATAGGAAAAGATCTCTCTCTCATTCCCTGATGTTCCATGTCGAGCTGATGCTCGTTTGTTTTTCTTAAAGACGATGCTCGTTTGGTTTTGCGGCTTGATTTCTCGCTTTCCTGATGCACTGTGGCATGCAAATTGAGCTGCTTTATGCTTGTGCCCATGTCCAGGAAGGTCTAGGCAGCAGCGGTGGTGTGGTGGTGAGGGCGAGCCCCGGCGAGGAAGGAGCAGCTGCTTCGCACAGGCGCGCGAGGAGCGCGGCCGATCGTGACCGTGAAGCTGGCGGCCGGCAAGTGGTGGGAGCGGCCAGATGACACGGCCATGCCCGGAATGGACCCCGGCGGAGGCGGCAGCTCGCGCTACTTCCATCAGCTGCTCCGGCCGCAGCAGCCCTCGCCGCTGTCGCCCAACTCCCACGTCAAGATGGAGCACCACAAGATGTCGCCAGACAAGAGCCCGGTGGGCGGCGAGGCCGAGCCGGGCGGCAGCGGCAGCGGCAGCGGCGCCGGCGGCGGCGACCAGCCGTCCTCGTCGGCCATGGTCCCGGCCGAGGGTGGCAGCGGGTCAGGCGGGCCCACGCGGCGCCCGCGCGGGCGCCCGCCGGGCTCCAAGAACAAGCCCAAGCCGCCCATCATCGTGACGCGTGACAGCCCCAACGCGCTGCACTCGCACGTCCTCGAGGTCGCGGCCGGCGCAGACGTCGTCGACTGCGTCGCCGAGTACGCGCGCCGCCGGGGCCGCGGCGTGTGCGTGCTCAGCGGCGGGGGCGCCGTCGTGAACGTGGCGCTCAGGCAGCCCGGCGCGTCGCCCCCCGGGAGCATGGTGGCCACGCTGCGGGGCCGGTTCGAGATCCTCTCCCTCACCGGCACGGTGCTGCCCCCGCCAGCTCCCCCCGGCGCCAGCGGCCTCACCGTTTTCCTCTCCGGCGGGCAGGGCCAGGTCATCGGCGGGAGCGTCGTGGGCCCGCTGGTGGCCGCGGGCGCCGTCGTCTTGATGGCGGCGTCGTTCGCGAACGCCGTGTACGAGCGGCTGCCGCTGGAGGGGGAGGAAGAGGAGACAGCCGCGGCCGCCGCCGGAGCGGAACCGCAAGATCAAGTGGCGCAGTCGGCGGGACTCCACGGGCAGCAGCCGACTGCCTCCCAGTCCTCTGGTGTGACCGGAGGGGACGTGGGCGGCGGCGGCATGTCGCTCTACAACCTCGCCGGGAATGTAGGGGCCTACCAGCTCCCGGGAGACAACTTCGGAGGCTGGAGTGGAGGCGGCGGCGGCGGTGTCCGGCCACAGTTCTGATCCATGCCTTGCCACCCCCAATTCTCATCGGCGGCATATGAAGACGTACATCACATAGATTCAAATGGTGCACGCAGAAGCTAGGCTTGCTATCCAGAACTGAGACATGCATGCTGGATTGTTCATTGGAGAGATCGACCTTTCATCTGGGTGCTGCTAGAATATAATGCATGTGTTTGCACACGGGGAGGATGCATTGGAAATCATCTGGGCGTTTAAAAAAAGATAGTAGTGGTGGTTAATCAAGGGACAAGAGGAAAGCTATGGATTCATGCAAGGCCTAGCTCAATAAACTGAAAGGTCAGTGAGATCCGATGTTTTGTGTTTCCAGCGTTTTCTTTTCCCCATTTTGATTTGTAATGTGGTATTATATTCTGATTGTATCTTGCTGTAGAATGATGTTTCTATTATAACCATTTGCTTCTCTCCTCTACAATACAAAGGCCAATGTTTGCAGTCCCATTTTTACAAATTTCTCCTCTACAATCGCTGTGTGTACCCGTGCATTATTAGCAAAACTCTTCCGTGGTCGCTTTCGCATGTGTTTTCAGTTTCACGCATACACGACTTCCTGGGGTGGATAATTTCCGGTCAAATATTGGATGGTTCAAACAACCTATCAATCTTTACCTAGGTCGTCAAATATGTTCGCTTCTTCCACTATCTTGCTAAAACCTAGTGGCCGGTCAGTAGGACTGGACTAGAGCTATCTTGAGCATGCAGCATGTGCTTGGAGCATTGTGGTTTTCTCACGAAGATGGCCTGTCTCAGTCCGTTTAGTTCTTTCTCCCATGTAGCTAGACCAGAGAGGTTAGTTTGAGCACTGGTTCTGCTTGTGCTTGGTTTGGCAGGAGAGGCCGCGCCGGCTGGGGAGAGAGCGAGGAACAAAAAAGCCTTCTGTCCCTCTCTCTACATTTGTTTCACCTGCAGTACTTTAATGGCTCCTGGAGTCATGCGTGTGAGATTACATGTAGAGCCACGAGACTAGCTACTAGCTTGGGGATAAAGATTAAAGAGGAAGAGATAGAGATGAACCCAATGGCAGCAACTCAGTGATGCCGCTGCTACTGTGTGTGTTTAGATCCTAAACTCCTCTAATTTTTTCAAATTTTCCATCACATCGAAACATTAAATATAGCAAGTGACCCATACATGGAGTATTAAATGTAGGTAAATAAAAAAACTAATTGCAAAATTTTGATGTACATTGCGAGACGAATCTTTTGAGCCTAGTTAGATTATGGTAGGACAATTTCTACCACAAACAAACGAAAATACTACAGTATGCTTACAATGTTTTCCCAGTGCTACAGTGTTTTTGTCGTGGGAACTAAACACAGCCTGTATCGTTAGCCTGCAGTGCAGTGGGGGACACTGGCCATAAGACGCCAAGCCCAAAATTGACGCTGCCTGCCTGCCTGGTGGCTGCAGCGACCACATCTGCCTCTGCGACGGGACGAGATCCTGCACCTTGCACCCTCCAAGTACAAATGCACAATTCTGGAAAAGGGGAGGAAGCTTTCGCTTTTGCATAATTTGTGGGGAGGCCGCGGACGACGCCCCCCTCCGGCTTTGGAACTTGCTCATGGCTTTGTAACTTTTGTCGTTGGAGCTGGAGATAGGAGTAGATGCCAATGCGCCGGGCCAAGAGCCCAGAGCTGGTCAAGGCGTTCTCTCTCCTCTCCCTAGTCACTACTAGGAGTAACACCTCTCTCGTTCCCATGTCCACTTGTCGACCCGGTACGGTATGTACACTTTGTATGTCCCTCTCGATGGCAATCCTTTATCTAAAAAAATGCATTATTGGCAATATATACATGCTGCAGACACAGAAAATGTTATGTTAATTATTTTTAATTGGTTTGGTGTTCCCTGGTTAGTTTCGAATTTTGCCAATATATATAGTCCTTCATGGAGTTGTGCTGCCCTTTCTTTTGAAATCCATTTATTGATTTAAATGCAACCCAATATTTCAAATCTATATTTCCGTTTGTTTGTATTTGCCCGGCGGTTGTTTACATGCAATATAATGGTCAGTTTTGTCATAGTATCGTTTTTATTAGATCAGTGAACAACTAATTCCAATAATATAAAACTGATGGTATTTTGAATTGAATGTAGATCATGTTAGCTGGCAAAGCAAGGAAAGCACATGCATGGCAATAGAGGTGTTGGCACCATAGAAAATACTAGTCTTGAGTTTCCATCAAAAACTGTGCTAATTCCTTTCCATAGTACACTATGCCAAAGCTCTTACGTGCAGTCCATTTGGGGGAACAATTAGTGCTAAGCTTATCTTGTTCGCTAGGGCCATCATCTTGCAAATCTAGACTAAGCAGCGCTATATATACCTACAACTATTGGTCAACTATTTTGCTTCTAATCATTGTATACAAAAACATAAAACATCAAGCGAAATCTTGAATCAAATTTTAGAAAGAGTAAATTGCACCCACCATACAACAACTTGTCAGGTGAGTGCAAATTGGTCCAACAACTTGTAAAATGCTCAATTTAGTGCAATAACTTGATAGGTGTGTGCAGATCGGGCCAACAACTTATAAAATACCCAACTTAATACAATAACTTGGCAAATAGGTGCATTCACAGTCCAAACATTACACGACAATGTAACTAACGCAAAGTCTCAATAAAGAGTATATTCATGTTAGGATAAATTATTAAGTATTATTTGACCATTGATTTTTGTGTTGTGCCTACGTGGCAATGTATTTAGCCAGGATAAAAACCCTCATTGTTTAGAAATAAATATTATGTCTTTACATTAATTATTTTTGTATAGTGATTTAATTTTAATTAAAACTATTTAATTTGATATTCAATATTGAAAAATTCACCCTCACTGTTTCTGATATATTTGATTATATGCACTATTAAACTAAAAAAAGCCAATATGATGATACAAACTTTTGATACCTTTTAGGAGCTTGGTACATATATTTTTTTAAGTCTCATATATTCATTAGAAAGAAAAAATAAACATGAGCATTGTTGAATACATGAGCAGAATCGCAGAATGGTCTCTCTTATCGACTTCAGTGTTTGAGCGATGCTAATGGTGTAATTCTAAATTTTTTTACATTTGAATTAATAAAAAAATGTAAATAGTTGAAAAGCAACAACCGGATCACCATCAATAATTTCCATTTATAAATTTAAAAATTATTGACGTTCATCTACTTTGCTTAATATGTTGATGTTGTAATGGTGGTTAAATAATATATTATTTTTAATAAAACCATAATTAATTTATTTCGAGAATAAAATTATTGGTGTCCATTGCGACACAAAAATCTACGATCAAATAACACATTCTGACGTGAATATACTCTTTATTGTGACTTGATGTTGCAAATATATTGTCGTGTAATGTTTGAACCGTGAATGCAGCAATTTACTAAGTTATTACACTAAATTAAGCATTTTCTAAGTTGCTGGATCAATCTGCACCCAGCTATCAAGTTATTATACAAAATTGAGAACTTTACAAGTTGTTGGACCAATTTATACCCACCTGCCAAGTTGTTGTATGATGGGTGCAATTTACTCTTTTAGAAATATAATTTGATCTATATTCAGCCTTACTCTCTAGGTGTCTGAAATATATTGTTCATTTTTTTTGTCTACGGTTTGCATGTCAACTTAGTCAACAAACAGTTTTTTTTGTCCCACTCGCCTCAAACTAGTAGTATATATATAACCATCTCACTTCATTAATTTGAGAATATTTTAATTACATGATATAGATGAAATCAAATTTAATGTTACAAACTTGTCAAAATAAATTTATTTCATGGCATTATTTTCCAAATGGTTTAAGTAGACCAGCAACTTTTCCCAAAAACATAAATGGTGCATGTATTTATTAGAGCGTACATTGATCCTTATAATTTGACATGCATCGGCTCATTTGTTATTTGTTCTTTCATCGACAGCGCTGGTATACAATTATATTGCTGTAGTAAAAATTTCATAAAATGATTTAACCACGCTTTGAGTGATGTCTGTGATAGTGTGATGACTGATGATGTCCCGCAGGCACGCAGCCCCGTATCTACATTGTTCATTTGCTTAATGCCTGTGTTGTGTTAGTTTGCATGAATCTCCAGAAAACTGTTAAATCTAAACGGTGTGGAACCATACTAGATACTGTACTAGCCAATGGATTACTGAATCCAATATCAGGTTGTATGTTCTTATTATGAAATCGACAAGAGTTACTGAAGAACTTTGGGTACAGCTTAGAACATATTAATATAATTTGCCACAACCATCCATTGGGAGTGCATCCGTGATCGGGAATAGACTTATAATAGGTGATGAGGAATGTAGGGAAAGGTCCATTTTACATCTCGAACCATCATAAAAGTTTGATTTTCAACATTCAACAATAAAACTAATAATGAGGGCCATTCAACTATCGAAATCGAAAAAGTTTGACCCTTATGGTGGTTTCAAAGGAGATATTATATTTTTTAAATTTTTTTGAAAATTTCTAATTAGATTAAGAAAATCAAAACTGATTTACTTTAAATCAGAAAATATGAAACGGGTACCAAAATTTTTCTAAAATTGCTACCTATCTATATTATGGATCTATTTGAACCCTATTTATTCAAAAATACTAGGCATAGCTGCAAGCCAACAAATACTAGAAATATGAAAAAAATATGAGAGTTGGAAGGTGTAAACTGAACTTTTCCCATAAGTAAATATGAGTATACAAATCAGACATTGGATAGGATTTCAGCTGATGAGGCAGAACAACTTTCAATGGTGGTCAGTTGAACCTGCCTGAACCAGAAACATGTATACGTTAGTAGTTGCTACTGCTACTATCAACTCGGTGGACAATCGCATTGGCCAGACATTTAGTTTGGAACGCATGGTTTGACAGTCCAAGAGGATAAGAGCACAAGGAATTGCTTTGGCTGTTGCCTTCTCTGGTATAGCCCGCGCGGCACTTCTACTATCAGGTGTCCGTATGGCACACTCCTCGTTCCTCCTTCAGAATACGTACAGGGGAACATATAGAAGAGCAATTGTTCATGCTCTCAAAGAAAAACTCTCATTTAGCTCAATTGATTCACAAAAAATACAAATTTGGTCATAGTGCGGATGAGGCGCCTGTAATCTCAAAGAAAAACTCTCACTTGGCTAGGCGTACCACGCCGTACTGATGAGCGATTGAGCTTCTTGCCGCCTTTATTTGTCATCTGCCGAGGTCACGCTCACGCGCCTCCTTGCCGGCGGTCACCACCGGCAGCCGATCAACAAGGGACAGGTGCATCGTGAACCGGCAGCATCACGACTCACGAGAAATTGATGGCGGGCCCGGCCACGTCCCAGCACGCGGTGGTGAGCAGCGGCGGCGTGTAGTCGCCGGGAACTAAAGCCGATCGAGCACCTCGACGTGCCATCGGCTGACGGCTGACGCCGACATTGGAGGGCGCGGAGCGCAGGGCAGAGGGCAGGACCTAGCTGCAAGCCTCACTTGCCTGCGCCTGCTGCCTTCTCCAGCGGTGTCTCGGCTCACCTCGCCGGTGCTCGACGCCCGGCGAATCGTGGAGGCCGGCCGGAGCTCCAGCGGGGTAATCGTGGAGGCCGGCCGGAGGCGGAGTGGCGGACACGGTGGTCGAGCGCCCGGAGAGAGGAAAGGGGCTCCCTGGCTTCGACCCGCGCGTTGAACGCGCCGTCCAGGTCAAATCTGACGGTTACCAGACCCAGAGGGTGGACGGTATTTTCCACCCCCGGACGGTAATCCAAACAACGACCAGAGGGTTTTGAATTTTGTTTGTCAAAAAAATTCGCACATGGCCGAAATCACCGAATTTCGCGAAATTTCGGCCGAAATTTATTTTTAGATTATTTTTAAAAATACTTTTGTCGGGTACTATGATTAGGGGCACCCTAATCAGGGGACTAAAATCGCCCTAAAAACGAACGCATGCTGGGCAACCGGGCCCACGAAGGCCTACAGCCTCCTTCTAATCTGGAAGAAAGGAAATGACTTAAAGAAGCCCAACACGCGGCCCACGTACTCAGTGCGGCCCGTCCGCACCCCCCTTGAACCCACGGGGTGATCTCCGCCTCGCTCGAGGGCTCCCCGCCGAAGCCCTCGACCGCGCCCCGCGCCTCCGCCTCGCTCGAGGGTAGCGAGCTTGCCCTCGAGAAAGCAGATCATCTACGCCCTAAGGAGCTAAGCAGCCGGACCCCCTGGGGTCCGATTCCATCTCACCGGACCAACGGTCCCGGACCCGCTTCCCGCTCGGGGACGGGTTCGGTGTCACCACGTGTCCCAGAGATAGAGATGCCCAGCACCTGTGGCCAAGGACCCGGACCCCCGCAGATAGGTCCGGGACCCCCACGTACCTATCCGGACCCCCGTGAGCTCTCGGCTCAGCTAGCTGCTCGGGAGGGGTCCGGAGCCGCCACATGTCACGCGGATGCAGTCGCGGGCGCAAGCCTTCCGCTGGAAGCTCCCTCACCCACCCGTATTAAGTGCGAGTGGTTGAGGCGTGCTCTTCTGACGCCGGGCAAAGCCACCCCTCGGCAGAAAGGACAAACGGCCCTTCCGCTCACCCGCCTGCCATACGAAGGCATTAAATGTCAACCACTCCTCCACAGCGCCCGGGTCAGACGACGTCAGGCCGCCACTCCCCACAGTGGTAGTGACCGGAGTCCCGTCCGCCAACTCCGGTCACTGCTCCCCGGCGCTATGGCGGCACTGTGGGAGCCTGCGACGCAGTGCAAGACGTGTTCGGCACTGCTCCAGCTACTATGCTGCCAACTCCCCATGACTCCTTCGTACTTTCCCTTCCGTGGAGCCCCCAAGCGGCATGGGCACGACATTCGTAAGCGGCTCCGGCCTCGACCAGGACAAGACCCTGATCTGCAGGACCTTCGAAACGCCGCCACGCCGCCCGCAGGAGCTGTCAGGACGCCGACGTGATCTCCGCAAGACCAAGGACGATGCCCAGGATGATAGCCACGCCCGGCGCCATACCCCACAGTGTACTTCCCACAGTGCTCGACCACTGCACCCCCACGATTCGGGGAAAAGACGACGACTTTCATGACCCCCTGTGCATGAACACCGTCCCTCCTTGTGTCTATAAAAGGAGGAGGCGGGCGTTTGTAAGCATCTAGGCCCTCAAGGTATGTTTCGGTGATTAATAACAAACATTATTGTGACTAATGAGTTTGTGCAGCTTAATAGATCATTATCGCTCATTTGGTCATATGTCAAAAGAGGCCCCTCATTTCATTATTCAAAAAGGCGATCTCGGTACTCAATTCAATTATATGTCAAGGCTAATGATCTTTCTAGTCCTAAGTGTCACAAGGTTGAGAAGGACACTTAGGTTAGTATAGGTTTTATAGTTTTGTAGTGATCGCACTATTAAGAGGGGTTAAGGCTAAGTAACTTGAGCATGGACATGGTCATTTGAAAATGGATGCACACTATGGTCACTCAGGTTTCTAGAAGTTCAAATAAGTGGTTCTCAAACTATATCTCAAGAATATTTGGATTTCATTCAAGACTCAAATCAGAAAAGACAAAATCAGAAAAAGTCTATACACCGGTTTAACCGACGCTCTCATTTTTCTATACGTCGGTTAAACGAAGTCACAAGAGTCTGGACAAATTCAATACACCGGTTAAACCGACGTGTTTGAATTTAACGTCGGTGCATTAGTCCAGAGTTGGTTTTTCTAGGGTATTTCAAGTTCTATACACCGGTTAAACCGACGATGTTTGAATCAGGACGTCGGTGCAATTGACCAGTGAGATGGTTTTCTCAAAGGAATTCAGAAGTTGTACTCACCGGTTAAACCGATGATAGGTTTGAGTTAACGTCGGTGCAGTTGTCCAGAGACTTGGTTTTTCAGTTGATCAGTGGACAACTACACTCACCGGTTAAACCGATGATACGTCGGTTAATCTGCCCAAGTTGTAACGGCTAGTTTTCAGAAGAGGCAGTTTACATTCACCGGTTAAACCGACGATGACTATTGGAGGGACGTCGGATTAACCGGCGCTACGCAGTTTTCTGGCAGCTTTTCTCCAACGGCTCTATTTGTGTGAGCTGCCTATATATACCCCTCCAATGGGTCATTTCGCCCACTCTTGACACCAGGCAACATCCATACACTCATACTATAGTCAAGAGCCACATTGAGCTTAATCATTCACATACTTGTGCATTCAATCAATCAAGAAGCAAGATTAAGGAATTGAGTAGAGAGAAGCTAGTGTGCATCCGTTCTTGGTGATCGGTTCTTGCTCAAGTGAAGGCCTTAGCTTGTTACTCTTGGTGATTGGCATCACCTAGGTGATCTTGGTGATCGAGGTGTTTCTCGCTGAGCTTGCCAAGGATTGTGGGAGCCCGGAGAAGAAGATTGTACGTGGCTTGAGCTCCACCACGCCGGGATGGTGAACGGAGACTCTTAGTGAGCGCCCAAGTCTCGGTGACATGGGAGGTGACAAGACTCTTTGTGAGTGTCACAACGTGGATTAGGGGTGTGTGCCAACACATCGATACCACGGGAAAAAATCCGGTCGTCTCTTGTCCACTCTCTTTATTCAAGCATTTTCTTTCATGCAATTTATTCATGTGCTTGACTTAGAAATCATAACTTAGCTCTACCTTACTAGGCTTTACTTTGTTTTTATCTCTCTTAGCTTGTGTAGGTAGCTTAGTTATCCGGTTGGTGAATTGGTGCCCTACTAGCATTGCATAGGTTAAGATTGCTTTACCTTGTTTTAGAAATTGAAAAAGGCTCAATTCAGCCCCTCTCTTGGTCCATCGATCCTTACAGCGTTCTCTTAGGGGGGTCGGCCCATTCGGTAGGACACAACACTTCGCACTACTAGCAGAGCACACACGCTCCTCTGAACTCCGATATTGGCACTCGCCTCAATCAACTCCTTTTTCTAGCAGAGACTTGGGAGCTTCCCTCCCTCTCTCGTCTCGCCTGTACCCCCTACTACAGGCACCCCCGGTGCAAAATAGTACAGTGCTCTCGCACACCCCTTTACTGGACGTACGGCCCCACGACCGGAACCAGGATAAACTCGTGTGTTACTGTATTGCCTCTTGCATCAACATCTGGGACGAGGAACACGCAGCATCATCACTGGTTGGGTCCGGACCGCCGGGTCAGGGCACCGACAACTTTTAAATATATTTAAATTATTATTTCTGAAATTTGGGCGAGATCAGCGAATTTTGCGAACTTTGCCGAAATGTTGAACACGCGGACCACCCCTCGAGCTTGGGCCACCCGTCGAGACCGACGGCGGCGACGCTATCGCGGCTTCCACAACGAGCTATGGCAGCTCCGGAGAAGAAGATGGAGGCCACGTCGCCGTATATCTTTCTCCTGACCCACCACGGCTGCTCGGAGCCTCGGATGCACACGCCGCGCCCATAGGCATGGAGCTCCTGGGGTGCGTTTGCTTGCGGCTCGCCGCTCGTCGCTGTGCAGTCCGGCCGTCCCATCAGACCTCATCGGCGTTCGTCGGCGTGAAGTCGGCCCAACGGGTGCACACCCGGAGGAAGTCCTGCTACACCCCAAAAGCTAGCCCAAGAGGTGAGAGACTCCCCATACTTTTATGTTAGTTCAACTCTCCCCCCACAACCAATGTGGGACTAATCCCAACAATCTCCCCCGTCACACATTGGTGCCCCTTAGCACTGACTGGGCCCACACCACAATCCACCAGTGACCGGCTCCACACACGAGTACATATGGGCCTCGCACCCACGGTCCGGCTCGACACACGAGCACACACGGGCCTCACATCCACGGGTCCACTGGGCTTCGAGCCTACACCACCCGAGTGTGCACAAGCACAGGAGATTGCGGACCCAGCTCTGATACCAATTGTTGGCTTCGCCCAGGAACGCTCTCACACTCACGAACACACGGTGCCGGCGAGGGAGACGATGAACACAAGAATTTTTGGCGATGAACGCCTGTATCTTGGCCTATTATTTCACTGGACTTGGCAAAAGGAAACGGTGGAGTACAAATGCTATTTATCAGCCAGGGAACACACACATAGGAGCCATGAACTCCCAGCCCGGCCATCTCGCCAAGATTCGCACGATCCTACCCTCAACATCCTGCATGCTCGTTCCGGACGACTCGGCCACCTCCCGTGCTAACCGGCGCCTCCCTCTGCTCCTAACCTCCTCCTAGGATATTGCAGCCTGGACGCAACAACCATGCATCCGTTCTGCCCCAAGACCTGGACTCCGATTGGCACAGCAGCTCAACTGCATGGCGCCAACACACACAACACACACACACACACACACACACACCAGCAACACATCCATGCATGGCATGTTTATTCCAACAAACTCACCCTAAACACGACATGTCATTGCCGGAGTTGCCGCAGCTACCGTCGTCTTCATCGCCGCTGAGCACATCTTGCCCGGTAGCTGATCGTGTGTGCTGATCATGTGTGTGCGTTGGTGTGTCTGGTAGCTGCGTGGTGTGTTCGTGCGTCAAGTTCAAGTCGTGCAGGAGCGTTGCGCGTAGGACAAGGCGAGTTAGTTGGCGGCAGCAGGGAAGGAGCACGTCAATGAGCTGGAGACCGATTCTCACGGGAGTTTGTTGCTAAGAACGTGGAGAAGGCCGGGTTGCCAGGGAGAGCGCGTACGTGCGCGCCGAGTTCGCCGGAGGGCGTTGCGTGGGCGCTGCATCGCCGGGAGGCCTTTAAATGGCCATGTAATCCCTGTGTAAAAGTTGAGCCGAGTCAAAATGTAATAGAGAATAGCCGACATACAGGCCGTTCGGCGGCCGGGGCGTTCGTCGCCAATTGCATGTGTTCCTCGTGTTCTTGTGATCGTTCGTCGATCCTCGGTTCCAACAATTGGTATCAAGAGCTTGGTACAGAAGAGGGGAGGCGACCGGCGGCGCACCGGCCAGTGGAGCCGCATGCACTGCAGCACGCTGCAGGGCGCGAGGCGCGTGAAGTGCTGCGAGTCGCCGGTGGCGGCACGTGGGCGCAGGCACAGGCGCGGTGCACGACGTGAGCGGTGGCGTGAGGCGGCTTGGAGGACCGCGACATGGCGTGCGCGTGATGTGCGCGGGTACGGCACGCGCGCTGGCCGGCGGCGTGTGCGGCCGTGCGTGGTCGCCAGTGGCCGGCGGCGTGATGCCGTTGGCGGAGGCGCGGCGAGGTCGTCAGGCCATGTGTCGACCTGTGCGTGGTCGCTAATGGTGGCGCTGCGGCAGTGGATCGTGTGTCAATCCTGCCCGGCGTGATGCGCTCAGCGGCGTGTGTCGCCGGTGCCGTAGATGACGGCGTGTGTCGCCGGTGCCGTAGATGACGGCGTGTGTCGCCGGCAGAGAAGGAGCTCGGCGTGCGTCACTGAGGAAGATGATGAAGGTCGTCGGGTGCCTGCGGAGGCGACTTATGCTACGTGGTTCGCGTCGAGCGTGGAGGCCGTAGTTGCGGCCGTGGCGACGACGACGAGAAGAGCAGCAGCATCAGCTCTGGCGGCAAGCATGCAGGTTCGCGCGGAGATGGTGCATGCAGAGGTGGCCGCGTCTGGTCGAGGCCGTAGCGGCGGCCGTGGCGATGAAGACGACGGCAGCTGCTGCAACTCCGGCAATGGCAAGTCAGGTTTAGGGGGGGTGATTGTTAGGAATAAACCTGATTGATCGTGTGTGTGCGTTGGTGTGTCTGGTAGATGCGTGCATGTGTTGCATGCTTGCATGTAGATTAGCTTGTGCTAATCCATGCGTAGATAGTGCGTGGGTCGGTCAAGCTGGCTAGTTTTTGGGGTGTAGCAGGACTTCCTCCGGGTGTGCACCCGTTGGGCCGACTCTCCTGCTTTTTTGGGCCGACAACATCCACGGCCGCCGGACAGCCCGTGCGGCTCACGCGGGCTCACGTGGAGGCGCTGGCGGCGAGGCACGTGATACCAGGTTGATCCGCCGTGTGCCGCGACGACGAGCCGGCACTCGTGGCCCCACCGCGCAGGAGCAGGTGGCCGGCTGGCCGTCGAGATGTGGCGCTGACCAAATCGCCGGTATGATCGTCAAGCCCGCCGGAGCGGCAAGAAGCCGAGAGCGCGTGCAAGACGGCAGGGCCTCGGCGCCTCGCTACCTCGGCTCGCAGGCAGGCAATCAATCAAGGCCGCCCATCACCCATCGTCGGCGTCGAAGAACTTCCGCATCACGCGATCCGGCCGTGAAATTTTGTGGTGATTTTGGAGCGCAATGAAAGAAGGATCTCGCAGTAGTTCGTTGTGTGGAACAGCGAGGCCGTTCCGGCATTGCCGGTGTGCCCGTGCTGCGCAGCAGGAGGTTCAGAGGTTGGCCACCGACAGCACCCGTGAAGATTTCTGATTTCTTCTGGCTCTCGCTATGCAGAATCCATGGGACCAAGAAACTTTGCCGTATAATGCGGCACATAACCGGGATTGTTATCTTGAGGTGAATCTTGCGCGGAATTGGCAATTTGACCGGGATAGTCGCCGTCGCCGCCTCGCCGGGAACTGAGCCGAGCACTGCGACGCGCCATTGCTGACGGTGGATGCCGACATTGGAGGGCACGGCGCACAGGGCTGAGGGCAGGAGCTAGGAAGCCTCACATGCCTGCGGGTTCTGCCTTCTGGGCGGTGCCTCCGCTCCCCTCGCCGGAGCTCGACGCGGGGAATTGTGGAGGCCGGAGGCAGGCACGGTGGTCGAGCGCCCAGAAAGAGGAAAAGGTCCCCAGGCTTGCGACCCGCGCGTTGATCACAGCCGTGCAGGTCCGATCTGACGGTTACCAGATCCCAGAGGATGGACGGTATTTCATTTACCGTCCACCCCCTGGACGTACGTAGTTCAAACAACGACCACCCTGGAGCTCGGGGCAGCCGCCGCCACCAACGGCGACCACCGTCGTGGCTTCCCGGCAAGCAATCACAGCTTCAGAGCAGAGGATGGAGGCCCCGGCGCCGTACGTATAGCTTCTCCTGACCCACCACGGCTGCTCGGAGCCTCGGATGCACATGCCGCGCCCATGGGCATGGAGCGCCGGCAGTGCGGCTCGCCACCGCCGGCGTCCCTGTGCAGTCCGGCCGTCCCATCAGACTTCGGCCGCCGGCTCGGGCGTGTGCCTATTCCACGGGGTTGGGATGCGCTGGCGGCAAGGCGTGTGCCTATTCCAGCAGGGCCTCGCTACCTCCCAGGCAATTGTGCAAATCAACGGGCAAGAGAGGTCCAGGCCTCCAGGGGGTGAACGGTAAACGAAATACCGTCCACCCCTGGACTCGGCCTGCACGGTGCCATCGATGGCAGCATGCCGTGCAGACCTCTACCTCTCGCGCTCACGGCTTCCGAGCAGGAGATGAAGGTACCAGGGCGGCCGAGCTACTGCCTTATCCACTCCAGCTGGCTGTTGAGGTGGCACGCGAGTACTTGAGGTAGCCCACGATGACGCCGCCGACGCCATGGACTTTGTTGATGAGGATGAGTCAGAGCCGTCATCTTACCCCATCGGCCTGCCATGGCCGTGTTCCCAGAGCTCGATCAAGCTGCAGTCTGCAGCCAGGGGATGGGTGGGGTGGGTACAGGTATCGTCTGAACTGGCATTGCTGTCCAGTGTCCATTGTGATTCCATTTGTTCCGTCAGTAGGCTCGGCGTGAAATCTCTCTGCCGCGAGGGAGACCATGGGCTTAGACAGCTGCGATTGGTTGTTCCGGATTTGGCATTCGTGTGCAATTGTGTTTGTTAGGAAGGTCCCTCCACTGCTTTGACTCCTAGCCCTGAAACTAAAAGTGACACTGAAACTCTGAAAGAAAGAAACTGGCCTAAAAAAGCTGGACACTGATGGAGATGATCGCATGAGATCATCGACTATTGATGGAAGCAAGTGGCGACACTAACAACAGGCGGATATACTGAGCAATAGAGATATCTAAAACAATAATACAAGTTCCGGCCTAAGTAAATATGAATCAATTTCGACTACATGGAGAGTTCCCTCCAAAAGAGAAGCCTCGTTCAGACTTCTGAATACTAAAGAGAAGAATAGTGTCCTGCTCATAAGCAGCACAAAAATCCAAAGTTTCTCGATCATGAATACCCATGGCATTGTTAGCTTGAGGTGAGTCTTCCGCTGAACGGGGGTAGTCGCAGTCGCTGCCTCGCCGGGACCTAAGCTGAGCACCGCGACGGGCCATCGCTGACGGCTGACCCCGACAATGGAGGGCGCGGCGGGAAGAGGGCAGGAGCCCAGTAAGCCTCACATGCCTACCGCTTCTTCCTTACGGGGCGGCGCCTCTGCACCTCGCCGGAGCTCGACGCGGGGAATTGTGGAGGTCGGAGGTGGGCTCGCCGGTCAAGCGCCCAGAGGGAAGGGTCTCTCAGGCTTCCGACCCGTGCGTTGATCACACCCGTCCAGGCCCAATCTGACGGTTATCAGACCTCTGGTGGTGGACGGTACTATTTCATTTACCGTCCACCCCCGGACGATAATCCAAACAACAACTACCCTCGAGGTCAGGCCGCTCGCCGGCAGCAATGGCGACCACGCCGTCCTGCCTTCCAGGACGACCTATCGCAGCATACGATGGAAGCCAAGGCGCCATAGAGCTTTCTCTTGACTTACCTCGTGTGCTCGGATGTACAGGACTACAGGTACGCCGCGCCGCGCCCATGGGCATGGAGCGCCGGCGGACGAGCCGCTCGCATCGCCGTGCAGTTCGTCCCATCAGAGATCAGACCTCGTCGGCGTTCTTCCGCGTGAACTTCCACAGCCGCCGGTCTGCCCGTGCGCCTAACCCACAGGCTTGCAGGTAGGCGCTGGCGTCGAGGCACGCGATGACAGGTTGATCCGCCGCGCGCGTGCCGCGACGGCGAGGCTGCCGGCACGCGTGGCCGCGCCGCGCAGGAACAGGTGACCGACTGGCCGTCGAGGTGTGGCGCTGACCAACCCGCCGGTAATGCTCGAAGCCGCGCCCGCGTCTCGCCACATAGCTCTTCCTTCTTGCTTTGCTGATCGTCGAGACTCGAGACAGACGGAGCGGCAACCAGCGGAGCACGCGAGGAAGCCAGCAGGGGCCTCGTTACCTCGCTGGCAATCAAGGCCGCACAAGTGCAAATCAATGGACAAGATAGGTCCAGGGGGTGGACGGTAAATGAAATACCGTCCACCCCTGGGCTCGGGCTGCCCGGCGCCAAGGACGGCAGCCACACCGCTCACACCTCTGCAGCGGGCGCTCACGGCTTCCGCGCAGGAGAAGGAGGTCCTAGGGCGCCCGAGCGGCTGCCTGATCCCCTCCAGCTCGCCGGTGAGGCGGCACCGCGTCCTCGTGCTCCTGTACGGGTTCGCCGGCGGCCGGCCATCATGCACATCGTCGGCGCTCACCGCTGCGGGCGAATGTCCACGCCACGCCACGGGATCTGTCCGGGGACTTTTGTGGTGATCTGGAGCGCAGTGAAAGAAGGATCTCGCCGTGGTTGGTTGTGTGAAACAGCGAGGCCGCTCCGGCATTGCCGGTGTGCCGGCGGGAGGACGGCCGCCGACAGCCCCGCGATGGCTTCTCCTAGCTCTCGCTCTGCATAATCCAATGGACCATGAAACTTTGCCATACAATGCGGCCCCATAACCCCGCATCTATCTGCAGCTCAGCTCGACTGCTCGAGGTAGCCCACGATGACGACGCCTTGGGCTTCGTTGACGAGGATGAGTCCTAGCCGCCTAGGCAGGCTAGCTGCTGCCGTTGCCGCCAACGTGTGGTCACAGTACAATGGGGACTGCGTAGGAGGCAATGTGGACGTTGATCAAATTATTCCCAACTCAAGTTCTAAAGGTAAATTACAAATCTAATTGCACATATCGTTTTGCTCAGTGCATGAGTAAGAGTGCTTCAGTTACCTTTTCTCAGGATGCAAAATAGTCACATTCCTCTTAAACATTTGTTTGTTGATTTAACCAGCACCAAGTCAAGTTGGTTACAACATGTAAGACCAGATTTCAAGAAATAATAAAGATTCTGAATTCTATGCTGCATATAGCATGATAATGGCCCTTTTCATCCACATGTGCAAAACTTCAGAGAGGAGCAGACAGTCAGAGCCGTCATCTTTGTGAGCGATATGCATGAAGGAATGAACGCAAACAATAACAATTCATTGATCTGTTCGATGTTGTACATATACACAAGTCCAAAGGGCTGAATCAGTAACTACCTAGAAGTCAATTATCTTGGCTACAATTGAGGAGAGCCATTTGAGGTGAGCTGTTGCGCCTTGTGGAAGGCTGGCAGTCGCATTGCTGTCCAGTATCCATTGTGATTCCATTTGTTGTCAGTATTCTCGGCGCGAATTAGACAGGGCCGATTGGTTGTTCCGGTTGCGGCATTCGTGTGCAATTGCGTTTGTTCGGAAGGCCACTTCTACTGCTCTTGACTCCTAGCCCTGAAACTAGAAGTGCCACTGAAAGAAAGAAGAAACTGGCCTAAAAAAGCTAGACACTGATGGAGATGGTCTCATGACTTCATGAGTAGATCATCGATAATTGGTGGAAGCAAGTGGTGAGAACACGCCGATACAATACTGAGCAATAGTGATATCTAAAACAATAATACAAGTTCCGACGTAAGTAAATATGAATCAATTTCGAGTACATGGAGAGTTCCCTCTAAAAGAGAAGCCTCGTTCAGACCTCTGAATACTAATGAGAAGAATAGTGTGCTACTCATAAGCAGCACAAAAATCCAAAGTTTCTCGATCATGAATACCCATGGCATGACACACATCAGAGGGTAGATTTCAGCACTGGCAATAGGCATTTTGATTGGCTGGTGGTTGATATACCCAAATACAGTCAATCAGACTTGCCCTCCTGTGCACCAACTTCCTGAAGATAGTGCTCGGCATCCAGAGCGGCCATGCACCCTGCACCGTCCACAGGTTATGCCAGAATTAGATATTGGTCACACTCATCCACAAATATATAATCAGCTGAAACCACTAAGATCCAGTTTCCTAGATTGATCATGATACAGTGAGTCACAACCACCATTCATAATCCGGCCACTCTAGCAGTAGGATCGGGAGGCCATAGCTTTGAATCACACTTCTGAAACTGCTAGCACAAAAGATAAACCAGACCAAAACCAAATGCATGCATTTCTTTTTTTAGGTTAAAAGATAACAAAAGCTTTGTAGGAAATAGATGCATCTCGTATCCAGACTTTTCTAGACAAAACAGTTAACAGTTTAACTCTTTCTGAACTGTAGGAGTCACTGAAACTCGTTTGATTCTGCATTTTATCAAATTATTAAGCATCAAGTAGACAAAATCATTTGTGCAGTTCATGAACATTATCAATGGAGTGCTTCACTGAATAGATTTTATCAGAAATTCAGCCCTTTTGATAACAACATATGTTCTGTCTTAACTTGAAGAATGTGTTGGCTAAACAGATTTATTTTGGGTATTTCTCAACCAAGACTCTACTAGTCTACTTAAGTTCCAACTTTATTGTCTCATATGAATTATGGTAAAATTATAATGCCTACAGGCCTGCTCAAATAACTTAACAGGACAAGCAACTAGGCATCCCTGAAAACTCATCAACTCGGAAGAATTACAATAGCAAATGTTAATGAGACTGCCAGCATAAAGTTCCAATTCCTATACATCACAATAGCTCTACCCATATGCCCAGTTGCTCTAAATTCGAAAATATTAATTTCCCAAAAAAATTTGGTTAACTGCAGCACTGAAAAGTAACCTTTTTCTCTCTTTTCTAATTGATGTTTTAAGAACTCGTTCGTGTCTAGCTATCAAGAATGGACATGTGGAATAAAACACCAGATTTATCATCAAACTACTTTATAGCATGGTTTGGTATTAATTTCTAGTATTTTGAAGTTACAGGGGTAATTATCTGAGTTACATCTTGGATAATATTGTGATATATATACAGAAATTGAAATGCTACCAATTATCAAGGGATGCATCTGATTGTCACTAGAAAGCAAGAATAATTCCCACATTGTACCTTAAGAAAGTTCCTCTTTGAAGCGTCATACTCCCAGGACATTGCTAAAACATAAACTAAGCTACTGGCCATTGAACGTTCATGGTTTCCATTGCAGTTCAGAGGGGTATTTCTACCCTGATTGATATGTATGAACACTGAATCACTTGCAACACAAAATGATCGAATCACATAGCAGTAGAGGAATACCTGATCCAGCTGCAGTAATGGCCTGGCGATACTTCTTGTCCTGCACGTCGCCAGCAGCGAAGACCCCCTTCACACTGGTGTGAGTGGAGCCCGGCTTGGTTGCCACATATCCATCTGAATCGAGTTCAAGCTGCCCACCGAGGAACTTGGTCGCCGGCTCATGCCCAATGGCAAAGAAGAGGCCGCCCACCTGAAGATCCGAGACATCACCACTCACCAGATTCTTGACCTTGACGCCAGCCAATGGGCCGCCGCCTTCGCCTCCATAGGCCTCGACAACCTCCGAGTCCCAGACGACCTGGATTTTGGGGTTCTCGAGCGCCCTGGCCTGCATGATCTTGGAAGCCCGGAAGGTGTTCCGGCGGTGGATGATGTAGACATGGGAGCCGTACTTGGTGAGGAAGTTGGCCTCCTCCATGGCGGAGTCGCCGCCGCCTATGACGGCGATGGGCTTGTTCCGGAAGATGGGGGCGGCGCCGTCGCAGACGGCGCAGGCGGAGATGCCGCGGTTCCAGTACGTATCGGAGCCGGGGAAGTGGAGGCGTCGGGCGACGGCCCCCGTGGCGACGACGACGGCGTCGGCGAGAACGGTGGTGGAGTCGGAGGCGACGCGGAAGGGGCGGGCCGAGAAGTCGACGGCGGTGACGGTCTCGGAGAGGATGTTGGTGCCGAAGCGGAGGGACTGCGCGCGGCAGCGGTCCATGAGGTCGGCGCCCATGATGCCGTCGGGGAAGCCCGGGAAGTTCTCGACGTCGGTGGTGGTGGTGAGCTGCCCGCCCGCGGCGATGTCGTTGGCCATCCAGCCCTCGAAGAGCACGGGCTTGAGCTCCGCGCGCGCGGCGTAGATGGCCGCCGTGTGCGCGGCTGGGCCGCTCCCGATGATGCAGACGCGCGTGCGGAGCGGCGCGGCGGCGGATCCGTCCATGGCTGCTGGCTCGGCTTGGCGGCGGCGGTCAGGGGGAAGCCTCTGAATTGAAGGGAAATTACACTTCGCACCTCGTCGGTCTCTGGTCACTGGACTGAATGAATTTCTCTTTCGGGAAACCGATCAGCCAATGGGCACGGTGTGCATTGGCTCAGCGTAGCCCCCAATGTTGTTGATCCAGGGCATGCCAGCATCGAATTGCAATTAGTTGTGAAATTGCAATTACACGGAGTAGCATGGAACAAATTAACAATTTCATTAGCATGTGAAATGCCACGACATTTTTATTTTTTTTGACACAAGGATAACCCAATTTCCATTCACGAACGGAAATTCAAGTCAGTACAACATCACATAGGTAGGGAGGAGAGGAAAAGAGCAGTGGGGGCCGATACAAGTTTGAGGAGGGCCGATACAAGTTTGAGGAGGAGGGGGCATGCAAGAGAATGACTTTCAGACCCTTAGCAGCTCCCCTGCTACCGACCACCCACCGCCTAGGAATTCTAAGACAGTTTTAGGGATACATAGTATCAAGTAACATCGAGAACACAATCAACAGAAGCTGAAACGAGCCCCTTCATATGGCGGAAAATCTCAAGCTCCATTGTCAGAAGCTTCTTCCTCGGACTCCTAGGGTTTCTCTAGGCCTTCCAGCAGTAGAACAGGGGATGGGCGATTCTGTTGAGCCAACACCTTGTGAGCACATGCGATGAGGACCTTCACACCCTCCACGATCCTGCCCTGCATATCGGCTCCATACAGACCTGCCCAATATGTCATTAGAGCACAAGCATACAACAAAATATCAACAGGATTGCGTAGTGATTTTTCTCAAAGCAGACAGCATTTCTCCTTTTCCAAATGGCCCAGCAAACCGCAGCTACACAGAAAGTGTAAACTGGCCGGCCACTTGGTAGCCAATGCTCAATCCAGATCTTATATTGATCCAAGTTTTCAGGGATGTTGTTAGCCCCCACGGTGATGGCAATCATCCCCCAGATAACCTTGGCAATAGGGCATGTAAAGAAGAGGTGATTCATGTTTTCATCATTCGGACAGAAGTAGCAGGAGGGATCCCCCTGCCAATTTCTCCTGAGCAAGTTTTCTTTGGTTAGGATAACTTTGTTCTCATACAACCACATAAAGATTTTAATTCTGTGGGGGATTCTAGCTTTCCAAATATGGGAGAATGGATGGCCAGTGTCCCCAGAGGTCATCAGATCGTAAACAGATCTTGTTGAAAACCCCCCACTCTTATGCATTTTCCATGATATTTTGTCTTCCTCATTCTCAAAGGGGTAGGAGTAAACTTCATCGATCAGGCTAACCCAGGGACCAAACAATGTGACTGGTAGCCATCTTGAAAAATGCAGCTGAGCATGTCTTAGGATAAATTGATGCACCGAGATACCCTTATCTATACATAAATCGTATAGCACAGGATACAAGACACAAAGTGGTTTGCTTTTCAGCCAAGGTTGTTCCCAGAACAGAGTAGATCTCCCATTTCTTACTTTTGTTGATCTGCCCTTCAAATAAACAGGTCAAATTTTAAGGTCAGACCAGATAGGAGAGTCATCGACTCTATGCTTGACTGACCCAATCAGTTGGTTGTTACTCATATATTTGGCCTTCACAATGCTCTGCCATAGTCCATCCTCATTCTCTAGTTTCCACCACCATTTGCAGAGGAGGCTCACATTCATCTTTCTAATATTCTTGATACCCAAACCATCTTTCTTTTTGCTTTTGCATATGGTCTCCCACCTAACCAAGTGATATTTCTTTTTCAAAGCATTGCCACTCCAGAGGAAAGTCCTTCTCTGTTTATCTAGAGTGTCAGCAATTGTTTTTGGCAGTAAATACATTAACATGTGGTAAATGGAGGTACTAGATAAACTTGAGTTGATCAGAGTCACCCTTCCAGCCATGGACAAGGAACTTCCTTTCCAAGTGGAGAGTTTTTTTGCATTTTTTTTCTGCCAGAGGCTCCCAATCTTTCACATGTAATCTGCTAGGCCCAACAGGGACCCCAAGGTACTGTTGGTGATATGCCCAAGAGCTCATCATCACAATACGGTTTAAAGGCCCAAGAGGATATTGATCCAAGAGGGATTAGGGTTACTAATGGGCCTATGAGATAGAAGCCCATTAGTACGCCCTATATATACGAGGGAGGGGCTAGGGGGGCGACAACCCTGTGAGCCGCGCCAGCTCCTAGCCGCCGCCCCTCCCTCTCTCTCTCGGCCGCCGCCCATGCCGTGCGTGCGGTGCTAGCACACCAACACCCGGCGTTTCATCCCCGTACGTGTGGACTCCGTGGAGGCGTTGCTGCGACTGCTGCGCTGATCGGCTGCTGAGATCAAGTACGAGGAGCTCGGTTCGTGGGACGTGATCGACTACTTACTCTACATCGACGCGCGACTTCTTCCGCTGCGCTGCGCGTCTAGTGGTAATGATCTATGATCTTCTACTCGCAAGCATCTTGGGTATATGCGGTAGTGATGCTACCGTAGCCTACCCGTTTACCTACAGTGGTACCAGAGCCATCTTGCGTAGTTTTTGGTCTGGATCATTAGTATATAGGTGATATGTTGTTGTAGTAGATTGGATCTATTACTTTTGCACGGTTTGATTAGATCAATTGGTCATAAGGGGTTAAAACTGGAGCGAGTTGATTGCGCGGCATGTGACAAAAGATTAGTTCGTGTTCTTTCTCTGTTATGCATACGACATGTCCCTACCGGCTGGAATCACCATCAGGGACTAACTGTGTGCATAGTCAGCAGATTGAACCAACAGATCGAGGTCATGTGTAGATGCAGTCTTCTCAAGTGCAAAGTTTGCACAGTCAATGTGATTGACCTAGTGAAAATTGAGGCATTATGAATGGCTCGGAATTGAGGTGATGCGATCACTCTGATGAGATTTTCATAGGGATTCCATAGATGCGATCTGTGTAATTGCGCGGGACCGCCGTTGCTTTCTCGCTGTAGCGGCTTCCTAAGCGCTACTTTGGTAGAACACGTCGTACGCCTAACTTGTTTTTGCAGGGTGTGATGTGAATGGTATGGCCTCAATGTTATGTGATGATGTATGTGATGATTTGTGCGGCCAGCGTGTCGCAAGTTAACACAACCGGGTTGAGGTTGTACCATTATTGTATAACGACCTGCGTGTCGACTTGTGATGTTTGAATCCTCATGTAATTATGTCACTAGCTATTAGATGTAGTAGCTTAGTATCTTTTCATGGAGGCTTCAATCATGATGGCGATGATGATCACCACAAGACAGGACGGATGACAATGGAGGTCACCTTGGAGCCATGGCGATGGAGCCCATTGTGATGCAAGAGGCCATACTATTCACAATATAATATGATTATATGCCTGTGATGTTTATTTTCCTGTCATACTATTCTTTCATGCTTTTACATATGGTGGATGCTTTAATCATGATAGAATAGCTTCCCTCAGAAAAGGTTGAGTTTTTTATGCCTTTTACCAATAGCTGCACCTATAAATTTTGATCGTTGTGTGGTAAGTTTACCAAAGTAGAGTACCCTCAGCTATCACTTTTGTATAGGGTGGATGTCGGACATTCACAAGCATAGTATTGGTTTACTCAGCAAAGCTATCAAAACAGTTTTGGGCTTTAAGGCATAGGGTTGGGGCCGGGGCTTTGGATGCCACCCAACAAACAAGAGTCGCATAGAGATGTGATTAGCAATTTGTTGCTTACCTGTATCACTACTTTTCTAGCCGTGATACTAAAGCTCACTAGGATTTTAGTGATTATGGATCTTGAACCACTATATGTCATTAGAGGGAAGATGACTTTGATATAGTAGGTTGTCTTTTGTTAAATCAGTTAATGAAAGTCTTTACATAAACTTAGTGCTGAAATCTTGCTTTACTTTAATGTTGTAGATCATGCCTGCCAGTAACAATTCCGCTTTCAATTTGCGTTCTATTCTTGAGAAAGAAAAGTTGAATGGAACAAACTTTATTGATTGGTACCGCAACCTGAGAATTGTTCTCAGGCAAGAGAAAAGGGAGTATGTTCTTGAGAAGCCATATCCCGATGATCTCCCTGATAATGCAACTGATGCTGATCGCAGAGCTTATGAGAAGCACTGCAATGACTCACTTGATGACAGTTTTCTGATGCTCGCCACCATGTCCCCTGATCTGCAGAAGCAGTATGAGCATGCGGATGCTCACACCATGATCGAGGGGCTGCGTGTGATGTTTCAGAACCAAGCCAGGACTAAGAGGTTCAATATCTCAAAGTCCTTGTTTGCGTGCAAGCTGCCAGAAGGTAGCCCGGTCAGTCCTCATGTGATCAAAATGATTGGTTACATTGAGACTTTGGATAGACTTGGTTCTGAACTTCACCAAGACTTGGCTACTGATGTTATTCTCCAGTCGCTCCCGGCGAGCTATGAGCCTTTTATCATGAACTTTCAGATGAATGGCTTGGATAAAACATTGAGTGAGTTGCATGGGATGCTAAAGACAGCAGAGGAGAGCATTAAGAAGAATCCCAATCATGTGATGATGATTCAGAAGGGGAACAAAAAGAGGAAGCGTTGGACGCCTCCTAATCCCAAAGGTAAAGGCAAGGAAAAGAGTTCCGGTGGTGAGTCCTCGGGCGCTAAGCTAAAGCCAGCACCTAAGGCCAAATCTGGCCCTACTTCTGAGGATGAATGCTTCCACTGTCATGAAAAGTGACATTGGTCTAGGTACTGCAAGAAGTACTTGGAAGAAAAGAAGAAGAAGAAGGGAAGTAAGACTTCTACTTCAGGTATAAATGTTATAGAAATAAATATTGCATTATCTTCTAGTGAATCATGGGTATTTGATACTGGATCGATGATTCACACTTGCAAATCGTTGCAGGGTCTAAGTGAGACAAGAAGATTTGCAAGAGGCGAGTTGGACGTTCGTGTCGACAATGGCGCAAAGGTTGCGGTGTTGGCGGTCGGCACCTACCACTTGTCTCTACGCTCCGGATTAGTTTTGGAATTAAATAATTGTTATTGCATTCCTGCTTTGAGCAAGAACATTATTTCTTCTTCATGTTTGGAAGAAGTTGATGATTTTAAGATTGTAATAGAGAACAAACGTTGTTCTATTTTTTGCAATGGTATTTTTATGCTCATTGTCCATTGGTGAATGGATTATATGTTTTTGATTTTGAGGATAAATCTGTCTGTAACATTAATACTAAGAGGTTTATACCAAATGATTTGAATCCCACTTTTATTTGGCATTGTCACTTAGGTCATATAAATGAGAAGCGCATTGAACAACTCCATAAAGATGGATTGTTAAGCTCATTTGATTTTGAATCATTTGACACATGTGAGTCTTGTTTGCTTGGAAAGATGACCAAAGCGCCTTTCACTGGTCATAGTGAGAGGGCGAGTGACTTATTGGGACTTGTACATACCGATGTATGTGGACCAATGAGCTCAATAGCCAAAGGTGGTTTTCAGTACTTCATTACTTTCACTAATGACTTTAGTAGATATGGCTATATCTACTTAATGAGTCACAAGTCTGAATCGTTTGAAAAGTTCAAAGAATTTCAGAATGAAGTACAAAATCAATTAGGCAAGACAATTAAATTTCTGCGATCTGATCGTAGAGGAGAATATTAGAGCCTTGAATTTGGTGATCATTTGAAGCAATGTGGAATTATTCCGCAGCTAACTCCGCCCGGAACGCCTCAATGGAATGGGGTATCTGAACGGAAGAACCGAACCTTGTTGGACATGGTTAGGACCATGATGAGCCAAGCTGATCTTCCATTGTCATTTTGGGGTTATGCTCATGAAACTGCTACGTTCACACTGAATAGGGTTCCAAGTAAGTATGTTGAGAAGACACCATATGAGATATGGACTGGGAAACGTCCCGGATTATCTTTTCTCAAAGTTTGGGGATGTGAGGCTTATGTCAAAAGTTTAATGTCAGATAAGCTCACACCAAAGTCAGACAAATGCTTCTTTGTTGGGTATCCTAGGGAAACCAAAAGATATTATTTTTACAATAAGGCGGAAGGCAAAGTGTTTGTCGCTCGCAATGGTGTTTTCTTAAAAAAGGAGTTTCTCTCAAAAGGATTTAGTGGGAGCAAGGTGCAACTTGAAGAAATTCAGGAAACACCCGAAACTGTTTCAGCAACCACTGAAGATCCACGGGATGTTGTAACATCCCAAAAATCCGCTAAATTAAATCGTGCGATAATTAGTTTCAAAACCAAGTGTTCATCGTTGAGCTCAAAGTTTTCCATAACCCCTTTTCGTGGCGGGAACTCTCCCTTTTTCCGCCCGATCTCCCGATCCCTGTTGGGCCCAACCCCGACAGCCAAATCCACCGCCCTGTTTCTCCCTCGACCCGCGCATCGCGCCCACATGCGCCCAAGCACCGTGCGTGGCCGACCGGGCGCCGGTTCCAGCGCGATTCCCTCCACCTCCCTCTTTTTCTCTCTCCCCTCTTTTTCTTTTTCCTATTTCTCTTTCTTTTTCTTTCTTTTCCTTCCTTCTCTCTCTCCCTCTGCCGCGCGCACCCGGGGCCGACTCCCCTCTCCTCTCTCCTTCCCCGCGCGCTCGCCCCCCTTCTGCTCTGCCCCGCTCCCGAGCACGCCCCCGAGCGCGCGCCGTCGCCCTGTGCACGTACGACGCCGGCGACTTTAGCACAGCGCCGCCATTGACGCCCGCCACTGCCCTGCTCCCACCTCCACCGCCATACTCCCACTATAAAAGGGGCTCGGCGTCACCCCTGAGCCCCGCATCCCCGGCCGCCACGGCCCACTGCCTCGTAGCACCACCACCCGCCATTGCCGCCGCCACCCCCCTCCCGTCGCCCCGCCTCTGCGCGCCACCCCTGCCCAAGGTGAGCGGAGTAATCGACTCCCCGGAGCTCCCCGGTGCTCTTCCCCACCTCCATGACCGCCACCACGCCTCTGAGCCGCCGACCCAGCGCCACCGCCGCCCGCTGCCGCCGGCCGTGGTGGCTAGGCCACCTCGGGCCGCCTTTGGCCGAACCACGGCCGGGAATCGACCCACCTCCCTCCCCTCTCTCGTTTCCCCCACCCCGGAGCCACCCCGAGCCCCCCGAGCTGGCGGATTTGGCGCCGCCGGCGACGCGCCGTCCCCTCCCCTGTTTCCCAGCGCGGGGGAGGAAGAGGACAGGGCCTTATGCCCAAAGGCCCCTCCCCTTTTCTATATTTAATAAAAGAACCTCCCACCTTTTGACCATTTTGCAAAAGAAACCCATTCTTTTATTATATTTCAAAACAGACCCTCCCACCTTATGAAAACACTTATAAATAAGCCCCTGACCCTTTTTAGAATAACCCAAATAATTTCTAAATTATCAACCAAGCCCCTGCATTCTTAATTATATTTACAAATAGGCCCCTGGACCCCTGTTTAACCCCCTAAACCTTTGTTTAACCTATCATTTCATGCGCCGAACGACCTCGGATCAACCTAAAACTTTACCACACCTTTCATAACATAGTTTTGACCATGCCATTAGGAATCCACCCAAAAATATTACTCCGTACCCCATATCTTATGTGTTCCCGGTTCGAGCTCAACGATAGATCTTTATTTTCTGTGTATTGATTGTGTGCTTGTTTGTGTGCACTGTAGACCACGGAGTGAACGAAGGAGAGCCCGTCAACGAGCAGTACTGTGAGCAGGTGAACGAGGACCCGTTTCACGACCCCGAGCCCGAAGGACAGGACATCCCAGAAGGCTTTGAAGACGGCAAGTTAAATCCCATCCTTTGATGCATGTTTCTGTCCTAGTTTTTTATAAACACAACCCAATGGCCTGTTTTATAAAATTGCATATGTTTTACCTGCATGAAAACACGGTTGGATAGCCACCCCTTGATTTGTTATAACCATTCCTTGACCACCTAGATTGATGTCTGATTTTGCTCGGACGTTAATCGCTATTAGAACGCTTAGGACTCTACACATAATGCTATTTGTTTTATAAAAGAAAATGCGTGAGTGTGTGGGAAGGGATAAAAGTGGTGTTTTTGAAAAATGAGTTTAGACGGGATGGATGGCATTTCTGCGTAATTTGCCATTTGGTGTGCTTGTGCCTGTGTGGCAGGGCAAGGAAGGGAGATATCCATCTTGTCACATCTAAGGACCGAGTTGGTGTGTCATCTCACCTAACTCCACTATCGTGCAAACCACTCGACCGTTGAATGGGCAACGGCTTAGCATAAATCCCACTAGTTAATTTGATAGCCATCAGGAGAGCTGAGAGCAACGGGTGACTAAGGAAAAGGGATAAGCCCCGAGTGACTTATGCCCGGTTATACCTCAGAGTTGGGTCGATGACCCCTTGGTAAATCCCGTGATAGCGAATCAGGTCTAGCTAAGGTGGGTAATGGCTATGTCGGGATCTACACCGACACTTTGGTGCTCGTGTTGTGGTACCCGCTTGTGGGTAAAGTTGCACACCTCTGCAGAGTTAAGAATCTATTCGAATAGTCCGTGCCCACGGTATTGGGCGAGTTACGGTGTGGTCACATGACTAGTGTTTTATTGGGATGGGCTGGTGTGAGTTGTTTTGAAACTGTGTCCGGCAGTTGTGCTGTGTGCTACGACGGACGGGGAGTCCGGTAGCAGTTTTAAAACTTGAACCCCGTGTTACGCAATATAAAAATTGGTTTCTGAAATGTTTTCTGCTAAATAAACCCCTGCATAAAATTTAGCTTTCTGCAAATTAAACCGTAACCTTACCCTTGATTTACCTATGCATATTATTCTGATATAACCCCCTCCGTGGGTGTGGTTGGACTTGCTGAGTACGTTTGTACTCACCCCATTCTTACTTTTTACATAAGAAGACCCAGACTTCGTACCAGACGACGCCGAGTAGGGTTATCGTTCTACACCCAACCTTGCCTGTGGAACCGGCTCTGTTCTAGATGATTTCGCTGACGCAGTACTCTGAGCCCGAGCTAGATCCCATGTGGGTTGCGGTCAGGTGTTATGTTGTAGCTTAGTTACTTGTTATTATCATCTGTATCGAGTGTCATCCTCGGAAGTTTGTACGGTAATGGACCATCTGATGTAAGAAATGTGGCATCAGCCTCCTGGAACTGATGTTTGTTTCACATTTAAAGTTCTCTCTTATGAGGGGACGCTTCAGGTGGTATCAGAGTCGTAGGTTAGCCGTAGGACGTGACCCTAGGAGCGAAACCCTATTTTAGGACTTTCAACACTAGGTTTATTCTTTCCTTAATCCTTTCTTCACACAAACACTCACCACTGGTTCTTGCCCTATTCCAGATGGCTGACAATGGATGGATCAGCGGAATCTGTTACGCAGAGCCCAGCCTTCCTAAGTTGTTGATACTCAGCCTGGAACGCATCGGAGTTGTGGACCCACCAGAGTTTCTCTACCGGGAGTACGACTCCAAGGGCACTCTTTGGTGCGACCTGATGATCTTTGTGGCAAGGAGCACCCGCTACCCAGATGTGGATCCCTGGTTCATCTCCACCACTGGTTTTCGCTTCCCGGACACCTATCGAAAAGCCGCCCGTAAAGCCCTGCGACGTTTACGCGTGATCTACAGGCATCACCTCCAGCGGACTCCTATGGGATTTTTCCCGCCGACTGAAGGAAGAGGGCGCACATGGATTGCCCGGATGAGAGGGCTTGGAAGAGAAGAAGAAGACCTAGAAGACACGGTCTCTCACCTATCCATCTATCTCACTGGCATGGATGAGCTCTACCGCGAACAAGCGGCACAACTGAAGCAACAAGTCCACAGAGCAGAGAAGGCAACCCAAGAGCTGGATGAACAACGGATAAGAACCGTACACGCCGAGTATTCCCTAGCCACTCTCCAAGTTCAAATGGAAGAAAAAGAGGCAGAACTGGAAGAGCAACAGGCAAGAGTCACACATGCCGAGAATTCCCTACCCGCCCTCCAAGCCCGTATGCGAGAGTACGAGGCCCACAGAGGAATATGTGGATGGATAGAGGAAGAAGAAGAAGAAGAAGAAGAACCCATGTAAACCCATTGGGATGTAGGTACTCAGACAGAAGAAGAAGAACCCGAAGAAACCCACTGGGATAAAGGTACTCAGACCGAAGATGACGCGACGGATCGGCATCTTCCACTGAAGAAGCGCCCTCTTAGGATCGAGGAAGAGTCCCTATGATAAAAGTAGCCTTTAAGCTAGGACCTCTGCTCTAATAATCGTGTAACCATGAAGTTGTACCCCACCATGTTGCAATAATAAGTATCATCTACTCCCTTTATGTACCTCAAATATTTGAGCAAGTTTTCACCCTGTCTTTGTTTTCAGATGGCTGAGGAAGGATGGACCCAGGGCAACTGCCAAGCTGCACCTGGCTTCCCCAACCTCTTGATCAATGTCCTGGAAAGTCTTGGCATCACGGAACGCCCAAGGTACTACAGCAGAGAGTACGAGCATCATGGCACTCTCCGCTGCAGGGTGATCCTAGTCATCGCCAGAAGTGACCGCTACCCCGACATCCAGTCATGGCGAGTGACCGCTACAGGGTTTAGGCACCAGGACACCTATCCCCTAGCCGTCAGGAAAGCACTCCGTTACCTGTGCCGGATTTTCGAAAGACACCTCGCCCCCACACCAATGAGGTTCTTTCCACCGGCCATCAGAACCCCAGTTTGGGAAGCTCAAATGAGAAGCCTAGAACGGCGCCGCCATGAAGAAGGCCTTCTGTACCAAGTGGCTACCTACCTAGCCTCCTTGGATCAGCTCTTTGACGAGCAAGCCAACTTGCTGAGGGAACAGACCCATCGAGCCGAGCAAGCAGAGCTCGCGGTAAGACTGCAACAGATCCGAACAGTCCAAGCCAAGGCAAGAGCCGCAGCCGCGGTTAGCAGCGAAGCAGTTGCTCAGGAGAGCCTCAGGCAAGCCCGGAACCAGCATATGCAGGAATGGGCTAGAAGTGGAACCCCAGTCCCGGAAATAGGAGAAGACCATGTTCTGCTCGGAACGCCCGTCATAGGATGGGGACCACTCTTTGGAAACCCGCAAGCCCCACCCGAGAACCCTAGAAGGTCTACGGCCACCGCCGCAAGAGAAGCCACTACGCAACCCCGGGAAAACGGAGATCTAGAGGACGACGAGCAAGGACCGCTCATTCCCCTAGAAGACGTGAGTTCTCTCCCGAGGGAGGATCCCACTCAAGCCGATGAGTCTGCCTGAAGTACTAGCGACCGTCAAGGGATGAAGCCGTGTGGTCCGAAGAAGATTTGTGCCCTCTTTCTTTTAAAGTTGTGTACCCGAACGCGTAGTACGCGTTTGGCCTTGCCTGTGTTGTACCCCCCTACAGTAATAAAGTTGTCGTGCTTGTTGTTTGGTTTGTTGTGTGCTTGTTAGTTGTGTGCTTCGGCAGTAGATAAATACTGCCTTTTCAAAATTACGAATTAAACAACTTAAACATCACCTAATCTTAGTCCCAATCCATTCTATCTGCAGATGGTTTCCCGGAGCGTCACGAGGGCCTCCCGCATGGGAGTGCAGCCGGATGGGCAGAACCCTCCGCCTGTAGAACAAGAAGTAAGCCAGGGCAGAGGGGAGAATAATGAAGTGCCACTGCCACCCCCTCCACCCCTTGGAGACCTGGCGCAGATAATCCACAATCAGACCCTCATCTTAGAAACACTGGCCAATGTCCTTGTCAACAGGCAACCACGAGGACAAACCATGAATGACAAGCTAACAGCTTTTCTGATGACCAAGCCACCCACCTATGCGGGATCCAGCAACCCTTTGGATGCAGATGATTGGCTGCGTGTGATCCAGAGGAAGCTTGAGCCGTTCGAGTGCCAGGATCGAGATAAAGTTCTGCTGGCAGCACATCAACTCACCGGGTCTGCCTTAGCCTGGTGGGAGAATTACTGCGCTGCTGCCAGAGATGCCTCCACCATCACTTGGAATGAATTCGTGAGGGAGTTCCGCCGTTATCACATCCCCTCGGCCACCATGAAGCGCAAGGCAGATGAATTCCGCGCACTTCAGCAGGGAAGTATGTCGGTGGAAGAGTATACTCACCAATTTATGGAGCTGGCTCGCTATGCACCAGAAGAAGTGAACGACGACGAGAAGAAGCAGGATATGTTCAAGAAGGGACTAAACCCAGAACTCAGGACCCTGCTCACCCCTCAGATCTATCCTGATTTCAACACCTTGATGAACAAGGCAATCCTCACAGAAAAGGCCAAGATTGATGAAAGAAAGGAGAACAAGCGCAAGTTCCTGGAGAGCAAGTCGCGCCAGCAGGATCATTTCCAGAAGCCCAGAAGCTTCGGCTACAGCGCACCAAGGACCCAAGCCCCAATACAGTACAGAGCTCAGTCTCAAGTGACAGGACTACAAGCCCCTAACACCCAGCCCAGAATCCAGAACACCATGAGGGCCCCGCAAGGTAATGCAAGCCAAGTCACCACCAACAACAGCAATGTGAGGGCCTGCTTCAACTGCCGAGAAACGGGACATTTCATCGCCGACTGTCCCTATGCCAAGAACAAGCCAGCTACGTCAGTTTTCTCTAACACGGTGAACGGACCAAAGCCAGTCCTGACCGGTGCCAACCGAGTACCCATCTGCGGCAACAACAACACCAACAACAATATTCAGCAGATGAGGTAGCCTCAGCAGTCGTTTGGACGAGCCCGCGTCAACCACATCGATGCACAGGAAGCTCAAGGAGCTCAGGGCGTAGTACTCGGTGAGTACCTAGTCAGCTCAACCCTCGCAACAGTACTGTTTGATTCTGGAGCGTCACACTCATTCATATCCTCAAGTTTTGTGGAGAAACATAAAATACCTATAGTACTACTAAAAACGCCCCTATTAACTCAGACACCCGGAGGTGACATCAGGTGTCAACTGGGTTGTCTACGGGTAAGGATCAACTTAAGTGGGGTAGAATTTTTAGCAGACCTAGTAGTACTTAAGTCAGAAGGAATAGACGTGATCCTTGGAATGGATTGGTTAAGCCGACACAATGGTCTCATAGGCTGTACTGATAAGGTGGTACACCTAACAAACCCAGAAGGAGTACGAGCGACCTGTCATACCCGGGAAAGTGGATCGAACCCCATGGTATTTAGCATGGAAGCCAAGTCCTTGGAAGAAGTTCCAGTAGTGAATGAGTACCCAGATGTTTTCCCTGAAGAACTTCCCGGAATGCCACCAGATAGGGATGTAGAGTTTGTTATTGACCTTGTCCCTGGAACTACCCCTATAGCTAAGAGACCCTATAGAATGGTAGCCTCTGAATTGGCAGAACTGAAGAAACAACTAGAAGAACTACAATAAATCGGCTTTATTCGGCCAAGTTCGTCGCCTTGGGGAGCCCCGGTTCTGTTTGTCAAGAAGAAGGATGGAAGTATGAGGTTGTGTGTAGATTACCGGGCACTAAACGAGGTCACTATCAAGAACAAGTACCCCCTTCCCAGGATCGATGACCTTTTTGATCAGTTAAAAGGAGCTAAGTACTTCTCCAAGATTGATCTCAGGTCAGGATATTTTCAGCTCAAGATTAGGCAAAGCGACATCCCGAAGACAGCCTTTGTCACCTGATATGGGCAGTTTGAGTTCACGGTGATGTCTTTTGGGCTGACAAATGCACCTGCCTATTTCATGAACCTCATGAATAAAGTGTTTATGGACGAGTTAGATAAGTTTGTCGTAGTCTTCATCGACGACATACTTATTTACTCGAAGAGTATTCAGGAGCACGAGCAGCACATGAGAGTAGTCTTGGAAAAGCTGAGAATGCATAGGCTATACACCAAATTCAGCAAGTGCGAGTTTTGGCTAGAGAAAGTAGCCTTCCTTGGTCATATTCTGACCGCGGAAGGAGTAGCAGTGGATCCCGAGAAGGTCGAAGCAGTCTCCAACTGGCAACCACCGACCAACGTCAGTGAGATTAGAAGTTTTCTTGGGTTAGATGGGTATTATCGGAGATTCATTGAAGGATTTTCTAAGATAGCCCGACCCATGACAGAGCTGCTCAAGAAGGAGAAGAAATTCACCTGGACAGAGTCATGTGAAAAAAGTTTCTAGGAGCTGAAGCGAAGATTGACTACCGCTCCAGTACTGACCCTACCAGATATTCATCGGGATTTTGTCATCTATTGTGATGCATCCCGACAAGGATTGGGTTGTGTACTGATGCAAGACAGGAAAGTTGTTGCATATGCTTCCCGCCAGCTCAGGTCCCATGAGCAGAACTATCCAACTCATGATCTGGAACTTGCCGCTGTAGTGCATGCCCTTAAAATTTGGAGGAATTATCTGATCGGGAACAAGTGCGAGATCTATACCAACCATAAGAGCCTGAAGTACATCTTCACCTAGCCAGATTTGAATTTAAGGCAAAGAAGATGGTTGGAGTTGGTTAAGGACTATAATTTGGAAATCCATTACCACCCCAGAAAAGCAAACGTAGTAGCCGATGCCCTAAGCCGGAAATCCTATGGACCCAAGGATGACCATCTGCGCGAGGAGACGACACTATTAAATGTGCACATTGTCCCTCGAGGCTCCAGCCAAGTACTGAATGTCCAATCCACACTAGAGGACAGAATCAGAAAAGTACAAAGATCGGACAAGAGGCTAATGGAAATCCGGAGGCAGACTGGAGAAAATAAGGCACCAGATTTTAGAGTGGATAATAAGGGAACCATATGGTATAAAGATAGAATTTGTGTACCCCGGAAAGGAGACTTCAGACAAATGATCATGGATGAAGCTCACAACTCGGCATATTCCACTCACCCAGGATCCACCAAAATGTATATGGACTTAAAACAAAAATATTGGTGGAATGGGATGAAGGCAGATATTGCACGATTTGTCGCCCGGTGCGATACTTGTCAAAGGATCAAGGCCGAACATCAGAAACCAGCAGGGTTGTTGCAACCCTTACCCATCCCGGTTTGGAAATGGGACGAAGTAGGAATGGATTTTGTAGTAGGTTTGCCCAGGACTCAGAAAGGGCACGACTCCATATGGGTAATAGTGGATCGACTTACTAAATCAGCTCATTTCATACCCGTACGAACCAATTACGGCGGAGAGAAGCTAGCCAAGCTCTATGTGGAAAATATAGTGAAGTTGCATGGTGTGCCCAGCCGAATTGTTTCAGATAGAGGGACCCAGTTCACCTCTAGATTTTGGAAAAGTTTGCATAAAGTCATGGGCACCAAGTTAGATTTTAGCTCCGCTTATCACCCGCAGATAGATGGCCAGACAGAAAGGGTAAACCAGATTATGGAAGATATGCTGAGAGCGTGTGTCCTCACTTATGGCAAAGATTGGGAACAGAGTTTACCCTATGCAGAATTCTCGTACAACAATGGTTACCAAGCAAGTTTAGGCATGTCACCGTTCGAAGCCCTCTATGGAAGGAAGTGTAGAACACCGCTGATGTGGTCAGAAGTTGGAGAACGTGCCCTGGTCGGGCCTGCACTCATAAAAGAAGCAGAAGAAAGAGTCGCCGAGATTAGAGAAAAGCTGAAAGCAGCCCAGTCAAGACAAAAGAGCTACGCTGATAAGAAAAGATGGGAAATAAGTTTCAACCCAGGAATTTTGTGTATCTCAAGGTGTCACCCATTCGAGGAACCCGAAGATTTCAGGTACAAGGAAAGTTGGCTCCCCGATACATTGGACCATACCAAGTTCTGAAGAAAATCGGAGCAGTAGCGTACCGACTAGAACTACCGGAGGAAATGTCGGATATACACCCAGTGTTCCACATGTCGCAATTAAGAAGGTGTTTGAGGGTACCTGAGGCAGAACATGTGCCAGTGGAAACAATAGATCTACAGCCAGACCTGCGGTACCAGGAAATACCGGTCAAGATTCTAGACACTGTCACTAGGAGGACCAGAAACTCCGAAGTACGGATATGCAGAGTCCAGTGGAGCAGGCACGGAGTGGAAGAAGCTACATGGGAACGCGAAGACGCTCTGAAGAAAGAATTCCCCCACCTTTTTAGAAACCAGCCGAATCTCGAGGACGAGATTCATTTTAAGTGGGGTAGGTTTGTAACATCCCAAAAATCCGCTAAATTAAATCGTGCGATAATTAGTTTCAAAACCAAGTGTTCATCGTTGAGCTCAAAGTTTTCCATAACCCCTTTTCGTGGCGGGAACTCTCCATTTTTCTGCCCGATCTCCCGATCCCTGTTGGGCCCAACCCCGACAGCCAAATCAACCCCCATGTTTCTCCCTCGACCCGCGCATCGCGCCCACGCGCGCCCAAGCACCGCGCGTGGCCGACCGGGCGCCGGTTCCGGCGCGATTCCCTCCCCCTCCCTCTTTTTCTCTCTCCCCTCCTTTTCTTTTTCTTTTTCCTATTTCTCTTCCTTTTTCTTTCTTTTCCTTCCTTCTCTCTCTCCCTCTGCCGCGCGCACCCGGGGCCGACTCCCCTCTCCTCTCTCCTTCCCCGCGCGCTCGCCCCCCTTCTGCTCTGCCCCGCTCCCGAGCACGCCCCCGAGAGCCGCTCGCCGCACGCGCACCAGGCCCGGCCCCCCGACCTCGCTCTCCCGTGCGCCGAGCCGTCCACTCGCGCACGCCTGCCGCGCCACGAAACGCCGAGCCGCACACCGCGCCGCGACGACCCTAGCGGTGCGCACGCCCACGCTTGGTGCGACCGGAGTCGGCTTTCCGCCGGAGCGGCTTGGTGCGACCGGAGTCGGCTTTCCACCGGAGCGGGCTTGGTGCGACCGGAGTCGGCTTTCCGCCGGAGCGGGCTTCCTCACATGAGTGAGGTATGCTGCGAGCTGGGATTTGTCGCTCCGCCGCTCGCAGCTTGTGAGGGGGCCCTTGACGGGCGCCCTGACTCTTGCCGACGTGCAGCGCGCGCCGCTGCCGACGGTGGCTGCTCCACGGGCACGGTTGCACCTGGCGCAGGAAGGCGAGAGGCGTGTGGTGCGGATGACGCCACACCCTCCGTCATCTCCAAATGTCGTCGTGGTGGGAGTGCTCAACCATCCGAGCCATGGAGATGAGCAAGAGATGAACTAAAACTAGCTAAAGCACCCCTACCTGGCGCGCCAAATGTCGTGGTGCTGCAAACCACAGCCGGGTGGCGGAAGGCACCCGCCCTAGCCCAGAGGGTGTGAACTCGGGGGTTAGCTAGTCTTAGTTCGATCTCACTCAAGAACGCGATGAACACAACTGGTTTAGAGTGGTTCGGGCCGCCGGAGCGTAATACCCTACGTCCACTGTGTGTTGTATTGCTTGCGCTCTCTAGCTGAGTCTTGAGAGAGTCTGAGGATCTGTGTTCTAGCGGGTGTGCTCTCCCTTTTATATGTCCAAGGGGAGCACGTACACTGAGCGGGGCCCCGACATGTGGACCCGGCGATGTATTATAAACTACACTTTGGCCTTCAATGCCTCAGATCCGGAGATCTTGTCGTCGGCTTCCGTGCGTAGCTTCTGACCAGGGATGGTCTTGAGCTGTCCTGTCAGAGTAGAGTCTAGCCTCTGCAGCCGCGCGTCGAGGTCATGATGAAGCGCCGAACTACTGACTCAGTCCACTGTAGCAGTGTGCACTGTTGCTCCAGTCAGTAGCTGGTCATCATGACTCGTCGCGCATGCGCACGGCGCTGAGTCTTTAATGCTTGTCTTGGTAAATGACGAGCCGCATCGGTAATTGGCGATCCATAGTGTGGACTGACAAAAGCTGCCCCGTGCCCAGAGGCAGCAGAGCCCACCTCAACCACTCGCACTTAATGCGGGTGGGTGAGGGAGCTTCCAGCGGAAGGCTTGCGGCCGCGCCCGCGTGACACGTGGTGGCTCCGGACCCCTCCCGAGCAGCTAGCTGAGCCGAGAGCTCACGGGGGTCCGGATAGGCACGTGAAGGTCCAGGACCCATCTACGGGAGTCCGGATGGCACGTGGAGGTCCCGGACCCACCTGCGGGGGTCCGGATGGCACGTGGAGGTCCCGGACCCACCTGCGGGGGTCCGGGTCCGCGGCCACAGGTACTGAGTATTTCCACCTCTAGGACACGTGGTGACACCGGACCCGTCCCCGAGCGGGAAGCGGGTCCGGGACCGTTGGTCCGGTGAGATGGAGTCGGACCCCAGGGGTCCGGCTGCTCAGCTCCTTAGGGCGTAGTTACGGATAACTACGCGAGTCTTGGCACAGTAGGAGTGGGTACCCCAGTTGCAGGGTACCGACAGAGGCCCCCGGGCCCGCCTCGGGAGAGGCAACGAACCCGCAGGTGGGGCCACTACTGTGAGCAACTTGGCTGCTTCTGGCGCCCAGCGGTGCGCGCCGCAAGGGTCTTGCCCCGCGTCGTCCATCCTTTGGGTCACCTGCTGCATCATCACGTTTGGACCTGCACATGACTCAAGGTAGATGCTTAGTAGCGTGCCCACGGGTCCCAAATCCTGTTGGCTGTAATCCTTTGAGATAGACAGCTAGGTTCAGTGAACGGAGCTCAAGGGGCCGGCCTTTAGGTTAAGAGAAAGTCCGGACCTCCAGGTTCCCAGTCCTAGGTACTACGGCACTCATTCACAGGAGGTGGTGCGTGCAGGCTTAGGGTACGGAACCAGGCTAAGCGGCTACACGGCTCCGGACCTCCCCGGAGAATGAGTGCGCTTCCCTGAACCTGCAGGTTCCCAGGGGTCCGAACCCCTCTCTTCCATGAGGGGTCTCGAGCTAAGTCACTAACTAGCCAACTCAATTCGGACCACAATCACCGCACAAGAGTAAGAAGCCACGTGGGGGTTAGCGCAAACAGAATGCGTAGATCGAAATTGGAATGTAACATCCTTAGAGGCGAACTGAGAATAAACTTTTCCTTTATAACTAGATGTACATGAGATGTGCGATGTAAGCCAGAACACGGGTTTATGAGGCCGGAGCTGTCCGGACCTACGGGCCCCCAGTCTTAGGTACTACGGTACTCACCCTAGGGAGGTAGAGCATGCAGGCTTAGGGTACGGAACCAGGCTAAGCGGCTACACGGCTCCGGACCTCCCCGGAGGGTGAATACGCTTCCCTGAACCTGGTTCGCAGAGGTCCGGACCCCTCCACGGGGGAGGCTCACCGAACTGGACCGCACGGAAGTACTACATAGTTACAAAGGAAAAGGTTTTATTCCCTGCTGGGCCTCTAAGAGTAGGACTTACAGAGATGTAGAGTCGGGGGTACGACCGGAGTCGGCTTTCCGCCGGAGAGAGCCACTAGAGCCGGCTTTCCGCCGGAGCGGGCTTGGTGCGACCGGAGTCGGCTTTCCGCCGGAGCGGCTTGGTGCGACCGGAGTCGGCTTTCCGCCGGAGCGGCTTGGTGCGACCGGAGTCGGCTTTCCGCCGGAGCGGGCTTGGTGCGACCGGAGTCGGCTTTCCGCCGGAGCGGGCTTCCTCACATGAGTGAGGTATGCTGCGAGCTGGGATTTGTCGCTCCGCCGCTCGCAGCTTGTGAGGGGGCCCTTGACGGGCGCCCTGACTCTTGCCGACGTGCAGCGCGCGCCGCTGCCGACGGTGGCTGCTCCACGGGCATGGTTGCACCTGGCGCAGGAAGGCGAGAGGCGTGTGGTGCGGATGACGCCACACCCTCCGTCATCTCCAAATGTCGTCGTGGTGGGAGTGCTCAACCATCCGAGCCATGGAGATGAGCAAGAGATGAACTAAAACTAGCTAAAGCACCCCTACCTGGCGCGCCAAATGTCGTGGTGCTGCAAACCACAGCCGGGTGGCGGAAGGCACCCGCCCTAGCCCAGAGGGTGTGAACTCGGGGGTTAGCTAGTCTTAGTTCGATCTCACTCAAGAACGCGATGAACACAACTGGTTTAGAGTGGTTCGGGCCGCCGGAGCGTAATACCCTACGTCCACTGTGTGTTGTATTGCTTGCGCTCTCTAGCTGAGTCTTGAGAGAGTCTGAGGATCTGTGTTCTAGCGGGTGTGCTCTCCCTTTTATATGTCCAAGGGGAGCACGTACACTGAGCGGGGCCCCGACATGTGGACCCGGCGATGTATTATAAACTACACTTTGGCCTTCAATGCCTCAGATCCGGAGATCTTGTCGTCGGCTTCCGTGCGTAGCTTCTGACCAGGGATGGTCTTGAGCTGTCCTGTCAGAGTAGAGTCTAGCCTCTGCAGCCGCGCGTCGAGGTCATGATGAAGCGCCGAACTACTGACTCAGTCCACTGTAGCAGTGTGCACTGTTGCTCCAGTCAGTAGCTGGTCATCATGACTCGTCGCGCATGCGCACGGCGCTGAGTCTTTAATGCTTGTCTTGGTAAATGACGAGCCGCGTCGGTAATTGGCGATCCATAGTGTGGACTGACAAAAGCTGCCCCGTGCCCAGAGGCAGCAGAGCCCACCTCAACCACTCGCACTTAATGCGGGTGGGTGAGGGAGCTTCCAGCGGAAGGCTTGCGGCCGCGCCCGCGTGACACGTGGTGGCTCCGGACCCCTCCCGAGCAGCTAGCTGAGCCGAGAGCTCACGGGGGTCCGGATAGGCACGTGAAGGTCCAGGACCCATCTACGGGAGTCCGGATGGCACGTGGAGGTCCCGGACCCACCTGCGGGGGTCCGGATGGCACGTGGAGGTCCCGGACCCACCTGCGGGGGTCCGGGTCCGCGGCCACAGGTACTGAGTATTTCCACCTCTAGGACACGTGGTGACCCCGGACCCGTCCCCGAGCGGGAAGCGGGTCCGGGACCGTTGGTCCGGTGAGATGGAGTCGGACCCCAGGGGTCCGGCTGCTCAGCTCCTTAGGGCGTAGTTACGGATAACTACGCGAGTCTTGGCACAGTAGGAGTGGGTACCCCAGTTGCAGGGTACCGACAACCTTTGTTTAACCTATCATTTCATGCGCCGAACGACCTCGGATCAACCTAAAACTTTACCACACCTTTCATAACATAGTTTTGACCATGCCATTAGGAATCCACCCAAAAATATTACTCCGTACCCCATATCTTATGTGTTCCCGGTTCGAGCTCAACGATAGATCTTTATTTTCTGTGTATTGATTGTGTGCTTGTTTGTGTGCGCTGTAGACCACGGAGTGAACGAAGGAGAGCCCGTCAACGAGCAGTACTGTGAGCAGGTAAACGAGGACCCGTTTCGCGACCCCGAGCCCGAAGGACAGGACATCACAGAAGGCTTTGAAGACGGCAAGTTCAATCCCATCCTTTGATGCATGTTTCTGTCCTAGTTTTTATAAACACAACCCAATGGCCTGTTTTATAAAATTGCATATGTTTTACCTGCATGAAAATACGGTTGGATAGACACCCCTTGATTTGTTATAACCATTCTTGACCACCTAGATTGATGTCTGATTTTGCTCGGACGTTAATCGCTATTAGAACGCTTAGGACTCTACACATAATGCTATTTGTTTTAAAAAAGAAAATGCGTGAGTGTGTGGGAAGGGATAAAAGTGGTGTTTTTGAAAAATGAGTTTAGACGGGATGGATGGCATTTCTGCGTGATTTGCCATTTGGTGTGCTTGTGCCTGTGTGGCAGGGCAAGGAAGGGAGATATCCATCTTGTCACATCTAAGGACCGAGTTGGTGTGTCATCTCACCTAACTCCACTATCGTGCAAACCACTCGACCGTTGAATGGGCAACGGCTTAGCATAAATCCCACTAGTTAATTTGATAGCCATCAGGAGAGCTGAGAGCAACGGGTGACTAAGGAAAAGGGATAAGCCCCGAGTGACTTATGCCCGGTTATACCTCAGAGTTGGGTCGATGACCCCTTGGTAAATCCCGTGATGGCGAATCAGGTCTAGCTAAGGTGGGTAATGGCTATGTCGGGATCTACACCGACACTTCGGTGCTCGTGTTGTGGTACCCGCTTGTGGGTAAAGGTGCACACCTCTACAGAGTTAAGAATCTATTCGAATAGTCCGTGCCCACGGTATTGGGCGAGTTACGGTGTGGTCACATGACTAGTGTTTTATTGGGATGGGCTGGTGTGAGTTGTTTTGGAACTGTGTCCGGCAGTTGTGTCGTGTGCTACGACGGACGGGGAGTCCGGTAGCAGTTTTAAAACTTGAACCCCGTGTTACGCAATATAAAAATTGGTTTCTGAAATGTTTTCTACTAAATAAACCCCTGCATAAAATTTAGCTTTCTGCAAATTAAATCGTAACCTTACCCTTGATTTACCTATGCATATTATTCTGATATAACCCCCTCCGTGGGTGTGGTTGGACTTGCTGAGTACGTTTGTACTCACCCCATTCTTACTTTTTACAGAAGAAGACTCAGACTTCGTACCAGACGACGCTGAGTAGGGTTATCGTTCTACACCCAACCTTGCATGTGGAACCGGCCCTGTTCGAGATGATTTCGCTGATGCAGTACTCTGAGCTCGAGCTAGATCCCATGTGGGTTGCGGTCTGGTGTTACGTTGTAGCTTGGTTACTTGTTATTATCATCTGTATCGAGTGTCCTCCTCGGAGGTTTGTACGGTAATGGACCATCTGATGTAATAAATGTGGCATCAGCCTCCTGGGACTGATGTTTGTTTCACATTTAAAGTTCTCTCTTATGAGGGGACGCTTCAGATGTGCAAGATGTTGCACAACCCGTAGTTGAGGCACCAGCCCCACGAAGGTCTATAAGGGCATGTCGCGCTACTGACAAGCTCAACCTCCTTATTACGGAGGAGCGCCACGTATTATTGATGGAAAATGATGAGCCCTTGACCTACAAAGAAGCAATGATGGGACCCGACTCCGACAAATGGCTTGAAGCCATGGAATCCGAGTTAAAATCCATGCATGATAATCAAGTTTGGAACTTGGTCGATCAAATTGACAGTGTAAGACCTGTCGACTGTAAGTGGATTTTTAAGAAAAAATTAGACATGGATGGAAATGATCACATCTATAAGGCACGATTAGTGGTAATGGTCCCTTAGGTAACAATTCTAAGCTTATTTCAATTGATGCAAATATTATGCTTAGAAAGGATGGTAATGGTACCTCATTTGTTAATATTGCAAAACATCCCGCTATTCATACTAAGGCATTGCCAAAGTATGTTGCTCCTAACTTGAGAGGACCCAACCTAGTTTGGGTACCATCAAAACGTGGATAAATGTGTGTAGGTACCAATGACATTGGAGGCTTGACTCAATTGGTTTTATCTTGTTCATCATGTGATTGAGTCAAGTAATCGAAGCCTAGTGCTATTCTCATCCCAATGTCAAGTCAAAACAATGAAGTCCAAGTACTACAACATACAAGTATCTTTTTCTAGTTGCGATGATTTATTGGAAATATTTGATGGCTTGCAAATTTATTTGAGTTGAATCTTGTTTTGGATGAAAAATCATTTTGCATTTGGAAAATGAGTTACATGTCATTGACTTCTCAAAAATGATTTGAAAACTAGTACATATGACATTTGGTTCTTGTGTATACTCTTTGTTTCATTTTTCTAATTTTTTTTTGAAGCAATTTTGAGCCATTTATGAGTTTTCATGATTTTACTCGTTTTATTTTTTGAATTCTTATTGTAACTTGTTCATATGAGTCTTTGGAAGGTTTTCATGCAAGATTTGAGATTTTTAGATTTTTATATGAGCAATGATACAAATTCAAAATTGAATTTGTGAAAGTTGGCAAAATTCTGGGCTGTCTGAATTTTGGTAGTGCGGACAGTCCGCGGGTAAGAGGCGGACAGTCCGCCGTTCATGGGACTTGTTCACCAGAGAAGTTCTCAATCGCAAAAATACACTGCGGACGGTCCGCCAAAGGACCGCGGACGGTCCGCCTGTGTTGGGCAGTATTTGCCAGAGGCAGTTTCAGTCGAGCGGCAGTATGAAAATTCAAAGGCGGACGGTCCGCTAGGATATCGCGGACAGTCCGCGAATGGACAAAAAGGAGGATCCTGACAGCTAAACTTATCATGAGCTACAAAGGTCCTCAAGTTGGAATCATCGTTACAAGTGGTTGAAGAACTTAGGTTTGGTTTTGAGAGGATCTAGAAGCATGACAAGAAGCATGACAAGTATTAGGTACAAGGCCATTTGATTGTAGAGTGTACTTATCACATTTTTGGTACTAAAATTGGAAGATCAAAGAGATGAAGCAAGCCAACCACAACAAGATAATACATTTGATGATAAGTGATATTCATTTCATATGGGTGAAGGATGGTATTCATTGTCTTCACCAAGCTATTATAATTGGACTTCATGATGCTAGTTGGAGAACTAAATCGGAATCTAATGACTATCCTCTACTCCAACATAGCAAGGTGAAATTGCTTGACATATGCATTCATTATATGCTAAGGACATGATTAGTGCATATAGTCACATATAGTGATCATTCATGAAAAATAAAATATTTTTAAATGTTTTATGATGTCACTATTGCTTCTATGGTTGATATGATCTAGTGGTAACATATGACATGTTCATGAGCTAGTAAACCCAAGTAGTTGATCTAGAAAATGAGTTTTCAAGTATTTAACTCAACATTGTCAAGATAACCCTTTGAATGAGGTGTGAAGAAGCTTGTCATTGGTTCAAACCGAGTTGAATTATTTGGGCAAGTAGTCTAGATCAAGTCAAAGAGAAAGAAGCTCATGGAAACAATCTAGTTCAAGAATTGGTTATCAATGTCAAATTCAATAAAGTGGTCCATCATGATTTTACAAGTGATACTAGATTCAACAAAAGGTATATCATTGTATCTCTACAAGTGATATACATGGTCATACAAGTAGTATTCATTCAAGTAGATCTAGTGCAATAATGTTGGTTCCACAAGTGATCCTCAACTTTAAGTGATCAATTCAAATCAAGAAAGCTATCCTCATCAAGAAGAGCTCAAGATTCAAGTAGATTGACAAAACACTTTGACATAGGGGGAGGAGCCCCACTACAAAGTATCAAGGTCAAGGATCCTACTAGTATCCTACATGTGGCATTTCAAGGTGATCTTCATGCTTCCACATGTTGTTGTTACAAGTGGTGTCAATTCCAATCAAATTGAAAGTGTCCATCAAAAATGAAGATTCAAGACTCAAACATCTACCCAAGTCCAACTCTTTGTATCAAACCACAAATGCTTCATATGATTGCCTACAAGGGGTGTTCAAGTGGCAACCCTATAAGTACAAGAGGTACAACCTCAAGTGGTAGCCATTGATCTTCACATGGTCAATTTCATGTGGTTTCGGCCTTTTTATGGTCATTGATGACAAAGGGGGAGAGAAATGAACAAAGATATGAATTATCCTTGGATGACAAAGGGAGAGATGAGATGAGAGTGCGATCATGGACATGGATCAAGAGGAGCAATATTGAGGAGGATCAATATTCTTGGACAAGAGGAGCACACAAGTAGGGGGAGCAAGCTCATGAACTTAGTTGTTTGCATTTGATATGTGCATATTCATGTGCTTGTTTGCATTTGCATAAGTTTTAAAATTTATATATGCATTGCTTGTGTGTGATGTATGCTAGTCATAGAACTTGGTTGATGATTTGATAACTAGCATGCATAGATTGTAGCTAGACTTTTTTTTACAAGTGAATCAAGAGCCTTGCTAATATTGTTGATCTCATGAGGTATCTTGAGTTTTTGATGAATGTCTAGTTACTCATTGATGCTAAGGAATGAACTTCAAGGATGCAACTCAAGTTGGTATCATGCTTCAAAGGTTTATCCTATATACCTTAGCATCACTTAGTAGTGATAACAATCCCACAAATTTCATATTTATGCATGTGTGAGTTTAAAACCAAATCTCTTGAGTTATCACTACTAAGTTGGATTTTTATGGTGCTTATCCAATCTTTTACAAGTGGTCTTAATGGTGGATAAGAAACATAAAATCCAAACCAAGTTAGCTATTTACACGTATGTGAAGTGCTAGCTTGGAATATCCTTAATTTCCATATCTTTGTAGAGTTGTCATCAATTACCAAAAAGGGGGAGATTGAAAGGCCCTTGTTTGGTTTTGGTAATTGAGTGACAACTTATGTGGACTAATAAGTGTTTATGTTGAGATACACAGGAGATTAGTCCACACAAAGACACTAGTATGAGCAACATGTGCCATGGAGGAGAAATGGCTATGTGTTGATGCTATGCTCATATAGTGTGATCGAGGAGCTCATTGCATATGAGACATGACATGGAGTTATGTGACCAAAGTGGAGAAGATCAAGACAAGGCTTGGCTTGATGGACCGGTTGCAATGGAGAAGGGCAAGTCAAGGCTTTGAAGCGAGGGACCGGGAGGCGGTGAAGCTTGGGCAAGATTTGGCGCCGATGGACCGAGGCAACGGTGAAGAGCGAGCAAGGTCAAGATCGATGGACCAAAGAAGTCATGTGATGATATGGAGTGGATCATATCATTCAAGGAAGATCAAGCCAAGTGTTGACTCATGAAGATGATCAAAAGGCTTGATGGAGTTTGGTGCTTGTGTGGCATCAATATTTGGAAAGATGAAATGGAATGCGCAAGGCAAAGGTATGACTTGTAGGGCATTTCATTTCACCGGTCAAAGGTTGTGTAGAGAAGTGCATGACCGGATTTAGGATAGATGGCCGTTCTATCAAGAGGGGCAAACTTGTTTGCATATCGGTCATCTAGTGCCACTTGAGCGATCTAACATTGCAATGTAGCTAGGATCGAGTGGCGTGGTGAGATCAAGTGAAAATCCTTTGAAAATGATTGTGAAATGCTAACACACATGCACATGGTGTTGTTCACGTGGTTGTGTTGGCACATTTGCAAAGGAGAAAGAGTTGGAGTTGATGTTGATCAACATTGGGAAGTAAGAAAGGTTTTTCGGTGTTCTCCGGAAATTAGGTGGCTCTTGGAGTGGAATACTGCTTTGATCCATTGTGTTTTGGATCAAGTATTCAGTTGGGTTGTGTAGCCCTCTGAATTAGCTTTCCATAGAGTCCAAGATCACCTAATTTGGACATCGGAGCTAAGAGTTATGGCCGTTTTACCGAGGTACATTTCTGCTGGAAATAGACCCGCGGACGGTCCGCTAGACCTGCGGACGGTCCGCCCTTGAGTGGCGGACGGTCCGCCGTTATCTCGGTTGAGCTCAAACAGAACCGTTTTTGGCTCTGTGGGTGGTCCAAAATGACCTGCGGACCGTCCGGTCCATGAGGGCGGACGGTCCGCCTTTAAAAGCTGAAACGGGCGCAGAAACTTGGTTGTTCTGTCTTGGGTGCCCAAAATGACCTGCGGACCGTCCGGTCCTTGGGGGCGGACGGTCCGCCTCCTACTGAAATTTCTGGGACAGAAACACTGCGGTTTCTGTGTGCGCTCACGTTTTGAACTGCGGACAGTCCGCCCCTGGGGAGCGGACAGTCCGCCGGTAACTTCCAGATTTAGTCAGAGACGTTTGCAAATCGGTTGGTTCGAAGTTTTGAACCGCGGACAGTCCGCCCCAGGGGCGCGGACAGTCCGCCCGGGGCTCTAACGGTCGACTCTGACACATAATCATTACAGTTCTAGCCGTTGGTTTTAAATGGCGGACGGTCCGGTTTTTGTGAGGCGGACAGTCCGCGAAAACTCAGTTTTCACGGGATTTGAGTGTAACGGCTAGTTTGGGGCCTCCCTCTATAAATAGAGGGTGTGGCCGGCCATTTGAGTAGGCTTAGCACCTTGGGGACTTAGTGTCCATGTGTGAGAGTGCTTGAGAGCCCTCTACTCACTCTAACTTGATAGTAATCATCCGATCGAGTGAGAGAGCGATTCTAGTGCGATTGCTTTGAGAGATTGCATCGAGTGGCACTAGGTGATCGTGTTGCAAGCCGGTGTGCTTGTTACTCTTGGAGGTTGCCACCTCCTAGACGGCTTGGTGGCAAGAGGCTCCGTTGAAGCCCGCAAGAAGATTGTGCGGTGCTCCGGAGAAGAGATTGTGAGGGGTATTGTGCTCACCCCGCGGGAGCCGCGAAGAGCAACTCTAGTTGAGCGAGACTTGAAGAGCAACAAGTGGTTCGGCCGGATCATGTGCTAGAGCTCGGTGTGAGCACTCCACGTGGGAGAGTGTGACTTGAGAGTCACCACTAGCAAGAGGATCGGCGGCAACCTTGGAGCTTGTCTCAACGGGGATTAGCTTGGTGGCAACCAAGTGAACCTCGGGATAAAAATCACCGTGTCAACTTTGTCTACTCTTCTCGGTGGTTTGCTTTCTCCAAATCACAAGCATTGTATTTACATTCTTCTATATCTTGTACTTGTGTAGTTGCTCTCTAGTGATTAGTTAGCTTGTGTAGCTTGCTAATCAACTTCTTGCTAGTGTAGCTAGAAGTAGAGATCCTAGTGTAACTAGTTAGCTTGTGTAGCTTAATTAGTTGCTCTTGCTTAGATTGTGTAGCTAAGCAAGTTGAGCACTTGGATTTGGATTGTGTATCCTTGTCCTTGAGCATCTAGTGAGCTTAGGTTTGGCTTTGTGCTTTTGCTCATTAGATTTGTTTAGGAGCTCCCCCGGTTTGTGAAGTACTAGTGCTTAAGCTTGTGTGTCTTGGCATTAGAATTGTTAGGAGAGCTCTTACTAGCTTGGCACTCCATTTGCTTTGTGTAGGATCCTTTTTGGAGGTGCCTTAGAGTCATAGTTAGAGGGGTGAAGTCTTGGCTAAGCGAATAGTTTCAATTCCGCATAAGTTTCGGTTAGCCGGCGTAATTAATTTTAGAAAGGACTATTCACCCCCCCTCTAGTCCGCCATCTCGACCCTACACACAGCCTGAAGGTTTTGTCGATCCTAAAAATGCTGGGAAAATATGTAAGCTTCAGAGGTCCATCTATGGATTGAAGCAAGCATCTCGGAGTTGGAATATTCGTTTTGATGAAGTAGTCAAAGGGTTTGGCTTCATCAAGAATGAAGATGAGCCTTGTGTTTACAAAAAGGCTAGTGGGAGAGCACTTGTGTTTCTGGTCCTATATGTGGATGACATATTACTGATCGGAAATGATATTCCAATATTTGAAGCCGTTAAAACCTCATTGAAAAAGAGTTTTTCGATGAAGGATTTAGGAGAGACGGCTTATATTCTGGGTATTAGGATCTATAGAGATAGATAAAAAAGGCTAATTGGATTAAGCCAAGAAATGTACATTGACAAGATATTGAATCGGTTCAATATGCAAGATTCCAAGAAAGGTTTCTTGCCAATGTCACATGGCATTACTCTAAGCAAGAGTCAGTGTGCTACGACACCTGATGAGCAAAAGAGGACGAGTACGATTCCTTATGCTTCGGCAATAGGGTCGATCGTGTATGCTATGCTTTGCACGCGCCCAGATGTTTCTTTTGCTCTAAGTGTTACGAGAAGGTATCAGTCAGATTTCGGTGAAGCTCACTGGACAATTGTAAAGAGTATCCTTAAGTACTTGAGAAGAACTAAGGATATGCTCCTAATATTTGGAGGCGAAGATGAGCTCCTTGTAAAGGGTTACACCGATGCTAGTTTTCAAACAGACAAAGATGACTCCAAATCACAATCCGGTTTTGTTTTCTGCCTCAATGGTGGGGCAGTGAGCTGGAAAAGTTCCAAGCAAGATACGGTGGTTGATTCGACAACAGAGGCCGAGTATATTGCAGCTTCCGAAGCTGCAAAAGAAGCTGTTTGGATCAGAAAGTTTGTTTCTGACTTGGGTGTTGTTCCTAGTGTGTCCAGTCCAGTGGACCTCTATTGTGATAATAGTGGCGCCGTTGCACTAGCAAAGGAGCCTAGAACAACTAAAAAGTCCAGACATATACTGCAGAAGTATCACCTCATCCGTGACTTTGTTGAGAGAGGTGATGTGAAGGTTTGCAAGGTGCACACGGATTCAAACGTTGCTGATCCATTGACGAAGCCTCTCCCACAACCAAAGCATGAGGCGCACATGAGATCTATGGGTATTAGATACTTACATAAGTAATTCTAGTGTGCGTGGGAGATTTTTGTGTCATGAGTATGTTTATGTAATGATAAATAATTGTTATTTGTTCCACGGATGATTATTTTTTACATTGATTATCAAGTATGTGACTTGTTCGTGAAACTCTTTGTTGACAATGATATGATTCTAAATTATCCCTAGTTTATGTCGTTGTGTGGGACAACAACGACGTTGAGACTAGCACATGCATTAATTGATGATCATGTTTCACGGATCATGGATATGGAGATATCGGATTAATGATGTGGACACATGTTGGTAAACATGGTGTTGGATTGACCCACTCCAAGACAATGTTGGGATTGTTATTTTGTATGTGCCATCAATTGTTCTTGAGTGTTATACCTACTGGATCCTTAGACCTGAGATCGCCATTGTTTCTCACTGTGTGTAGTGGTGCATCTTGGGGCTGCTAAACGCTACTCCGTGACTGGGTAGTTACAAAAGTAGCTTACAGGTGTGTCATGAAACATGGAATGGGATGTGAGCGGATCAAGATGGAATTTGCCCCTCCTAGATAACGGGAGAGATATCTCTGGGCCCCTCGAGATAGTTGGATTTGAAAGTGCATGGCCATGCCAAAGTGATTAAAGAGTTAATCATGATGACTAAAGGTTAGTTATGAATAGAATCCACTATTAGATCGAGGGAATGGTCGAGCTATCACAAAGGTGGCACGCATCTCGCTTTGAGCTTGACTGGTATCGTGTGGCAAAGAGATCAGTGTATGAGTATATCTAAGGTTCAGCCGATATGATCTTTATGTGTATTTGTGAGTCACTATGCCCTGCTAGGTGCCGCTATTGACTTGTGATTCGGAAATGATTTCCGATCACGACCAACTACATATGAACCTAACGGGTCACACACTTAAGGGGTTTGGAATATTGGAAAGCTTGCCTGTATGATTGTCTCTAGTGCAAGTGGGAGATTGTTGGTGATATACCCAAGAGCCCATCATCACAATACGATTTAAAGGCCCAAGAGGATATTGATCCAAGAGGGATTAGGGTTACTAATGGGCCTATGAGATAGAAGCCCATTAGTACGCCCTATATATACGAGGGAGGGGCTAGGGGGGCGACAACCCTGTGAGCCGCGCCACCTCCTAGCCGCCGCCCCTCCCTCTCTCTCGGCCGCCGCCCATGCCGTGCATGCGGTGCTAGCACACCAACACCCGGCGTTTCATCCCCGTACGTGTGGACTCCGTGGAGGCGTTGCTGCGACTGCTGCGCTGATCGGCTGCTGAGATCAAGTACGAGGAGCTCGGTTCGTGGGACGTGATCGACTACTTCCTCTACATCGACGCGCGACTTCTTCCGCTGCGCTGCGCGTCTAGTAGTAACGATCTATGATCTTCTACTCGCAAGCATCTTGGGTATATGCGGTAGTGATGCTACCGTAGCCTACCCGTTTACCTACAGGTACTTGATGGGGAACATGCCCAGTTGGCAATTAAAGAGGTCTGCATACTGGGTGTGTGTACTCTCATCACCATTGATCATAATTATTTCACTTTTGTCAAAGTTAATTTTTAACCCTGACATTGATTCAAAAAGGTACAGCAAGAGCTTCATATTTCTGGCCATATCAAGGTCATCTTTGAGGCAGATAATAGTGTCATCAGCGTATTGTAACATTGCTACCCCATTACTAATTAGGTTGTCAGTCAAACCACATAGCAGACCATTTCTTTGGGCTTGCCTGACCATCCGGACCAAACAGTCAGCCACAAAATTGAATAGGATGGGTGAAAGGGGTCCCCTTGCCTCAGCCCCTTATGGCTAACCTAAGAACACGACATTTTTACTTGTTTACAAGATTTATGTATTTAGCTATTTGCAGTTTTGCACACAGCCACACACACATCAGAACACACGTGCATCACGTTTCGTACATGCATGCGCGGGGATGCTAGTTATATATTTTTGGGTCATTTGGTTATCCTAAGAAGTTGATAAAATAAATTAAAATGACATTCTACGTAAATAAACTAAAATGACATTCTACGTAAATAATTTGGAAAGAGAAATGAACTAGTATGACATGCCATCGTAATTAATTAGCTAACATAAAAAATACTATTGGATACTCACTTGCATCTTTACCCATACGTGCAAATAAATATTCTCTACGTGCTAAACTAGCTGCATTTCAAGCTTTGTTTTTAAATCAAACTATCTGATTTATGTAGAGTATGAACATTATAATACAAATAAGTATGCAATAAATATATGTATTATCATGAATCTAGTGATATTTGGTATCATAAATATCGGTATATATAACAATTTTTATAGATTTGAGTTAAACAAAAAAAGTGTAGCTGGGAAGCATATACACACGGATTTTCTCAGGTTCATGCGTGTTCATGTTCTGCTTCTCGTCAATACAAATAAGTATGCAATAAATATATGTATTATCATGAATCTAGTGATATTTGGTATCATAAATATCGGTATATATAACAATTTTTATAGATTTGAGTTAAACAAAAAAGTGTAGCTGGGAAGCATATACACACGGATTTTCTCAGGTTCATGCGTGTTCATGTTCTGCTTCTCGTCAGGACGGTCAATTGAGACACCGTCTCCGACTCCCCGTGCATCGCTGGTGGGAGTGGGCACTACCAGTAGCAGTGGTGCCTTCCTTGGTCTTTCACATGGAAATCCAGCAACGTCAGCTATCAGAAGGTTCCACGGCATGGCGCAAAGCAAGACACTCGGGAGATACTTCTCATCGTCCATTTGATCCGTCGTGCGCTCTGTTATTACGGCAACAATGTACGCGTCCTTGTTAATTAATTTTCTATCAGGACTTTGTAATGATGCCCTGCAGCTTTGTTGAACGAAGACGAAGCAGGTCGTCAAGCTTTTGGATTCAGATGCGAGGAGCACGAACACGCGCAGAGGAACACGCAGCCGACTGCCCACTCTCCCGTTTGGTTCATGGAGCACAGAGTGACAATCATTTCTTTATACTCCTGTATTGGAGCAAAGAGCCATTGAGTGAATGACTCCTTTCCATTATTTTCTTCAGAGAAAACAAGAAGATCTCGTGGCCCATGTGTAGGGCCGTGTTTGGATCGCGCTAGTGTCTTAACACGCACGTTTTTCGAAAAAAAGAATCTCGTATGCATGAAGTACTAAATAAAGTCTATTTGCAAAATCTTTTCAGGGATGGATGTAACTTTTCGCGACGAATCTAATGACGGTAATTAATCGGTGATTGACTATAGTGATACTATAGTAATCATCCTCTAATCACGCGGTCAAAGACCTCATTAGATTCTTCATGGTTCCTAGCGCAGGTATTCTGGAGTTAGTTTTGTAAACTGACTTTGTTTAACACCGTAATTAGTGGTCAAAGTTTCCTAACACTCTCTAACGCAGAGACTAAACAGGGCCTAGATTTCCACCTAGCTAATCCACGATGCCAGCCAAGCTCCGCACTGGGCTTTTCTATTGCATGTGGGCTTGAACTCGTGGCCCACTGCGATATGCACACCTAGGGGTGGTAAAAGGGTTCAAAATTTTGAACTAGAAAATCATAGGGGCGGATCCTAAAAAAGCTGGACTTTAATTTTATACAATTTTGAACTAAAATATTTAAGAGTTTTATTGGGCTGTGAAGAGACCACTAGAATCACGGCCTATTACCCCCCTATGCACAACTCATCTTTAGCAACTAGCCCTGCTACTTCTGGAAACACAGCACCGCAGTCGCCAACCGGTTCTGGAATGTGTGTGTGCAATGGCACCTGATGAGTCATGCCAAATCGCCAACCAGAATAATTCTGATGTGCTACCGTGACCAATGGAGAGTAGCTACGACGGCCAATGACAGGCCAGCGTTATCCACGACGCTCCCAACTAATCGTTCAAATTATCCAAGAAAACCGATAAGAAAAAAACAGTGTGTTATCATCGTCAGGGAGTGTGACGCAGAGATATGTTTGGCCAGACTTGTTCTTCCTTCCTGGAATTGGTCGGGAGCCAACCCGCTCCATTTTTAGCTCGGCACGAGAGAATATCGGAGAAGCTTCGCCAAACTCGTTCCCTCTCATCATCACTTGCACGATGCTGTTTAGCGAAAGATAAGCAGACACCGGACAAGAGGAGATTAAGAAATGGCGCCAGCGCCGATCGTACTAGCAATCTCCTTCACGGTACACGGCGTTGAGGCCATCGATTATTCATGTCCCGTCCTTTTCTCTGAAATTTAATCGCGCTAGTAGACCTGAACGATGGTTCGCTGAAATAACACGCTCAAAGAATTAAGGTCTGTACATTCTGGGTTATACACGGCAAGCGGAAAATTGCGGTAACTTGTGCGAATGAACATGTCAAAAACTTCAGCGTTTGCAGCTCTAAATTTCAAACGGCCCTATTACATCCGTGTGTACGTGTATGTACCAGGTTTCACATCTCTAGGCTAGGCTCCATTTGGAAGAAATGCCACACGAAACCGTGTAACTTTCTGATTGCTTCGGTTTTGCTCCGTTCCAAACGGAGCCTCCTCGAATGCCTATCGCCTGGCGCCGGCGGTGCCGAGGTCCTCGACGGGCACGGAGTTGCGCTTGATGAACTCGAGGCAGTCGGCGATCGCCTCCGAGTAGAACGAGTTGGACCGCGCGAACGGCGCCGCCGCCGCCCTCCGCGGCCCCTTGCGCGCCGCCGCCGCGGCGTCTTTCCCACCCCCGACGAGAACCCTCCTGCTGCCGCTCCGCCCGCATCCGCTGCCGGCGCCCGTGGTCGAGAGCCTCTTGACGAGGCGGCGCACGTAGCGGCCGACGATGCCCAGGAACGTGAGCAGCTCGGCGCGCAGCCGCCGCACGGAGAGCCGGTTCCTCGGGCACAGCCGGAACCCCCTCGCCCCCGCCCGCCGCCACCGCCGGCCCTGCAGCCTCACGTAGCTCTCCTGCGCCTGCGAGTACTGCGAAGAACCCATCCTGGAGCTCGTGTGTGAATGGCACGCGGCGATGTGCCCGCTCTCGTGCTCGTGTGCGTGGCACGCCGCGATCGATGTCCCCTGCTGCCCTGTCCTCTTCCTGGCTCGTGCGAGCTCTGATGCGTGCGTGCGGCCGGTGGTGTTGCTGATGGCTGCTGCTGCTGGTGGTGGTCAAGTCTCAAGTGGCCGGGGGCAGCAGGCGAGTGGGCTATATAGAGCGCGCTCGGGGCCAAGGGAACACGGCAGGAAGGTAGGTTAGAATCGGGCCTTTTCTTTTCTGAAAGTGACGGGGGATCCCGGGGACGGGGACACGACAGGATTAGCTTACTGCTTGCGGGGGTGCCGGGGCGAGCGCATTACGGACAAGCTAAAAGGCCAGGGACAGTGACCTGGCCGTGTAAAATGTGAATTGGACTCGTGCAGAGCCCTGCCGCTCTGCCAGCCAAGTGCGCCGCCGTCGCCTTCCCCTCAACTGGCTGGTTGGGTGATCGTCTCGTCGACCAACCCCTGCTCTGGGCACCGGGCATGGAAGACATGCACGCGTGCGCCCTGCTTTTGTACGGTTGCTTTTACGCGCCGGCAAGCGCGCTGCATACGTAAACGTATTGTATTGAATAGTGATCGCGGCTTGTTCGGTTGCGTGGTGAATGTAGCACTGTTCTGACGAAAACCACGGTGGACTACCAGCGATCCGGCAGAAGCTTTGTTTGGTGGCTGACCGGCTATGTTAAGCTCGATTTAACTAGCACTAACCATTGGGGATTTGTCACGGAATCGCTGGGCAGACGGAATACGAGTACGTGGTTTCGCGCTGAGAAACAGGAGCGTGCGTGTTTGCATTGTGCCGCCTGCCCTGAAGTGCTGCAGTGCAGCACCCTGCTTAGGAAGACAACCTTAGATTCCCTTGCCTGATCGCCTCACAGATGAACTGGGTGGAGAATTAGGAAGCTCACTAGCATCTGATGAAGTGTAGCGTACGGGCACGCGATTTTCCAGCTGGGTTGCCACCCTTGCCCAGACCGGTAACCCAAAATGCTTTGGCGTGATCGCCGCCGCAGCTGCTGCCGCTCGCTGTCAACATACAGTATATTCCGCTCACCGAATTTGACACCAAACAGCACACACGTCCTGTCTGGTAGTACCTGAAAATCTCCAGAATTGACATTTGAAACCCCGTTCTAGAATTTCCAAGCGCATGGTCGAAATCCTACGCGAAATCGGCATTGGTCAAAGCTGCAAATCTGGAGGTCTCGGCAGCGCCACCGCGCCACGGGGCGCGCCGGCGCCGCCAGGGCCGGCGTGGCCGCTCGCTCGCGCGACGGGAATTGCCGCCGGACCGGAGGAGGGTGGGTGGGAGAGCCGCAGAGGGTTTGGTGCGGCCAGGCGCCTTGGCGGGAACACATGGCGCCCGGCGCGCGCGCGTGCCCCCACACGCCGCGGCGAGCTGGCGAGCGCCAGGAATTTGCCCGCGCCCGCGCGGCCTCTCGCTCGGGGTCGCCGCTGCTTCCTTCTCCTTCCCGCGCGCCGGGGCGGAATCTCGCGGCCCGGCACGACCGCGCGTGTCCCGGTGGCCGCTCACCTACGACCGTGCCGGCGCCCGTGTGAAGGGGACACGCCATCTCGGAGTTCGGGGACGACGAAAAAGGAGACGCGTGCGGTGGTGGCGCCACGTTTGCCGCTCGCTCGCTCGTTGGGTACTTGGGTGTGCGTGTGGGCTGTTGTCTCGTTGGATCTAAGGTTTTGTTAAATGCGGAGCAAAGCATCACGTGTTCTTGCGGCCACGTTGTGGTATGCGATTAACAATGACAGATACGTGGGGGCATGGTTGGGGGCTTTGGTGGAACCGGTTGGTGACTATTCTACTGCCTCCGTCCCAATTTAAGTGCAATCTAAAAATTTGAAGTGCAACCTTAGTATAGATAGGAAATGACATTTCTACCCCTATATGAATGTGACCAGAAATATTTTTAATTGATAGGTGGACTGCGGAAGATGCCAGAACCTACCGAGAGGAAGCAATGATTTTTTTAATTGATAGGAGCAGTGCTGAGTTGTTTTCTAAAATGAATGGGGCTCGTGTACCCTGCTCCACCAGCTGCAACATCCGGAACCCCATATCTATGTTTATTTGGGACATTTTTTAAATTCTCCAAATGCACTTAAACTGGGACGGAGGGAGTACGTTTTATGAGTAGAAGATGTTACAAACTTCGTTCCGAAGATGCTAGAAACTTCATTCCCGAACCAGGTGTCAGGGATTGTCACTTACGCAGGTACACTTGACAGAATAGGAGTAAGTAGTACTCCCTCGGTACCAAAATAATTGTACATCTAGAATTTAAAATTTGTCCCATAAAATATAACTGCTTTGACTCCATTACCATAAAAGACAAGAATATCCGGAGTCTTCTAAAAAAATAAGATAATATCCACATCCTTCTCACAAGAGACAAGATAGTATATGGATTCTTTTCACAAAAAATAAGAGGTATTTTTATAATTTCGTATTATATATTGGTTTGCGTGTCCAGACTTAAATGTGCAAATATTATGGGACGAAGGGAGCAGTTCCCTTGCACGGTGAAATGATATAACGCACTGAAATTGAATTTTTGTACTCCTTCAAAAACAAACCTATTGAAATAGTAGAAGCCACTGCGTTTGGGGTCATGCCTCTGCGCTCCACGCTGAAATTGCGACAGCGATGTGTTATGACCATGGCAGGCTCAGGATATGACCTTTTTTTTAAGGAGTTCAGGATGGTTGCCCCCTTGAAAATTTTTTCATAAAAAGACGATGTATGCATAGAGTACTAAAAGAAATTTATTTGTGAATTTTTTTTACAGATAGGTGCAATATTGCGAGATGAATTTAATAAGCCTAATTAATTCATGATTTGCAACAGTAATGCTACAGTAACAATTTTCTAGTTATCCTCTAATCGTACGGTCAAAGGGTTCAAAGCTATAACACCATCTACAGTACCCATAGTTGTGAAGTTAATTTTGTAATTAGACTTTATTTAATATCTTTAATTAGTGGTCAAGGACATTTTTCAAAATCATTTTTTACAAAAATATATTTTCGGTTTCATAATTTACAGATTTATACCCCTACCGCCCCGCTGCGGGACTGCCGGCCCCCTGTCGCCTTCCTGCCGGGCGGTAGTGACCTTAATATAAATAAAATTTATTTTTAATATAAATAAAATTTGTTTTTGTTATGGACATGTTGTCATGTTATACTTATTTCATTCTCATGCATCACCTATTTCGTTCTCAGTTGCGTATGTGTATGAATTGTTAAGTTATACTTTTCATATTCTTCTACTTTACTAACGGTTTTTATTTCTATTCAAAATATTTAAAACCACATCTAATGCCGCACTGACGGTCAAGGTTTAACCTACGGGAGGGGCCTGCCGCCCCCCCGGGCGGCGGGTAGGCCTACCGCTCTGCCACCGGGCGGCAGCCTCCCCCAGGGCCAAAATGTGATTAAAAATAAATTTTATTTACATTAAGGTCCCTACGGCCCGGTAGGAGGGCGGCAGGGGGACAGCCGCCCCGCAGCCGGGCGGTAGGAGTATAAATCTGTAAATTATGAAACCGAAAATATATTTCTGTAAAAAAACAATTTTGAAAAATAAAAAAATAAAAAAAAAACGCGATACTGCGTGTCGGCGGCCCTCGATGACAGGAAGTCCGTCGTGCGTACTGCGTTGCGTCCATATGGGTTCGTCTGAACTGCCGATAATCTTAGTAGTCTGCCAACTATGGGCCGGTGGAGCCTAGAAGGCCCATCATCTGCGGGACGGCTAAGGGGCCGAAAGATGTTTCGAGCCGGGTGTCTACCTGTCTAAAGCCCAAACAAATACTATAAAAAGCCCAAACATATATGGCCTCGGAAGCGTCTATACTTATGGGCTGGCAGCAGGCGGGGATATATCTCACCTCACGAGTCACAACTCACAACGGGCTACGACCCACGGGCCAACTGATTTGTCCGCGAGGCGGAGCGGTCGAGCGCGTTGCGGCGCTCGTCGTCTCCAGCTCGGGCGAACCATGGAGACGGCGGGCGCGGGGGTTCCGGACTTCCGGTTCGGATTCTCCCTCCTCCCTCCGACGGCTCTATACGGCCGGCAGAGTTTACCGGAGAGGGTGGAGGCGCGCTCCACCGGTATCAAGCGCGTGTTCGATTTAGGCCGTCTCCAATATCAAGCGCTCGTCGCGTGGTAGCGGTGTAAGCAATTAAGCCCCTAATTTTCCTCCGCTCTTGCTCTCCTGCCTCACCGTTGATCCCCATCCATGTTTGTTAGGTCACGGAAGCAGGATGTGTGCAGCTTCGTGCCGTGCCCCTCCGGTGTTCGTCGAATTGTCCCAGCGGGGACCATGCTTCTCCGGTCGGGCACCACCACGTCAGTCACTCGGCCTCCTCTTCTGTCCTCCTGCCTCTTCGATCGATCATTGTTTATCTGTCAGCTTTCGAAAAATAATCATTGTTTATCCCGTCCAATTGATGCCTGCGCCCAGCGTATGATAGTGTACGCTTGTCCGTGTCGACCGAACTCGGTACTCTGATGCCAGGCTATCATCATACATCATTCTTGCTCAACCATACGAAATATGAATTCGGTGCTTAGTACTAGAGCATGTTTATCTTATCTCTGCATTTTGAGGTTGGTTGCGCACATGGGTCGTTGACGAATGTCTTTCCGACTTCGATTCCTTCAACTTTCTGGACGCACAACTACAAATTGACATCGACTCTTATACCTTTTGCCTCCCATTATTGGTCACTTGACCCAACTGCTCAGTTGTCAGTGACAATTTCCTTCTGAAGCATTAGGTGTCGTACGCTGCAAATTGGCTACTAGCTGTTACAAGTACGAGTCGATGATAACTGCTATTGTATTAACTGAGACATCATGTAACGCACCCGCTAAATGCTATTGGTCCATGCAAGATATGAATGCTGCTTTTTCACTCTAGCTAGAATCGTGACACTGGCACAATACACAATGCTCACAGCTCTTACATCAGTGTAACATCACTGCTTTCCTGGTCAAAGTTGATTCTTTGAAGTTGAATACCCATGCCTACTCCCTATTCTCTTCTCTTCTTCCACTTGACAGTATTAATTCCTCTCAAAATAATAATGACGATCTACAACCCTTATGTGACTATTTCTTCTCCCGAACATTTTTCAACTAAAATAGATTGGAATCCTTTCTCCATGTTTTTCAAATGTACTTCTCACAGGCTCATCGCCTCCTATCAAGGAACACCCATTGCCTGTTCTATATAGTTTTATTTTTAGCTTGCCACTAAGACCATCGGTTGATCTAAGGAGCGTTCTGTTGATATGTATTGTAGAACTTTACATATTCAAATGTGCACCTTTCAAAAAATAAAAGGAAAAAATCTTTTGCATGTTCAATTTTATTGTTCTTTAAAGTTTTTTTTATTCTTTCAGAAAGCACCTTTCTCAATCAATACTCTATGCTATTATCGCTGAATTCTACTTTAAACAAAATGACTTGATGGTGACAGTATCACTGAAACACTGTACTTCTGCACCTTTATTGTTAGATACCAAAAACACTATAAGACTGAAGCACTTGCTCAGCTAGAAGTCTAATGAGTCATGTTCACCACACAATTTCCCAGAAACTTAAGCTGGACTCATGGTGGAACCTTTTGCTCAGTCAGTCTCATCCTGCATTGACCGAAATCTGATGAATCTGAATATAAGATTGTTTAGTTTCTTGTAAGAATATTAGGCTGAAAATGCAGATTTTTTTTTAAAGAGGAACCATGGCAGGCAAGAAGCCGGCCTGAAAATTATATTGATGTGAAGTTGTGACATACATAGTTTGTGAGGATAGGGTAGGGTGAGAATTATTTACATGAAAAAAAAATGTAGATCTATATTATCAAACATGGGGAAAGATGCGTTGTTAAGGAAAATTGACCTGCAAGCAAGAAGCTGGTCCATGGTGTGAAACATAGTACCCACTTTGAGAAAAAGGACCTATATTGGCTGATACCTGATAGTAACTGGTTGAACCATACTATGTTAGTTGATCAAGTAATTAGCAGTCATCTAAATATGACCTGCTAGACCAAAGTTACCGCTGCTGTATTCACAAGGAAAACTGTCCTTTTAAAAAAAATCTAATACGAGGCTATCCTCTGTATGTTAGGTGCTTCTAGCAGTGTTTGATGTCTGCCAGCAAAGTACGTATCATTGCTGTTGTACATTTGAGCTATTGATTCTTTTTTAGGGAAAGACATACAGATCTCCCATGTATTCTAGAACACACTGTTAATGATTGTGTTGAGTAGTAAATCAACTACTAGTGTGTTGCCAGTTCTCCACTTAGCTGGTGTACAAGTGCTTTGAGCAACCCTAGAAACTCGGTAGTTATTTCCTGATTTTAACTGAAGCTTGTCTTCTTTTAAAAATATGGAAAAGAAATGTTTACCTGACATGACCAGGGCGGTTGATTTTGATGTAATCAATCATCCTGATTTTAGGGGTTTGTTTGTTGGTATTGGAAGTTTGCTTGAGTAGACCAATTTAAAGCAACCAACGCAGGTCTGAGTTGGCACTGAATTCTTATTATACAATTGACAGATTTTAAATTGTTATTTTGCTGTCATGCAGAAGAAAGAAAATGATTTCGGAGAGAAGAGTCCACATGTATTTCGAGCTGATGCTTTCATGACTCATGAGTCCTGGACAATCTGAAATACGATAAGTTTACAGAGATATTTGCTCACCTCCACCCAACCAACCAAATGGATCTTATCTATGTTTTGCGAACCAAGGTACGTTTTACCCCCTGATAGCAACCTTTACTTTCAGAACTAGATGAACATGCTGTGGATTTTGTCAGTGACAGGGCTTTCCAGAGTTCCCTCGCAAAGTGTAGTTTTCCAAAGATCAGTGCTAAAAGAATTACGGTCAAATTATTGCGCCTTTGCAGCATAGTACCTTTATATTCTTCCACTTTATCAATTATCAGTCTATTCCCATGTGAAGTCGCGTGCCTGCGTTTGGGCCTGCCTGCAGTTGTGCACTAGAATTCTAACTGAAAAGGAAAAAGGGTGTGTCGGGAAAAAATATAAAGGAAAATCGGTGAGTTTAGGCTAAACATGGTAGCTGTGTGCAATGTGAAGTTACCTTCTGAACATGCTTTCTATAAGAAATGGTATGAAAGGTTAGAAAGCTGGATAAGCAACATCTGCCGTGGGCTACGTCATATTGCAATTTTCTGTGCAGTTCTGCTGACACAAGCCCGGCCGCCCTAACCCAATCTCTCGTTTGCTCTGGTCCTGTGCCCGGTGAGAGTAACCCCGCATGAAAATGCCAGCGCTGCAGGCTTCCTAGAAGGGCCCTTCCAGGTAATTTTCTTTTGTCCAGAAATTTTGCAGGTAACCAGTCACAGTCAGTGTCTCCGCAGCTATCACCTTCTGAGTCTAGGCCGTGTTTAGTTGCGCATTGTAAAGTTTTTGAAAATGTATTTTTCTACATTTGAAGTACTAAACATAGACTATTCACAAAAATAATTACAAAACTCGTCTGTAAATCGCGAGACGAATCTAATGAGCCTAATTAATCCGTCATTAAAGGTTGTTTACTGTATCATTATTGTAGTAATTTAGCATCTAATTACAGCCTAATTAGGTTCATTAGATTCGTCTCGCCATTTACAGACAGCAGTCTCAATGCGTTTTTTATTTCGTCTAGATTTAAGTCTCCATGCAGGTGCCGGAAAAAAATTTGGAATTTTGATTTTTATAACTAAACACGGCGCTGGTCAAGTCTTCTATAGCAACCAGTAGCATCTCTCAATCGCTTTCGTCCACGAGGGCGACAAAATGAACAGAAGGGATGTACGCCGAACGTCGTGTACATCACCAGTGTATCCCCTGTTGTAGAAGCTTCTGTGCCGCAGATTTCCAACTGGGTACAGGGAGAAAGGATATGAATGAGATGCCGGGATGGGATGGGAAGAGAAGCGCGAGGTAATATTATCCATCCATTCATTTTTTTTAACATAAAGTCAGTTGCTCTCCGCTCAATTAAGACGAAAGAAATTATGTACAAGAAAGGTTAACCCAACATGATGCCGAAGAGGCGTCCGAGGGGCTAACCAACCCACGCAACACAGTTGAGCACAAACACGACGCACCGCTATGAGTCATCATTGCCAAGCATAGAGCAAGCTATGCAGCTCCGACTTCCCATGGCAAGCCACCCACGAGCCACCCACCGATGGATCCGAAGCAAGCGGCCGCAATCGGTTATCGTTGCCAAGCTCGACATTGCGAAGAGCACCTCCGACTTCCGATCATGACCCCCCCCCCCCGCCTCGCCCCCAGCGGATGTAGACCCCAAGCTTCAGGGAGGATCGCCGCGTGTCATCGTTGCCGAGCCACGTCCCTCACGCAGCAGCTCCGACTTCACGTTGCAAGACCCACACCGCAAGACCCACACCGAAAGCACCGGGAAGCAAGAACATCCGTCCAGGGAGACAACGAAGCCACAACACAATCCAAATGCGACTCCAAATGCAACGCCTTTAGGAAGGGAGCGACGCCAATGGCGCCACCTTCGCACGTCCCAAATGGACCGGGATTTCTCCCTTGGATGTTAACGCCAGGGGAAACACGACGCCCCCAACAGGGAAAGCGGCGCCCAACGGCGTTGCCGTCGCCCAAGCTTTCGCCCAAGAACCCACAAGCGTAGATGCCGGGCCAAGAAGCCAAACCCTCACCATCCAACACCTTCAACGTCGTGTCTCGCGGCCCCACAGAAGCCCCATCAGACGGGCGTCGACGCGCCGGCTGCACGCGGCAGCCGCAAAGCTGCGTCGGCAGCCACCCCATCCGACTAGGCAGCACGCAGAGCCGGGCCAGACTCCACCAGTCGTGTAACATCACCGTAGACCGTCCGCAGCCACCACTGTCGGCACGAATCGCCGCCGTCGCCGACTCCGACAACCTGCTGCCAGGGCTCCGCCCCCCTCCGCCTTGAGGGTGGCAGCACAAGCCGCCAGGGCACCAGCCCCGGCCCCGCCCCGAAGCCTGGCCGTCGCGCTGCCAGCGCGGCCCCCGGCAAGCCCAGACTTGCCGTCGTGAGCACGCCGTGCAGGACCCCCGTAGACCGCCGCTCCGCGTAGGTCCGCCCCTGGGGGTGCCGGATCCGGCCCCTAGGACATCGGAACCGCCGTCTCCATGCCCGGCTCCGCTGAGTCGTCAGCCGGAGCGGGAGCAACTCGGGCCGACGCGAGAAAGGCCCGCCGCTGCCATCCTAGCGGGCACGCGGGCTTCCGGTGCCCTGCTCCGGCGGCGGCGAGGTGGTGAGGAGGCCGAGAGGGGGGGTGGCGGAGGGTGTGGGGCACCGCCTGTGTCGCCCCTGGAGGAGATGATGCAGGGGCCTGGGTCGGCGTCCTATGTATTATAATTTCCATCTATTCATCCTTCCACTTTCATCCGAACCCTTTCACTCTATTCGGCAGCTCCAGCAGCCTCCAACCCAACAGTATTTTCCTGTCACACCGCTCCAGCACCAGTTTCCAGCCACTAGCTAGCCAACAGTATTTTTCTCTCACACCACTCCAGCCACTCCAGCCATCAGCTGCATCTCCAGGCCACCTCAACTCTCTCGTGCTCCACAGCCAAATAATCGGAACGGCTCCCCGAGTGGCCGGCCGTTGCTTGCTCGTGGGGCAAAACCTGCTCTGATGAAGTTCTAGGAAGAGGGATGGATGGGTTTGACCAACGGCTTTGGGAAGCCGGAAGCAGCAGCAGCAGCAGCGCAAGGCACGGCACGGAGCGAGGATGCGACGGGAATTCAACCATTTGACCGGGCCATCCGGGGATTAGAATAAGCTACGATTTGCCCGTCCCTCCGCATGGAACAAAAACGTCGCTGAAGCACACCTGCACACCCCCTGTGTCCATTCTCGTGGTGCATTTTTGAGAGAGAGAGGTCGTGGTGCAATATTTAACTTAATGTGAAGGGACCATTCGCCTGCCGTGCTGGTGCTCGCTTTTTTTTCCTGGGCAAGCTTCTGTAGTTCTGTTGATCTGTTCTGTTCTTCGTTGAATTCTGAAATGACTGCCTGGAAATTGCCTCTCTTACTGCATTCCCTTGATCCCGTCAATCCATCAGTTCCATTTCACATTTGCAGGGTGGCAACTCGGTGACATGGTTATTTTGGTCTCGGACGTGGTCACTGTCTCATGGTCATGTGTTATTTTGGCATCGGACCCTGGCACCCTGCAAGAGGTGAACAGGTCCACAACTGTTTCACGGGACTTTTTGTCTGTGACCGGGCAAGATTTAACACAGTTCACACACTTCCAGGAGTCGCCGCAGATCACAGGTTAGGCGCGTCACCGAAAGGCCACAGAGTTCAGGGAACAGAGAACCTGGTGTGCGGAGTTGATGAGAGATAAGCAGACGACACAAAAATCCAGTTCAAAAGCGAGTGACCCGTCCGTTTTATAAGATGAAGTCCCAGCTCAGGCAAGGCCCCCCTTCTTTCCTTGGCCCGCCCCCGGCACGCCCTCCACCCGCCGCCGCCTCCTCTCCCCCGCGCCTTGGCGGAATCTCCCCGTCTTCCCCTGCAAGCCCAAGCCCATGGCGGGGCCTTCGCCCCGTGGCCGCCGCTCCATGACCGGCCTCGCGCCCCCCCTCCTCCTGCTCGCGTGCGTCGCGGCTTGCTCCGTCCCGGCCGTGCGCGCCCAGGCCGTGATGTACACCGGGCCCGACGCCGGCAGCGGCAGGAAGATCACCAACTTCTCCTTCCCCGGGTTCGAGCGTGACCTGCTCAAGCTCTCCAACCTGACGTTCGCGGGCAACACCAGCGTCAGCCAGAACTCGCTGCAGCTCACCCCGGACAGCCTCAACGACCCGCAGAAGTTCCTCGTCAACCAGGCCGGCCACATCTTCTACTCCACGCCGTTCGTGCTCTGGGCGCCCAACGCGTCCAACGCCACCGCGGACGGCCGGCACGTCGCCTCCTTCTCCACGGTCTTCAAGGCCAACCTCTACCGCGGCGCCAACACGAGCGTCAAGGGAGAAGGGCTCGCGTTCGTCGTCGCGTCCGGCAAGGACGGCGGCCCGCCCCCCGGCAGCTACGGCGGCTACCTCGGCCTCACCAACGCGTCCACCGATGGCCTCCCCGCCAACGAGTTCGCCGCCGTGGAGCTCGACTCGGTGAAGCAGTCCTACGACCCGGACGACAACCACGTCGGCCTCGACGTCAACGGCGTCCGCTCCTCCGTCGCCGTCCCGCTCGCCCCCTTCGGCATCGAGCTCGCGCCCAGAGACACCAACGCCACCAACGACGGCAGCAACTATGTCTGGATCGACTACAACGGCACGACGCGGTACGTTTGGGTGTACATGTCCCCGAACGCCGTCAAGCCGGCCACCCCCGTGCTCAACGCGTCGCTGGACCTCTCCTTGATCCTCCGGGGAAGGAAGGGCTACTTCGGCTTCTCGGCGTCCACCGGCGAGGACTACCAGCTCAACTGCATCAACATGTGGAACATGACGGTGGAGGTTCTCCAGGACGACAGCGTCCCCAACAAGAAAATGTCGGGTTGGAAGCTCGGGGTGGCCATCGGCGTGCCGTGCGCCGCCGCGCTGGCGCTGGGGCTGATCGCCGGCCTGTACTTGATGAAGAAGCGGAGGAAGGTCGGGGACGACCCGAGCTCGGTGTTCAACAACGCCCTCAACCTGAGGAGCATCCCGGGCGTGCCCAAGGAGTTCGACTTCAAGGAGCTGCGGAAGGGGACCGGCAACTTCGACGACAAGATGAAGCTGGGGCAGGGCGGGTACGGCGTGGTGTACCGCGCCACACTGGCCGGGGACAACGGCCAGAGCGTGGAGGTGGCCGTGAAGCAGTTCTCCGGGGCCAACACCAAGGGACAGGAGGACTTCCTCGCCGAGCTCAGCATCATCAACCGCCTCCGCCATCGGAACCTCGTCAAGCTCGTCGGTGAGGAATTCTTCCCCTTACCCTGCTCATCATTACATTTACATCCCCAATTGCTTTTAAACGTCTTACTAGTATTATCCTCAACTTTGTCTAATCTTCCTAGCTGTTGTTATCATCACTTTTTGCCAAAATTAGGTGCATTGATCTAGTGTATAGTCTCCAGAATATTTGTTTTCGATATCCCTTCAATCAATTCACTGCATACGCCAATCCAAATCAGAATATCAGCACGGCGCTTAGCTTTCATAATGGTATTGGAATTTGGACAGACGGTTCAGCACGTCGTTGTTACATTCTCAGCTGCCATTTCTTGGATGGTTGCGTGACAAACTGACAACGAACCTGGCCTTCCAGGCTGTCTGATTTGTCAAACGCACCCTGTAAAATGCTCTGGGGGACTTCTTAAAAAAAAAATGCTCTGGGGGGAATGGGGATAACCATGCCAGGGGAGCGACTATTTCAACTCAAATTATTCTACGAAGTTGTTAAGATGTAGTTGTAATATAACATTTCAAGCCACCCGCACACGTAGCCGGTGAGGATAAACAATGCTGTAGATCGAAGTAGAACCGTACGGTACCAGTTGGCGCCTGGCTACGAAATTAAACTAGGACTAATTCGTGGTGATGGAGTTGGGCTGTGTGTTATCTTTGTTTTAGTTTGAGATTTGCGATGATGCTTGGAATCTTGGATCATGAGCAATGTAGTGTTATATTAATTAATTATAACCCGGGATAGCATTTTGACAACGCAAAATTTGACCTGGCTTGCCCACTGATGTTTGTTGGGAGGAAAAAAAAATATTTGGCAGTTGTAGAACGGTATGCCTGGCAATCACTCGACTGCTCGTCTCTGACTGACTTCAACTGCTAGGCGGTTATCTTCAGTTCATGTCCTCACATCCAGGCTTTGAGCTTGCGAAACAAGAAGATAGCTAGACTGATATATGATTGGATTTTGAATGCCACAGGCTGGTGCCATGACAACGGCATGCTGCTGCTGGTGTACGACTACATGCCCAACGGCAGCCTGGACCGGCACCTCTTCGGCGCCAAGGACGCGGCGACGCTGGACTGGAGGCAGCGCCACACGGTGGTGGCCGGCGTGGCGTCGGCGCTCAACTACCTCCACCACGAGTTCGACCAGACGGTGATCCACCGCGACATCAAGCCGTCCAACATCATGCTCGACTCCTCGTACCACGCCCGGCTCGGCGACTTCGGCCTGGCGCGCGCGCTCGAGTCCGACAAGACCTCCTACACCGACAAGATCGGCGTGCCGGGCACCCTGGGGTACATCGCGCCCGAGTGCTTCCACACGGGGCGCGCCACCCGCGAGTCGGACGTCTTCGGCTTCGGCGCCGTGATCCTGGAGGTCGTCTGCGGCCGCCGCGTCTCCTGCAGCAACCCGGCCGGGTGCAGCCAGCTGCTGGAGTGGGTGTGGCGGCTCCACGGCGCCGGGCGCGTGCTGGAGGCCGTCGACCCGCGGCTGGGCGGCGCGTTCGACGAGGAGGAGGCCGCGCGGCTGCTGCTGCTGGGCCTGGCGTGCAGCCACCCCAACCCGCGGCGGCGGCCCACGGCGCAGGCCATCCTGCAGAACCTGCAGACGCGCTCCGTGCCGCCGCTCCCCGTGCCCGCGTCCAAGCCGGTCTTCATGTGGCCCGTGCCGCTCACCGACGGCGAGGTGGAGGAGGGGGAGTACGGCGAGGAGCCGCCGACGTCCATGTCGCACAGCGACGTCACCAGCTCCTCGTCGTACTACGCCTACGCGTCGTCGTCGGGGTACACCACCCAGAACTACACGGTCACCAGGGACGCCGCGGCGGAGAGAGACGTGTCCACGGTCACGGTTTGAGCGAGACCGGGATCGACCACGCAGCCGGCCGCCGGCACGGCGGACGGGTCAGTGGCCGCGCACGTGGGCGAGCGGGATCAATCAGCTTGAGCTTGGCCCGGTCGGATTTGGCGCACTGATGAAGAGTCAAAGGCCGTGATTCGTGAAGCAGGTGGGCAACGTGCCAAATGAACCAGAGACGACAATAAAAACGTCAAAGTCAAACCGGTTGCTGGCAAAATTGTGGACAGGGTTTTCGTCTTTTCCATTGCTGCTTTGTAGGTAGTCAGTCCTTTTTTGTCTGCAGCTGCTGCTTGGTTTGCTTCCTGGAAGCCATCACGTCTATATATAGCCGTGTGTGTAAATAGCCTCCATCTCTGTGTGTTGTCACTTTGCTGGGCATTTTTACCATTGGGTGACCTGTCTATAATTCGGAGTTTCAAATACCAACAGTGGCTAGCATGTGTGTTGTTGGTTCTGTTTATTTTCGAGAATAATGAGCGATGCAGTAACGGTGTTTAGAGAGCCGGAATACACTACTGAAATGCCAGCTGTTGAGAAAACTATTTTTAGATTAAGGGAAATACGGCCTCGACCAAACAAGTCAATGGTCCACAGCCAAACAGAACAAACAATGCAGCACGCAGGCTGCCTTAGCAAACGCTAAACCAACAAAACAATGCAGCACGCAGGCTGCCTTAGCAAACGCTAGACCATCTGGACGCGACAGCGTTTAACACACCAGGACCTCATGAGACAAAAGCTGAACCAGACTTCAACCCATTACAAGGTCACTCTGTTTCTGAAATTCCAACCTCCTTTCGCAAACAATTCCAGCGACAGGCTCTCCAACTCACGACACTTGTTCTTTAGAAGATCTTTCTCTTCCTCTTTAGACAACAACGACCATGTCCTTGCCCAATAAGTCGCCCTGAAAATAATCTGCAAATACGAGTTAGGAAATTTTCTGCAAAATACTGTATCATTTCGGCATAGCCAAAGCGCCCAACACAAAGCTACCACATGGCAATCAAAAAAGAGATGTTGTATGCTTTCATTTTTAATGCAGAAACAACATTTGCTTTCCCCTTTCCACTTTCTATTGATCAGATTATCTCTTGTCAAAAGAACCCCTTTCTTTAGATACCATAAGAAAAATTTTATCTTCAGAGGTAATCTTAGTTTCCACACTAGACAGTTATCAATAATCCACTTTATCTTCCTGCATCATATCTGTGTAAAATGACTTTACAGTAAAGTTCATGCTCTTTGTTAGCCCCCGAACAAAAGAATCACTACCCTCAGTTAAAGTTGTGTTTAGCACCTTAGACACTAAATCCAGCCACAAATGTAACTTATCTCCCACCAAAGTTCTTCTGAACGAGACATTCAGTGGCCTTGACCCAAGCACACTGGCAACAGATTGGTTCTTTCTTCTAATAATCCTGTATAAAGTGGGATACACCTTCATGAGAGGTTTATGACCACACCGGCAATCCTCCTAGAACCTAGTTTGTTGCCCATTTTGAACCACAAACTTCCCTCTCTCAAAAAAGTGATCTTTTATTTCCATTAAACCTGACCAAAAATGAGAGTCACCAGGCTGTTTTGTCACCTGGGCTAAGGTCTTATTGCCTAGGTATTTTCTCCTAAGGAGTGTTTGCCAGGTGCCATCCTCATTCAAGAGTTTAAACAACCACTTACTCAGTAAGCAAATATTTTGGACTTCCAGATTAGTGATCCCTAGACCTCCCACACTTTTAGGCTCACAAAAGATGCTCCATCTTGCAAGTCTGTACTTTTTGTTATGTTCCTCACACTGCCAATAGAACCTTGACCTATAATAATCCAATTTCTTTAAGACTCCTTTGGGAATTCTAAAGAAAGAAAGCATGTACATTGGTAAACTTGAGAGTACTGAGTTTATAAGGACCAATCTTCCCCCTGCTGATAGCAATTTCCCTTTCCAACTACTCAGCTTTTTATGAAACCGTTCTTCTATCTGGCTCCAATCCCTATTGGTCAACTTATGCTGACCCATAGGAATGCCCAGATATTTTAAAGGAAAAGATCCTTCCCTGCACCCAAAGATTTGAATGTATGTCTCTGTCTTCCTCTTGGTTTCCCCTAAACAAAATAACTCACTCTTGTGAAAATTAATTTTCAGGCCAGACAACTTCTCAAAAGTGCACAACACAAGTTTCAGGTTTTTAGCTTGCTCTATATCATCCCCCAGGAACAACACTGTGTCATCTGCATACTGCAGAATTGATAGCCCACCATCCACTAAATGGGGTACCACTCCCTTTATTTGGCCACACTCCCTTGCCCTTGAAACCATGACTGCCAACATATCAGCCACAATATTAAAGAGAACATGTGACAAAGGGTCACCTTGTCTCAAGCCTCTTTTAGTCTGAAAGAAATTCCCAATTTCATCGTTTACTTGTGTTGTTACCTCTGGACTAGGGTACCCCCTCTTGCTGCGTCAAGACTCGCGTAGTTATCCGTAACTACGCCCTAAGGAGCTGAGCAGCCGAACCCCTGGGGTCCGACTCCACCTCACCGGACCAACGGTCCCGGATTCGCTTCCCGCTCTGGGACGGGTCCGGTGTCACCACGTGTCCCAGAGGTGATTGCCGTGTCTAAGCAAGAGCCTCGTAGTTATCTGTGACTACGCGCTGACGGCTTGAGCAGCCGGACTGTTGACGCTTCTTAAAGCGCCAATTTACGTACCGCAAGCGCACGGATCGTGTAGCTTTTCCCTTAGAGTATTCCCCCAAGGTTTATCAATCCACGGAACAAGTGTATTACTATGCTTAACTAAGCACTAATGATGTTGGTAAAAGATCTATATTGAATGTTTGAGTGTGAAATAGATCTAATCTAATCTAGACTAATGAGCAATGATAGATGTGTGCACAAGATATGAAAAACATTTGTCCATAGGGTCTAGAATCACTAGAGATGTAATCGCCAAACAACGAAGAACAGATCTAATCTATCAAAGGTGTGTTCCAAGATCAAAACATTTCCCTCCCGCATACTGTCACTACACGAGGATAATCGGTAACGAATCAACAAGAACACGATAGTTGATGTAATCTAAGTAAACCATGCAAGAGCAAAGCAAACCCAAAGCCAAGTCGCGAACTATTAGGCATCAAAGCTTCATCAACAAGAATCGTGATAGATCAATCTCATAAAGGATTCAGCAATTACAACTCAAGATCTCCTTACAACCCTATGAACAAACGAGGACTTTACCCCATGAAACTAAGCGAAGCGTAGTCGATCATGGTGACGAAATCTCCGGCAAGGGATGGATTCCTTGATGTCCTCCAACTTGCAGCGGCGCCGAGAGACGATGAGGCCTCCGGTGTCGCCTTTCTCTTGTGTCTAACTCGAATGTATCTCTGGATGCTCTTCTCTGCGATCTCTCTTATCTCCCTGGATGCTCCCGCGAACCCCCTCTTTGACGGCGGCTTCGGGCTATTTATAGGCATATATGGTCGGTGGTTTTGGTAAAACATAGATTAGGGTTGACGCATACTTCGTGCTGAAGAAAACCGAGATTGATTGGACTCCGAAAAGGGCTAGGCCGGCCGGCCCAAGGACTCCAGGCCGGCCGGCCTGGGCCTTTTCTGGCCCCTTTCGGTCCCATCTTTTGCGTGTTGAATCTTCCTTTTATTCCTCATCTTAGCCCAGTTGTAACCATGCGTCAAAACATCTCCGAAAATGTCCAAATTCCTGTCAAAATGCAACATGCTCCAAAATCCAGGACAAAATCGAAAACGGTCAAGTTCGGGTGCCAAGTGGCGGGTTAGTACATGAATCATCCCGAAAAATTTACCAAAACGACTCCTAATCATATAGTAAAATGGGTACTTAAGGAGCGCCAACATTCCCCCCATGCTTAGCTTTTGCTCGTCCTCGAGCAAATCAAATCATCAAATCCTTCCATGGGTTGCTCAAGAGTTCTCGAACTGCAAAATTTACTTATGCAAACAAGTCTAACAATATTTCTTCAAACAAAGGTCAGAGGAGCAGCGAGAATAATCATATCATGGGCGTTTAAAAACTCATCCAATATTACTCCCCAACTCTTACCTTTAGCCGGCAACTCGAATATCGACAACACTTGCTTTTCTTGCCATCCTTGGAGGTTTTTCTCTTTTTTTAGAAGCAAAATACCCTGCAACAAAGGTTAGACCAAAAATTCTTGCACAAGTCCTTTCATGTCTCTCAATATAAGTGACTATCCTATTTTTATTTTGCAAGCTCTCATCTCCCAAAAGTCTCTCAAGTATAAAGTGGGGCTATAGGTGAGGCTTAGCAAAGTATATACATATATTGTCAAATTAAGAAAACCTTCTAATGATTGCTTACCTTCTGAGCCAATGATCATGAGAGTTTCTCCATAGTGTAAAGGGTTCAAGGGTAAGAAGATTTAGAATAGTGGACATGTGCAAAGGCATACAAAAAGATTGACTTCAAGGCACAAGCATCATCCTCGTTATCGGATTGCACATGGTTGGAATTGAGGATATTGTTCTCAAACAACAAGGTGATATCTCTTTGTACTTCTCTAACCATAGAATCCCTTCATTTATTTTTTCTCCTCATACATTTTTTCCTTTCTTTCTTTCTCCCGAATTTTCTTTCTCTTCTCTGAACCTTTTCATAGGACACTTTCTATAAAACATAGATAGGCAAATCTCCAAAGTGTCTCCCTAAATTTTTAGAGCCCGAACCGAGACCAGAGAGGCCTAGGCCGGCCGGCTCAAGAGGTGTAGGCCGGCCGGCCTGGGGCTTTCCCAGGTCGGATTCAGTCCATCTTTTGAATACTCCTTCCTTTCTTCATCCCAAAGTTATGTTTTATACAAATCATGCGCAGAAACAGAACGTATCCTCTCAATTGGGTTGTGGTCAAGGAAGATGATAATAAACAAGATAATCTCGGGTTCGGGTTTTGGAATCCGGTAGATCTCATGAGTTGTTCCAATGAGGAATTCTCATTACCGAATATTGACGCGGCTAGCAATTCAGAGATGAAAAATACGGACATGATCATTGCTCGAAATTAAAACTCCCAAGAGAAAGAAATCCTAACTCAACTCAATGTACATCCAATACTTATGGTGGAACGAATATAGCTTGTGGATGATAGGATTTTTACTCTCAACTTGCCAAGAACTTGATCAACCTTATGCTTGTAGGGGTTTTATTATTTTTATGAAATTAAAGTCCTCCAAATCATGCCTTACTCGCAAGCGTAATCAAAACCAAGTGCTAGATCAAAACTCAAGTGTGGGTATTAACATGGACGAATAATCTACTAAGATCCACAAATACGAAATAAATTTCATGACAACGCTCATGAACAATTGCTTTAAAGAAAATAAAGTAAAACTGAATGCATAAATAAAATTGCACGATCCAACAAAAACAAAGACTCTTTTTATTTTGTTTTCATGACTCAACGCTAATTTAAGACTCACTCTCACACATGCGAAAAATAAAGCACACAATGCTAAACTATGACTCTCACACATGCGGAATTAAAGCACACTCACACGACGAACTTTTGAGTAAACAAAGACTAACAAAATTGAATCTACGAGTCGTCACACCTCCCCCCATGCTTAGATTATGCGGCGTCCTCGTCGCAATGATATAAAAGACGGGTGTGACGCTCGTCGGTGTTCTCAACGGCACCTCGGGCAATTGCATCTTGGACGCCCTCCTCCTTGCTTTTGTAGATCTCCGACCATCCTGAATAACTTCCTTATGTTGCGGACAAGGAAGTTGTAGTCTTTTTCGGCCAAGCTCTCGATGTCGTCCATCCTTCTATCCTTTGCCATGATTCGATCGTGGCACCTATCAATGGTGGCATGGAGGTCCGCGATTTCATTGCGGCACTTGACACAGCACCCGAAGTGATGGCCGCCGCGGTTGGGGCTGTCATCTTCGGGCTCGTCGTCGTCCTTCTTCTTCTTGCCGCTATCACCTCCGGAGGGGTCGTCTTCTTTCCTTCTCTCCTCTTCGGCCCACCCCGGCCAATCATCATCGTAGTCACGACCGGTGGCACCCCATGAACCAGGGCTCATGATGCTCTCCCAATCGCTGTCTCCAGCATAGTCCTTCGGCTCCGGGGTGTGCTCGACGTAGTTTTTCCTTTTAACTCCGAGAAGGTGCAAGGAATGCCTAGGTGCGGGTGGCTTTTTATCTTGTCGCTTCTCGCCTTCGTCTTCATCGCTGCTGATGACGACGATCACCCTTTGGGCTTGAGCTAGCTTCTCGTTGCACCATTGAAGGCCCTTCCCTCCGACGCTCATCCTTGCTTGAGTATTGAATTTCTTCGGAGGGGCCTTCGCTTCACATCGCTTTGCTTCGACAAGGAGGGGATGCGCACCGGTTGCCGAGATGGGGCTAGGTGTCTTTGGCGTGGGGGTGTCAGGCGTCCAACCCCTCTCCTCGATCTCCATTGCTGCAATCATGGCTCGTGCGCTCACTGGACCGGCCATTGTCGAAGTCTCTCACGAGGTGGTGGTGTAGATTGAAAAGTATGAGAGAATAGATCTACCCCACCCCTCTATTTATATCCCGAAAAGACTTGGACGAGAAGTCCAAAATTTATTCGGTTTTGGTATGTGAAATCTATAAGGCACAGGTTTGAAATTTCCTTATCTCGCACCTACCAAAAATTAAGACCGATTCGCACACGAAGAGGCTTAGGCCGGCCGGCCTAGGGGTGTTAGGCCGGCCAGCCTAGGGGTGTTGGGCCGGCCGGCCCAGGGGTTTTTTCAGCCCCCTGGACTCCAACTTTTTTCGAGGTGCACACCAATAAATTAGAAGCCTATGTTTTACTCATCCAGAATAGAAATAAAACTATGAAAATAAAATCTAAAAGAGAATATTTACAAACTTACCTTGCTTAACGTCGTTAGGCTTGACGTTCCGGTTCCTCATCCATGGTGTATATGTCGATGTAATGAAGGGGCACGACGTCGGGCTCCAAGAATACCTTTAGTCGCTGTCCGTTCACCACATATTGGTCGCCTTTCGCATCCATGATTGTCACCGCTCCCGTGGGTGAAACCGAGTGTACGACGTATGGTCCATCCCATTTGCTTTGTAATTTTCCTTTGCCAAAGAGTTTGAATCTTGAATTGTAGAGTAGGACCTTGTCTCCTTCTTTGAATTCCTTATTTTGTAATCGCTTGTTGTACCATCTCTTCATCCTTTCTTTGTAAATTGATGCACTATTGTACGCTTTCAATCTTAATTCCTCCAATTCGCTTATTTGGATTTTCCTTTTAATTCCAGCGGCTTCCGCATCAAAGTTCATCTCCTTCATCGCCCAATACGCCTTATTTTCTAGCTCAACCGACAAGTGGCATGTTTTTCTATAAACAAATTGATAAGGAGTCATACCAATCGGGGTTTTGTGTGCCGTACGATATGCCTATAGTGCATCATCTAGTCTCTTCGACCAATCTTTTCCTCCTTTTACCACGGTCTTCTTTAAGATATCCTTCAATTGCTTGTTCGAAGTTTCCGCTTGTCCGTTTATTTGGGGGTGATAAGCCGTGGACACTCTATGTTCAATTCCCAATTTCTTCAAGCATTTACCAAAGTCTTTGCCCGTGAAGTGTGTTCCTCCATCACTTATCAAGATTCTCGGGACGCCATATCGAGGGAAGATTACCGATTTAATCATGTGTGTGACTCCTCAGTTGATGCCTTCCGACATGGCATAGCTTCAACCCACTTTGAAACATAGTCCACCATCACCAATATATGCTCATACCCATGTGAGATCACAAATGGTCCCATGAAATCGATTCCCCAGACATCAAATAGATCTATTTGCAAATTGTAGTTCAATGGCATGGCATTCCTTTGCGAGATATTCCCCGTCCTTTGGCATTCCGGACAAGTCGAAACAAATCTTTTCGCATCTTTATTCATCTCGGGCCAATAGAATCCACTAGCCCATACCTTAGCTTGAGTTCTAAAGTGCCCATAATGTCCTCCATATCACGACGAGTGACACTTCCTTAGAACTTCTTCACGTTCCTCCCTTGGTATGCATCTTCTTAGGACTCCATCTTCTCCATATCTATATAAGTATGGTGGATCCCAATAGTATTTTCTTCTTTCCGCGATCACTCTTTTCTTTGCATTCTTGTCCAAATGATCCAAGGGCATCCCTTTTATTGCCCTTATTATTTCATTCATCCAACTATCTTTGTCGAGAATTCTATATAGGTGATCATCTCTCATTTGATCCTCGATAGGTTCTTTTCCATCATCTCCATGGTTCATCCTTGATAGGTGGTCGGCCACAACATTTTCTGCCCCTTTCTTGTCCCTTATCTCCACATCGAATTCTTGTAGCAATAGGATCCATCGAATCAAGCGTGGTTTAGCATCTTTTTTGGACAAGAGATACTTGATTGCCGCATGGTCGGTATAAACTATCGCCTTTGAATTTACTATGTATGATCTGAATTTTTCGAAGGCGAATACCACGGCAAGCAATTCTTTCTCCGTTGTTGCATAACTAAATTGGGCTTCATTGAGAGTCTTGCTTGCGTAGTAGATAGCATTTACCTTTCCCTCTTTTCTTTGTCCAAGAACGGCTCCTACGCCGTAGTCGCTTGCATCACACATGATTTCAAAAAGTAGATTCCAATCCGGAGGTTGCATGATATGAGCACTTATGAGGGATTGCTTGAGTGTTCGAAATGCGTGAAGACAATCACTATCGAAGATGTACTCCACATCTTTTTGGAGAAGTTGTGTCAATGGCTTGGTGATTTTCGAAAAATCCTTTATGAACCTCCTATAGAATCCGGCATGACCGAGGAAGCTCCTCAAAGATTTGATGTCCGTAGGTGGTGGCAACTTCTCCACGGTTTCTATCTTTGCTCTATCCACCTCTATCCCTCTCTCGGAGATAACATGACACAGAACAATTCCTTCTTTCACCATGAAATGACACTTCTCCCAATTAAGCACAAGATCAACCTCTCCACATCTTTTAAGAACTTTCTCCAAATTTCCCAAGCAATTATCAAAGCTAGTACCATGCACCGAGAAATCATCCATGAATACCTCCATAATCTCTTCTATGAAATCTGAAAATATAGCCATCATGCACCTTTGAAAAGAAGCGGGCGCATTGCACAATCCAAAAGGCATCCTCCGATATGCAAAAGTTCCATATGGGCAAGTAAATGTGGTCTTATGTTGATCATCCGGATGAATAGGTATTTGGAAGAATCCCAAGTATCCATCAAGGTAACAAAAGTGTGAATGCTTTGCCAACCTTTCTAGCATCTCGTCAATGAATGGTAGTGGAAAATGATCCTTCCTCGTTGCCTTATTCAATTTTCTATAATCGATGCACATCCTCCATCCCGTGATGGTTATTTGCGGTATCAATTGCTCATTCTCATTTTTCACAACCGTGAGTCCTCCTTTCTTCGGAACGCAATGCACGGGGCTTACCCATTCACTATGTGGTACGGGGTATATTATTCCGGCATTCAACAATTTGATAACCTCCTTCTTCACCACATCACGCATAGCATGGCTCAACCTTCTTTGATGTTCTACGACCGGCTTGTATTGCTCCTCGAGTTGTATACGATGTGTGCAAAAAGCAGGGCTAATACCTTTCAAGTCGTTAATCGAGTAGCCGATCACCTTTTTGTGCTTCTTCAATAAATTCAGCAACTTCTCCGTCTGTTCCGGGCTCAATTCATCGCTAATAATCACCGGAAAAGTCTTGCCCTCTCCCAAAAATTCGTATTTCAATCCCTTGGGGAGTGGCTTCATCTCAACATCGGGCGCACCATCCTCTTCTTGATCTAACTCTCCAATGTCTGCAAATTTTTCTTCCTCCAAATTCCCGTGTTGCGGCTTCAATTCTTCCATTGTTTCCACTAGTTCTTCGTCTTGATCATCTTGAGCGTCTCCATTCTCCAAAGCGCGTTGGAGAGGATCCCTGAAAGAATCAATGGAACAAATGCTCTCTACCTCTTCGTTATCAAGAGGTAGAGGTGAAGCAAAAGACGATTTTGAATGAAATTCAAATGTGCGCTTCTCTCCATCTAGATCAAAAGTGACAATCCCTTTTCCAACATCTAGAACAGCGTTTACTAATTTGAGAAAGGGTTTTCCAAGGATTATGCCTTCATGCTCATCATCACTAGCATTAATCACAAAAAAATCGGTAGGAATTTTTTTACCCTCTATGGCAACATTTAGACTTCTAAGCACTCCTAGCGGTTTGATTAATCTACCATCTCCCATGATTAATTTAATGATTGTGGCATCTAGGTTTGATGTTTCGTTAAAAAGCTCAACGTAAACCTTGGAACTCAGCACACTAACATGGGCGCCAACGTCACATAAAACATTGCAATATTCTATTCCTTCTATCATGCAATCAACACGAGGTGTGGGTGATGGGTTACCTTCGCCTTGATCGCTTCCAATCGCATATACTTGGGCTATGTGCGCGTAGGGTGATGATTCCGAGTTCACTCCTAGGGTCCTTTTGATCTCCAGCACTTCGTCCAAGTCAATCTCTTGCTCTTTTTCTTCAAAAAGTTTCCGAATAATATCACCGGCCGATTCCTTGCCAAATGTATATCCCGTGTGATTATCCGGCGGGAAGTCTTCCGCTATCACCTTCGCCATTCCTCGCTGATTTGGATGCGGTCTTGCTTTGTCGAACAATCTTCCGAAGTCAATTGGTATCCAATCCATTTGCTCGAATTCCCTTAGCAATTTGGCGGTGCCCATGGTTCTTCCTTTCTTTTCCGGGTCGTCTTTCGTTGCACTCCGGATCGATGCTTCTTCATCGTGGTTTGTCTCTATGACTTTCACATACTTAGGTTGTTCTTCCTTCACTTCCGATGCCTCTTTTCTGAAAATTCCAGCAAGCACCCGCACTTGAGATTCTTCCTCGGAGCTTGCCGAACATCGTTTTTCCCAATCTCTTCGCATGGCCGCACCCTTGCTGATTTTTTGTAGGAGTTGGGCGGCTTCTGTGAGTGTTTTCTCCATGAGATCTCCTCCTGCACACATTTGAACAAATTGCATGCACTCGGGGGTTAGGGAAAAATAAAAGGTATGCAAGAGTACTTCACCAGAAAATCCGAGCTTCGGTCCTTGTTCAATCAATCCATTGAATCTATCCCATGCTTGATCTATCCCTTCTTCTTCTCCTTGCGCGAAATTGATCACTTGCTTCCGAATATGTTGAACCTTGCTTAACGGAAAGAACCGCTCGCAAAATTTCTTCATCAAGTCATTCTAATTTCCTTTTACCTCGAAGGATGCAAGTGCAAACCATCTTCTCGCTTCTTCCGCAAGTGAGTATGGGAAAAGATTCCATCTAAACCAAGCTAGCGGAACTCCGTCTTGTTGTACCGTGTTGCATAGCATTGTGAACCACTTGATATGTCTATATGGGTTGTCCGTCTCATCTCCTATAAAGGGGTTTGCCGCCGCCATCTTGATGATTTGAGGCTTGATCTCGTACTCGGTGGCTCGCAACACCGAATCTGATTTTTGCATGTCGAAGTCCTCCGATCGCGGGCTTGCATAATCCCTTAGTGATTTTTCTCCTTGCTCCATGTGTTGAATGAGATGGTCCATCTAGACAATCAAAACAAAAACAAAAACAAAAATTTTCTAGGAAAAAGGTTAGGTGTTAGTAACCAACAAAATTAATACAAAGTTAAACGTAGCAAAATCGCTTGTTCCCCGGCAACGGCGCCAGAAAAACTTGTTGACGCTTCTTAAAGCGCCAATTTACGTACCGTAAGCGCACAGATCGTGTAGCTTTTCCCTTAGAGTATTCCCCCAAGGTTTATTAATCCACGGAACAAGTGTATTACTATGCTTAACTAAGCACTAATGGTGTTGGTAAAAGATCTATATTGATTGTTTGAGTGTGAAATAGATCTAATCTAACCAATCTAATCTAATCTAGACTAGTGAGCAATGATAGATGTGTGCACAAGATATGAAGAACATTTGTCCATAGGGTCTAGGATCACTAGAGATGTAATCGCCAAACAATGAAGAACAGATCTAATCTATCAAAGGTGTGTTCCAAGATCAAAACATTTCCCTCCCGCATACTGTCACTACACGAGGATAATCGGTAACGAATCAACAAGAATACGATAGTTGATGTAATCTAAGTAAACCATGCATGAGCAAAGCAAACCCAAAGCCAAGTCGCGAACTATTAGGCATCAAAGCATCATCAACAAGAATCGTGATAGATCAATCTCATAAAGGATTCGGCAATTACAACTCAAGATCTCCTTACAACCCCATGAACAAACGAGGACTTTACCCCATGAGCTAAGCGAAGCGTAGTCGATCATGGTGACGAAATCTCCGGCAAGGGATGCATCCCTTGATGTCCTCCAACTTGCAGCGGTGCCGAGAGACGATGAGGCCTCCGGTGTCGCCTTTCTCTTGTGTCTAACTCGAATGTATCTCTGGATGCTCTTCTCTGCGATCTCTCTGATCTCCCTGGATGCTCCCACGATCCCCCTCTTTGACGGCGGCTTCGGGGTATTTATAGGCAGATATGGTCGGTGGTTTTGGTAAAACATAGATTAGGGTTGATGCATACTTCGTGCTGAAGAAAACCGAGATTGATTGAACTCCGAAAAGGGCTAGGCCGGCCGGCCCAAGGACTCCCATATACTATCCGGACCCTTCAGCGGGGAGGGAACAGACACCCCACTTGAGGGGGTCCGGAGCCGCCACGTGCCCGCAGGCGCGAAGCTTCCCCGGGAAGACTAGCCCGCCTACCGCATTCAATGCGGGAGATGTTAAGTGCGCTCTGCCACAGCAGAGCCCGATGTGACTTTTGCCAGGCTGTACTGTTGATCGCGCGTTACCAAGGCGCACAGTACAGCCGATGGCGCCACCCACGCCACGCGCGTCAGTCTGCAATGCCAGTTAGACATGACAGCTCGGCGACGGAATATCATAACTTCTACGCAGTAGACCCAACACTCTACGCCGCAACCTACACCGCCTCAACGGGTGCCTCGCCGATGGGACAGGTGAAGACCCCCCTCGGTCAGAGAGTCTACAGGGCGATGAAGCGTATCCAGAAAAAGATTCACAAGGCACTGTTAATGTCTTTTTGATGGTAAACTATACATCCTTGTTGGGCCCACCTGTCGGGGTCCAACGCCTGTGTACGCGTCCTCCTTGCGCTATAAAAGGGGGACGCCCGCTAGAGAAGAAAAAAGTCAAAAAAAAGGGGCTTAGAGGCAGAGGATAGACTCATCCACGAACTCTAGAGCAATAGAACTCTCAGTGGACGTAGGGTATTACGCTCCGACGGCCCGAACAACTCTAAATCCTCGTGTGTTTTTGTGTTCTTGCTTCATGAGTAGATCTGAGGAATAGCTTGCACTTTCCCGAGTAACCACCCTCTAGGATTAGGCGGGTGCACTACGCCACCCGGTTGTGGCCCTCCTCTTAGAGCCACGACATATGCCTCCCCGGAGCCGTGTAGGCCGCTATTCTTACACTGCCACCGGTCACAATCTGTTTAATCCAAGCACACCAAATGGGAGAGAACCCCTTCATTCTCAAAGTTTGTTGTAGAAAATTCAATTTACCTTGTCATTCGCTTTCTCAAAGTCTAATTTTAATAAGACCCCATTTTGCCTTTTCCTTTTCAGCTCATGGATTGTTTCATGCAAAGAAAAGTAGTTTTCTTTTCTTTTTTTTCTTTTGAGAAAACTACTAGTACAGGTAAAATATTAGCTGATGCTCTCTCTGATCTCGTTTTCAAACTCTGGCATTTCTTGGCACGGCTATACATAGTGCTACCAAATCGCGAGCCATCGCCTGAAGACGTATTCGGCCCATGCTCAATTTCCGCAGCCTACGAAGATGAATTTCTTCCTCCTCTCGCCATGCCTTCTGAGGTCTGGGTTGCCGTTCCAGTGCAGGGGTGGGAGATTGGCCGATTCGGGGCTTTAGGAGGTTTAGGTTGCCAGGGGGTGGGGGTGGACTGTTGTCTCAGGCCTATAGAGGATCTCAGGGATGGTCGGTAGTGGGCGGAGGTGGCAGGTTGTAGGCGGGGCACCGAGGGGGCGAGTAGCTCCAATGGCGGTAGTCGGCGGCGGCAAGAAGGTGGAGGGGGGGGGGGCGATGAAGACGCATGGAGGAAGAAGACAGTTCCAAACCACTCGTAGGCCGCTTCAGAGCAAGTTTAGTAATCACGCCTGCTCGCCGGCGCCTCACGCGGTGAGGTGGTGTGCGGTATTGGTGGGATCCGTCAGCATTTAATGTCATGCAAGAATGTGGGCCAATAGCAGGCGCCGCAGAGGGTTGTGATAGGTTGTCGCCGACTCCGGGTGGGCGCATCGGCAGGTGTCTGCTTCTTTCTCTTTCTCTGTTTCTCTCTCTCATACGTAGGATTTTGCCGGCATCTCGCCCATTATTAAACTTGCTCTCAGACGATGGGTGCCGATTTTCATCACCACAACGTCCAACAAAATTGCTGCAAGATGGGCCTATCTGCGAGAGGATAGCAACACGTCGAGGCGCAGCGGCCCAGCAGCCAGACAAAGAGGAGGCACTGAAAGCGTGGACCATTGACCGTTGGGTCGTTTGAATGATGGTAGAAGGAATAATAAGTTGGAAAGATGGGCTGATATCGAATGGGCTAAAAAAAAGAGGCTTTGCTGCTAGCTAGAATTATTTCTTCCACCAATGAACTTGGGTGTTTACTGATTTGTTCAGCTATCAAAGCTGTCAGCCGCCACCCTAGCTTTGCCTCATTGCAAACTGAAAACGCGTCATCTTCTTCCCTCAACCGTTGATGAATGTGAGGCCTGTTTGGTTCCCTACTACTAGTTGTACTAAAGAATTTTGACCAACAAACTGCTTGCTCCCTGCTGCGCCCTCCGGCTCATAATCATTGTTGTTTTACTCACTTGGCTATTTTCGAAACACCTTATTCATCGACTTCAAAGTAGTTTTGATTCATCTTTTTCTTTCTTTTGACTCATTTTTTCAATCTCACCTTTTGTTGGTTCCGTTAAATAGTAGTAAGTGCTTTTGATATCATAAATGCACACTTTCGAAAGAAATAACTGTGGCTAAGAATAAGATGATCAGTACCGGCGGTGGTTGAAACTACTTGCGATTTTATTTACCTCCTGTGCCCAACGGCAGTACAATTGCTAGCACTGTTCGTTACCTGATCGGCTGATCCGCATCGTCGATCGTCGACCAGTCCAGCCGCAGCCAGCCGCACAAACTGCAAGAAAGAAACCCCAGCCAGCACGCAAAACCAGGAAAATATGCGAAGCCAACAGGATGGGGGACTGGAAGTGAAAAGGTGCCCGTTCCATGGAGAGGTCAGTGGTGGCAAGCGCGCACCGGGCCCCGGGAAGGCGGAAGCCGCCGTCACGTGCCGCGAAATGCTAATCAACCGCTGCCGGTAGCCGTTGGGCATGGCGGCTCTGCCTGGCGCTGGCCCCGCCGGGCGCTAGCCGACTAGCCGGAGGGGTGCCAGCTTCTGTTCGCTCCCGCGTCGCGTCGGACATAGCCCGTGGAGGGAGGAGTACGACGAAGATCTGACGGGCCGCGTCGCGATCCATCCTCGGGCGCGTCAGGCTGGTTCTGCTTCCACTTCCACACCCGCGGTCCAGCTTGCGCTAGAGCCCCTCTTGCCACCACGATTTCATGACAGCTAAACGCCTCCTCTTCATCATCCCGCTTCAAGACAGAGAGGCCCGCTGCGTTCGCTTTCTCTCTCTGTCGTTCGTGGTTGGTGAGGCGACCATTCGCAATTTCGCCTATTCGTACACAGCAGCACCGCATGCCGGTCTGTTGCTTTTCCATTCTCCCTGGTGGTATAGCAGACTAGCAGCGCATTGCCGCATTGGTGGCCCTGTCACTCTCTCTTTTCCTCGTCTACCTCTTTAATTTGCCACCTCAAACGGGAATAGCTGGCTTCAACTCAAGGACAGCTACCATCTAACTGGACTAAACACTTGTAGAAACTGCCGCGCCAAATCAAAAGGGAATAATGTTCTTCACCCATGCAAGAACTTCAGTTTAGAACAGTCAGAGGATGCAGTAGTCTTCCTGACTAACAAGGAGCATGTTGAATTATCAAATTTCCTTCTTTCTTTTTTTTCCCGAATCCATGGAACCATGCATTTGTATGTTGACTCTCTTGTGACTCTGTTCGTTGGGCTGAAACTGGAGCTGGTGGCTGGAGTGGTGTGAGACAAAAATACTGTTGGCTGGCTGGTGGCTGAAAGCTGGAGCTGGAGCGGTATGAGAGGAAAACACTATTGGCCTGGAGGGTGCTGGAGCTGCCGAACAGAGTGGATAGGAGAAGGGGAAACCGACAAATCGAGCCATGGCCGTCCCACGCTGGTGTGCACGGGATCACAGGCTGCTAATGGACAAGTGGACAACGCAGCTCCTGTAATAACCCCAAACGATCGAGCAAATTAAACCACGCACGCATGTTACCGCGAATCTATCAGAGTCTACCACGGCTAAAGGAGGCAACCTCTCCGGTCCTCTCGCCGGCTTTCCTTGACCAACAACGGAACGTGACATCGCAGTTGCAAAGCTAGATTCCTCGAGTGGTTTTCTCCCTTTGGGAACTGGACCCATACGTCCATGTCGACATGGACGTCGAAATTAAACCACCGTATCGCCTGGTAGATCTACGCCGGTGCCCAGAACTCATTTTTCATGCGCATCCTGGGCGGAGCCGGGAAGAACCGCTTATCTTTAGGTGTATCTATCCAACCTTGTTTAGCTAAAAATTTTATACTACTTCTTCAAAACAGTATTTTAATTTGAAAACTAGCACAAATACAAATTTCTAGCTAAGCCCGCAGCAGGCGTCTGATCTGTTCCGCACAGAACGGAGGAAAGAAAAAAAAAAGAAAAGCACGTGTGCAGTGTGCTTGCGAGTGAAACCGACTACGATTAGTAGATCAGTGCGGCTACAGATAGAAATTAATCGTGCGTGCAACAACAACCAGACACAGAGAGAGAGAGAGAATCAAACGGACAGAGCACTGTTTTGTTTATTTGCCTTGTGCCATCAGAGTTAGACGATGCTTTAGTTCGAATGTACTTTGAAGTTTGAACACGAAAGCAGCATATATATTATCGAAAAGACCAAAAAAAGAACACACGAAAGCAGCAAAGCGAGGCCATCATCACATCTGGAGCGACGAACTCTGCCGGGCCGGGTGGTATCTGAGGCGCGCGGTGGCGGCAGGTAGACCCTCCAGATGCAGCCTGCGTGATGCACGCATGTTGCAGAGAGGTTAGAGCAAATGAATCGAATCATTAGGATCCACATGTACACCCACAGGCCGGTTACACGCACCGAAGGTATCCCCGCCGCCAGTTGCCAGGATCTGGCCTCCCCTGAACACGAGCTGCCGGCTCGTTTTTGTTAAGGCACCGCTCGTCGTGCTGCGACTGGGGCTCCTCGCCCAACTGCACGGCGGCAGTCGGCCGGCCGGCGCGTAGATGTTGCCGCAGCCGCAGCCGCAGCCGCAGTAAGGTTTTAGGTAGGAAAACGAGAGATGATGAGTGTCCTGGAAAGGAAGAAAGTTGAGAGCAATGGCATCCATTGGGGGCCCCTCGAGTGTAAAGCAAAGGCGCGGCCTTGATGGAACGACGACCTGTGCCCGTGCATGGTACCAGCCGTACAGGTGGAGGCGCGGCCGCGCTCCGGGGGAGCCCGCGAGGACGACGGTCGACGGGACGACGGCGGGTGGCTCATCTTCTAGGCGGAGAGAGATGGCGTACGTGTAATCCCGCGCCGCGGCCGCCTGACACGTCGAGCTTGGTGACGCAGTTTGTTTACACATATGCCGCCGAAGCGAAGCATCTGCTGCGAGCGCGGTTGGTGACACGTCGGTGCGGCGCGGCCGGGTCGTGACGCCGTTTTACACGAAGCGGATCGGAAGCCACCGCCATATCCACGATCTCCAGATCTCCAGTTCTCCATCCTCGGACCGGTGGTGGAAGGGTGGTTACTCCGTCAGTGCCTTTCAGTTCAAAAACTACCGAGCACCGAGCCACGGGCCCTTCCTAAGTTCCTTGGCTTCCAGGCTTGGGCGGACCACGTCGCTAGAAGGTCGGTGGCTAGTAGCCAGACGTGTGAAAGCTTCGTTTTCACCCGATCGACCCGGAGCTGGCATCCATTTGCACCCGATCTCTCCCCGGGCTGCCATCCGCAGCCGCATCACTAGCACTCACTCAAAGTTCTTCGGATTTTCACAGGGCACTGCCATCCACCAGGCTGCCACCGCGGCTTATCTTATGCCAGTTCCAATGCATACTCCACTCATAGAGTCTAAGTCTTAAAAATTCCATCACAAAAAACTATACTTCCTAACGCAAAGTGTGTTACTTTGATTTATATGATACATTTGTCTCTCTCACATTCATTCTTAATTTGCGTGAAGACTTAGAGTCCAAATAAGACTTGGAGTCTTAATTTCTCTCTCTTCCATAAATAAACTGCCACATCAGCAAAATACAATAAATAGAAAGATTAAACTCCATAGTAGAGTCTGTGTTGGGACTGCCCTTACCTTACCTGCAACGCGGTTGGAGGGGGACGCGTACAGCACGAAGCGGCGCGGCGGTAATCGGCCGCCCACCAGCCGCCATTTACGGCTGCCCGACCCGGGAAGAGCAGTAAGGCCGCCATAACTCGGAAGCCAACCGGCCACAACTGTTGCTTCGCGGCGCGGCCCCCCCAACCGCATCCACCACCGCTCGGCGCGCGTCCAGAAGCATCCCTCCCCGTCCCGGCATCACATTCACACGCCGACCCGACCCGATTCCCGCACCACCACCACCGGCCGGCCTCGCCGCCTTCCTTCTCCACCGTCACCTCCCCACATTCTTCGCGTCCTCCCATACTTTCTCGCCTTTTATCGCCGTCGGTCCGGGCGCCGGTCCCCAAGAACGATTGGGCGACTGAGGAGTGAGGAGCAGCCGAGCAGGGGAGGAAAGACAGCGAGGTGGGGGAGCTCCGGCCGTGCCTGGCAGCGCATCGCGCCGGCGCATTCGAGCCACGAGAGGAGAGGAGCGGCAGCCGAGAGTGGGAGGCGGAGGTTCACCATGAAGTACAACGCGAGGAAGGACGCGGGCGGCGGCGGCGCGCCGTTCGCCATCCCGTGCGTCGACGTCAAGTCGTTCGTGGCCTCGCTCGCCTTCCTCACGCTGTTCCTCGCGTTCTGGCAGCTCCAGCCCTACGGCTCATTGCTCACCGCGGCTCGCACCTCCGCCTCGCCCCCCTGCGCCCTCCTCGCCACAACCGCCGCCGCCGACCTCACCTCTCCTAACGCCACGGCCGGCGCAGCCGCAGACACGAAACAACCGCCGGCGGATTCAGGTACCACCACAGCCACCGCCGCCGCCGCGGCTACTAATTCCGCCCCCGTGCGTCTGGCGCGGCCGGCGCGGCCGGAGGACCCGAACAAGCGGGTGCTCCGGCCGTATGGCAGCGCGGCGGCGCTGTTCGTGCAGATGGGCGCGTACCGGGGCGGGCCGCGGACGTTCGCCGTCGTGGGGCTGGCGTCCAAGCCCACCCACGTGTTCGGCACTCCCTACTTCAAGTGCGAGTGGCAGCCCAACCCCAGCGCCGGCGACCCCTCGCCGCGCCCCGTCCGGACCAAGGCCTACAAGATGCTCCCGGACTGGGGCTACGGCCGCGTCTACACCGTCGTCGTCGTCAACTGCACCTTCCCGTCCAACCCCAACGCCGGGAACGCCGGCGGCAGGTTGCTCGTCCACGCCTACTACTCCACCGCCTCCCGCCGCTACGAGCGCTTCGTCGCGCTCGAGGAGGCGCCGGGCTCCTACGACGAGTCCCGCTTCAGCCCGCCGTTCCAGTACGACTACCTCTACTGCGGCTCGTCGCTGTACGGCAACCTCAGCTCCAGCCGGATGCGCGAGTGGGTGGCATACCACGCCCACTTCTTCGGGCCCAGGTCGCACTTCGTGCTCCACGACGCCGGCGGCGTCAGCCCGGAGGTGAGGGCGGTGCTGGATCCGTGGGTCAGGGCCGGCCGGGTCACCGTGCAGGACATCCGGGCGCAGGCCGAGTACGACGGGTACTACTACAACCAGTTCCTGGTGGTGAACGATTGCCTGCACCGGTACCGGCACGCCGCCAATTGGACCTTCTTCTTCGACGTCGATGAGTACCTGTACCTGCCCAGTGGGCAGAAGCTCGACGAGGTGCTCGGCAAGCTCTCGGGGTACTCTCAGTTCACCATCGAGCAGAATCCAATGTCCAGCAAGCTCTGCGTGGAGGATCCAAGCAGTGATTACTCAAGGTACTGTTTCCTCGTACCACATGCTTTAAATTGGTTTGATTCATACAGATGCAATTTCGTTTTGTATTGAAAACTGCCCCAGTCGCTTCAGTCATCCTAAATTCACGCTTGCTGTTGGCATCATGATAGGGCCAAAAGAAAACAATGGTTTCCTATTTGAGCAATCAAACAGACATTCTCAATTGGTTAAGAAAACTAGTTGGTGGCTATTTGTTTATGCAATTTGCTGACTAAGTTGGTAATGTGTTGTTGCTTGTGACCTTGCAACCCTCACATGATTCCCTTGGTCAAAGTGTCAAACTGTATCCTCTAAAGTCAGGTGCAAATGTTCACCACTGAACCAAAAACTCTAGTGCAAATGTTGACGGTTGAATCAAATATTGTAGTAAGGCATTTGCTAGGTTAATACTCCTATGTTTCAAAGTATTGTATGATAATATGCTTATTCATAGCAAGTTGGCATAAAAAGGGGCATCATTTAGTTTTACAAGCTGAAAATGCTGTACAAATGAAATGTACTGGCTGAAAAATTGACAACAACCTGAATTGTAAAGAAAAATGAAAATAGAAAAAGCTCTGCTTATGCAGTTAGGATTAGACGCCTTCTATACCACTTTCACTAAAAATGAACTTCCGGTGTACATTCAGAACACCTGCTGATAAGTTTCTGTAGCAGGCAATTGTTCGATTCCAAGAATTTTTTTTATGCTGAATATTATTCCGCTATCTCTGCATGAGAAATTTTTATTGAATCCTTTGTTTCCTCATTGATTATCTAGTTGGTATCTTGCTGTTCCATGGTCAAGCATCTTACATGTGTGCCCATTGATGTGCAGAGAATGGGGATTTGAGAAGCTCGTCTTCCGCAACTCCATCACCAAAGTTCGTCGCGATCGCAAGTACGCAATCCAAGCTCGAAACGCCTACTCAGCCGGGGTGCACATGTCGCAGAACGTCCGCGGGAGGACAACCCACAAGACGGAGAGCCTGATCAGATACTACCACTACCACAACTCCATCAACGTCATGGGAGAGCCCTGCCGTGAGTTTGTCCCAATGCCGGTGAACGGCTGCACGATCTTGTTCGAGAAGGCCCCCTTCATGTACGATGATAGCATGAAGCGAGTGACGGACGAGATCAAGCGGTTCGAGAAGGAGACCATTGGATCGGTTCAGACATAGTAGCAGATCGGCAACCTTAAGGCTTGCGGTACATATACATTTGGCATTCATTGGATGCTTGGCTCAAGCGTAGCCTCGCTCTGGTGCCGCTATTGTGGGGCGGAGCCACTGCATCTGGCTGGTGATGGGCCTGCTAGGGGTGGTCCTAATGGTGTTAAGTTCGGGTCTTTATCGGCGTGACCTCTCTACTACAAAGTCACTGCTGTTGCTGCAATTTTTTCTCTCTATCTTGTTCTCCTGTAACCCCCCGCATCTGTTTATAGTTCCCTGTAGACTGATGAAGCTGGATTCTAGACTTTTACTAGATTCATTCATTCCAAATTCAGTAAGCAGAGGTGATTCTGATTCCTTCTCGTCTGTGAGCTTTGAAAGGGCAGGCAACTTGAACCTTTTTCCCCAAGCCTGACGGCGAGGGACGATGGCCTGAAACGAGAAAGTGCACCGTGCACGGCACTGCACGAGCTTTTGCTGCCTCTGGGACACTGCCTGGCGGCTGGCGGTGCCACTGGGACACCGGGGCGGGGCTAGCGCCGTGCTTGCAAATCTGCAAATCATTCAGCTTGTTCGGCTGAGCTAAACACCATAGAGTGCGGACACTGTGAGGACACTATAGCAACACTGTGCGAAAAACTGTGGCCCAGCCAGCCACGGCTAGCGTCTAGCCAACCGAACGGCGCCATTATCGTGTCGTGCATGCCGGGATGGGCTAGGCACTCAACTGAGGGGGCGTTTAGTTACCAAAAATTTTCACCTCAAAATTTGTGTCTTATCTTTTGTACACATATATGGAGTATTAAATGTAATTAAACAATAAAACTAATTGCACAGTTTGGATATACACGACGAGACGAATCTTTTGAGCATAATTAGTGCATTATTAACCATAAATGCTACAGTAACCCATATGTGCTGATGATGCGGTCAAATGCCTCAAAAGATTCGTCTCGCGGTTTTCCAGGTGAGTTCTGAAATTAGTTTTTTAATTAGTGTCCGAAAAGTCCTCCCGACATCTGGTCAAACTGTTGATGTGACACTCAAAAAATTTTGGTTTGCGAACTAAACGGCCCCTGATTGCGCGTGATGGGAGGATGGCGTGAAACGGGAAGAGCTAGGCTGTGTTCACTTCCCTCCAATTTCTTCAAATTTTCCATCACATCAAAACATTAAATATAACAAATAACCCATGCATGGAGTACTAAATGTAGGTAAATAAAAAAACTAATTGCACAGTTTTGATGTACGTTGCGAGATGAATCTTTTGAGCCTAGTTAGCCTATAATAGGACAATATTTACCACAAACAAACGAAAAGTGTTACAGTATATTATAGTGTCCGATGTGATCTTTTTTACCCGCTTTTCGCGGATCTAAACACAGCCCTCGAAGAGAATTTTTTTATTTTTAACCTATTTTTCAATTTTATTTTAAAAATAATCCACCTGGATATATATTTACAGATCTAAGCCTTTTGGTCGCGCCGGTCTGCGTGGCGTGACAAAAACACGCTGTCGCGCCACATACATTGGCGTGACAAGATGTGCCACGTTGGCACGCTTCGGAGCGCTCAAAAGGGGGTCTGCCAGCTCATATTCCACGTGTCAACCTTGTCACGCCACTCCCACCGGCGTGACAGTACAGTCTTGTCACGCCACCCCCGCTGGCGTGACAAGGTCTGACTTTAGAAAAATCATATCTTTTTCATACAAACTCGGATGTAGATGATTTTTATACGAAAATTGTAGCTCTCAACGAGATCTACAACTTTTTAGTTTTGAATTTTTTCATTTTAAGTCATTAAGATGGTTAAATAATTGATTTAAACTTTTGGCAGCATATTAAGCACTTTACCTCTATCGGATCATCTCTAACTTTACATGTTTATCATGGTTCTACAAATTAAGTTCTATATAATGTTTGATATATGAAATAATATGGACTAAATAATAATAGTTCGATAAGAGATACAATGAGAAATCAAACTATATCATCCTTGTGTATGAAATATAATGCAACACCCTAGATATTAATTATAGCTATAAGCTAGATCAAGTATTTTTTTTGAAAGATTAAGATCTTAAAATATGATAACAGTTTGAAAAAGATACAAATGTGTAAGTTTTATACTAGTAATTAAGTGGTTTAGATGAAATGAGTACTTTGTTGTTCTCCATCTTATGGCCTTCTTTTCACTGTATCTCCTTTGATCAGCGCAACGCTTATCGATTGCACTGCTTGGTTTGGCTAGCCAAGATCATCGCTCAAGGTGCCTCCCTGGTCCCACCACTCTAGATATATATTATATTAATAAGCAAGTGTTGTTATAAAAAAAAGAGCCACCACGTTCGTCGAGAGGGTCTAGAAATTTATACATTAATCTAAAAAGGAGAAGGATTTGCACAATTGGATTTTACGAAGAACTAATGATCTAAACTGACTCGAGAGGCCATATCATATACAATTGAAAAATATCTAATTTCATAATTAAAGAATTAAAAAAATTAGAATATAATTATAGAGTTCATGCCGAATACAAAAATTTGTCAGACTTTCCCACCCAATCAAGACTACGCCGTATGGCACGTCTAATGGGGATCAAAACAGGTTAATCCTGATAGATGGAAGTAAAATGATGGGGCATGATGATGGGGTCAAAACAACATAATATATGGATGCAAAAGAATGACACAATTATTGATTGTTTTATATGCTTATTTGTATATGGGCTTCCAACAATGTCAGGGGCCGTAAGAAATTCGGCACAACGGTAGTAGAGAAGTCTCTATACAGGTGGTGGTGGCAAAACGGTTGTACATATGCACATGTAACTTCGGAGTTGATTTGTACAAAATAGATATAATGTATATGCACGTAATTTGATAGGCAATGTGAAAATATGTATAATAAGACTTAGTGATGTATAGTGGTTGAAGAACAAACTCTAGGGGAACAAACAAAATAGCCTTCTACAATAAAGTATTTATAATAAAAAACAAAACGTAGCAAAACTAGCCACGCTATTAGCATGGACCAACTCACAAGTTAAAACTATAATTAATAATACCTAGAGTGTTGCATTATATTCCGTAATCAATGATGATATAGTTTGATTTATCATTGTATCTCTTATCGAACTATTATTATTTAGTCCATATTATTTCATATATCAAATATTATATAGAACTTAATTTGTAGAACCATGATAAACATGTCAAGTTAGAGATGATCCGATAGAGGTTAAGTGCTTAATATGCTGACAAAAGTTTAAATCAATTATTTAACCATCTCAATGACTTCAAATGAAAAAACTCAAAACTATAAAGTTGTAGATCTCGTTGAGAGCTACAATTTTCGTATAAAAATCATATCCATCCGAGTTCGTATGAAAAAGATCCGGGCCGGTTCCGGTTTACTGGTTTGGGCCGATATCAAACCGGCCCAAATTTAAAATTCAAATTCAAATTCAAAAAATAAAAAAATCTCAAAAAATTTCTAAAAATACTTCAAAGTGCGACGAATCTAATGGTGTCAAATTTTCTCAAAAATTCGTTCATTTAGTGTAGTTTGCGGGGATTTTAAGTTAAACAAAAAAAATGTGCATACAACAGTATACAAATACAATGTAAAAGTAGTACAAAAGAGGGTTAGAGGGTTCATTTAGGCTAAATCATGTTATACAAACATTCATTTAGTATACTTTGCGGGCATCTGAATTTAAACCAAAAAAGAAAAAAAAATTGAATTTGGCGGGTTACCAGTCAAACCGACCAGTATACCGGTACGAACCGTTTGCACAGAGGATTTTAAATTCAAATTTGACTTCGACCGGTTTGGACCGGTTTCCGACCAAACCGGTCTGGTATATCGGTACCGGACCCCGCCGGTTTGGCCGGACCGGTCGGTAGCCTAAACCCTGCTCACGGCCCGCGCCGATACGCCTGGTACCTTAGGATTTCTCACGTCATACTGTCATAGAAAAATGATCATGTTCAAAGCTTGGAGAATCACAGGGTGAGGAGGTTACAGTAGATGAATAGATCTGATGTGTACTGAAACCTCTTGTGATCGATGGAGTAGACAGGGTGGAACGTTGCCGGGGAAGAAGGAAAGGTGAAGAGTAAGTAAAGAAAAAAAGAGGGAATAAGTCTATTTTACCCCCCCCCCCCCCCCCCCCCCGAACTTGTCAAGAAATCCGGATTACCCCCTCAACTACGAAACCAGGAATGGAAGGTCCCTCAACTCTTAAAACCGGGTAAATAACCCCCCTGACTGGTTTTGTAGGTGATTTTCGCTGACGTGGCGCTGATGTGGCACTAGGCCCCACATGTTAGTCCTTCCCCTCTCCCCTCTCCTCTTCCCTGCTGTTGATTGGCACCGCGGCCTGCTCTGCTCCGCCCCGCCGCGCCCAGCTGAGCCCTCCGCCGCCCGCTCCGCGCCGTCCGTCGCCGCCGGCGGCCCAGGCCTCTCCCTCTGGGACCTTCCATTCCTGGTTTCGTAGTTGAGGGGGGTAATCTGGATTCCTTAACAAGTTCCGGGGGGTAAAATGGACTTCTTCCAAAAAAAAGAGCACCCCAGCCGTAATTAGGTCCAGTCCGTCAATTTTTCATGTGGCATTACACTGGACAAATTTACAAGTTACTGCCATAGGCCTGTATATGTAGGGCCTGGGTCTTCACCTTTCCTCCTATTAAAAAAACTAAGGTTTATTTTCAAAAAAAACCACAAAGCAGTATAAGTCCAGGACAATACGCCAGGGCCTGGAGCTCGCGCTTTTTTCTTTTTTATATTTAAAAAAAATCAAAATTTCAAAAATATATGTCCGTTTTGAAAATTTTGAAAAATATACCCCGGTCTCCCTATGGGGGCGACAGGCCCTAAATGTAATTTTTTTCTTCAAATTTGCAACGAGGTCCCTGGCCGCGGGCGCGCGTGCAAGGGGGCCTGTCGCCCCCCTCAACGGGCGACAGGCCCCCCCTCGGGCGACCGGTGGGCCTTGTCCACAGGCGCGACAGGGGGGCCTGTTGCGCCCCCCCTCGGGCGACCGGGTCATTCCCCTTTATATAAGCATTATACCCTCATTCCCTCCTCATTTGAGCCCAAAAATTCCACCAAAAATCCAAAAAAAAGAGAGGGGTGAGGAGAAGGGAAGCGGCGAAGCTTAGCCGGATTTCCGCACTTGTGATCTGCAGGTTAGTACATTTAGTTTATGTATTTTTCCATTGGTATTGTAGAGTAATTTAATTTAATTAGTGCTATAGTAGAACCATTTAAGTAGGAGTTTAATGATACTTTAGTTACGTAGTAGTAAATTAGTTTAGAAAATTAGTACTACGCGTTTATTATTACAATTGCAGTACTATTAGAGACGTGTTTATAAATTAATTACGATTTAGAATAGAATTTCGCATATGCATTATAGAATTCGAGTGTCATCACGTAGTTATGAATACTTATATATTGTAGTTGAATTCCATACTTAGTTTTTACAGATTATTGAATAAGGTAGTGAAGTAAAGAGTATAACTCGATAAGTATTCTGTGATATACAGATATGTCGAGCAAGATGCAGTTTCAAGTATTTTATGGTGACTACAATGTTTTGTATGGGCCAAATGGAGTAGACCTTTCTGCCTTTAAGTGCACATTTAGCGTCATAGATAAACCTCTGGAAAGTAGTTTTGGTTCCATATGTAAGTGGCTGCAGCATGGGTTCCGTGTTGATCCGTTGACACATGTGATGACCGTCCAGTCTCTTGTTAATTGGGAGGTAGAAAGTGATTTATGGGAATTGATGATGATACACAACACTGATGATTGACAGAAGTACATGCAAGCAACTCTAGAGCGTGGGTGGCCTCTGGCCATTCTTGTTCAAATCCGCGAGAAGACACAAAATGAAATCCAACATGGTGCAAATCAAGCAACTCCGAGTATTCGAAGAGAGACCAGCTATGTTGAGCAAGATGAGTCAGAAGAGATAGAGAACCAAAACATCGGACCACAGGGCCTTGCTGATGAGGGAGAGAGGATACATAGCATTGTGGACGAGATGAAGGCAGAAGACCAAACCGCAATAGAGATGGAAGAATATGAGGGCTCATCTGATGACGAGCAGTACTCATTGCCAAAAGAGTGGAAGGAGCATGGTTTTGGCAGTCATGTCGCAGAAGACGTACGAAATCAGGAGTGAGAGTACAGAGGGAATGAGGTAGCGCAAGGTGCAACATATCCAAACATTGAAGCCGTAAAAGATGCTGTGAGACTATGGGCAATATCATTGAAACGAGAATTTAGAGTCGTAAAGTCTGGCAGTAAAAATATGAGGTGAATTGTGTGAATGATGGATGTCAACGGCGAGTACATGTATTCAAGGGAAAATGAAAGTCGAACTGGAAATGTTCCATTGTGACAGAGCACACTTGTTTGCTGTCAGAAGTTCTTCCCTCGCATCGCAATATATCATGCGACTTTGTTGCAAAGCAAATATATGGGTTGATTATGGACAACCTAAATTATGAGCCAAAAATAATTGTTCGACACATTGAGCAGACTTATCAGTACACCATTAGTTATTTGAAGGCATGGCGGGCTAAACAAAGGGTGTTCGAAATGCGGTTCGGCACATACGAGGCATCATATGATAACCTACCTCGTATGTTATTCCAGGTTGCTGCTAGAAATCCGGAAGCTTTTTTGACACATACCTCGTACCAGCCGTGACTAGGGGCAAAGTACTCTGCAACGAGTCTTCTTTTGCCTAGGTGCCTGTGTTAGAGCATTTCAGTATTGTCTTCCGGTGATCTGCATTGATGGCACATTTCTGACTGGAAGGTATAAAGGTCAGATACTCACCGCAATCGGGGTAGATTGCAACAACCAAATAGTTCCGCTCGCATTTGCATTTGTTGAGAATGAGAACTTAGACAGTTGGTATTGGCTCCTTAAACAAGTGAAGGTTCATGTTGTTGCCGCACGTCCAGATGTGTGCCTTATTAGTGATAGGCATGCATGTCTGCTGCAATCAATACTGAAATTGCAACGTGGAACTGCGACAACGCCTCCATTGTGCCCCGATGTCCAAAACAGGTGGTGCATTAGGCATATGGGTGCAAACTTCTATGACCACTTCAAGAACAAAGATCTTAAAAATATGTTTAAGAGGTTGTGCACCCAAAATCAACAGAGAAAATTCAATGCATTATGGCAGATGCTTGATCAGTCGACTGCAGAGCTAGTGAAGGTAAGGGCATCAGGAACAAGCACGAGTTAGGCTGCAGAGGCTAGGGATTCAATTGAGAAGCCATTTTCACACTGGATTCGAGGTGCACCTAAGGAAAAATGGTCATTCCTTTATGATACCAACGGATTACGGTATGGTATTCAGACAACGAACCATGCAGAGTGTTTAGATATATCCGAGGGCCATGTCCGTGCCCAGTAGAGGGCTAAGAGGTTCCGACGCCCTAGGGGTGGTTAGATATATCCGATGTTTATATCTCTGATGTTTATTTGTAATGAGATAGCTGTGGACCGCTTATTTGTATCCGATGTTTATGATTGTGGTAGTTTACTTATCATTTATTTCTATAGATACTATTGATGTGAACTTGTTATATTTGTGGGTTCCATAATGCTCGTAAAATAAGGGAAGTTCTTGCGAATTTTTTCCGTGATTTAATGAAGGACAAGTTAGGTGCGGTAGGAGTTAACGGCCGAGATCCCGCCGACGATGATGACGACTACCGCATATAGTGTAAACTTCGTGACATGCTCGAATAGCTCAAAATAGGGACCATAGTGTATCTAGCTGCGAGTACGAGATCACATGTTGCCACTGCTCAGCACAGCGATCACGGGTTTCCCAAATGTCGCATTGTTTGCCCAGACATACGTGACAAAAGACAACAACCCCATAGCAGTGCCCTTCCACCATTTCAAAAAGATGTGACAACACGGCAACCACATCAGCTCACCTTCAAAGCAGTCTCTCTGGCGAGGACGACGGACCTGTCATTCTACAGCGAAGGTCTGTGGCGTGTAGTGGGGAAAGCGGCATCTGGGCGCGATCGACCGAGCGGCAGCAATGCAGTGCTGTGAGTCTGCATGCACTTAGATGCTCTACATGCACAGAGATACATCGAGTAGTCATTTCGAGAATCGAATCTAGCCTTTTCAGTGTTAGGTCAGCTAGCATCTTCACTGTGTTGTCATGTAAGCTTTTTAGGTGCATTTACACTCCACACTCCGGGTATCAGACCTTTGTGCGCCTATAAATACTCCGAAGTTTGTGAACTCCCAGCAGCACTCAAACACCAAAGCTCATTGTATACCCAATGTCTGGAGGTGGGTCTAGCGGGAAGAATTACTACGGTTTTGGGAAAGGAAAAGGGGGAAGAAAGGGAGACCCTATAATATGGGAGGGGCCTCTTGGACCTGATTCCTTTCCGGAACCAGTGTTTGAGTTTCCGCCACAGCACAAGAGTGAATTTACCAATGAAACTCCTCTTCGACAATACGATAACCGTAGAGAACCGTGGCCAAAATGCAGACATGGTGAGGACTGCTTAGTGCAGATGTGCACCGACGGGATGGATGACAGTCGGCGTTTTTTTAAATGTCCACACACATGGGTAATACTCGGTTGTTTCGTTTCTTTATCTTCAATGAGACACCTTATATGAAATTTGTTTTGCAGTCTTTCGATACTCCAGAAAACTGTGGTTTTACTAGGTGGGTCGATCCTGCACCAATTGATTCTGTTCAGGAGTTCATTGAGTACCTCCAGATAAAGATCTTTGATTTGGAATGCAAAGTGAACCATTATGAGGAAGTGAGCTAGGGTAACAAAGACGACGAAGATGATGATACCAGCAATGCTGCCGGTTCACAGGATGAACCATGCACTATTCCTTACTTGAACTGCCCTTGTCACAAAAAGAAGGGCCCTGCGCCTCCGGCACCACCGCCTGCACCACCTGCAATGGGTGGATACTGCGGAGAAGGCTCAACACAGTTTGCTACGTGGGGGTACGGCTACTAGGAGTACCCTAATGCTAGTGACATGCTGCATCGTTGTGTTTGTTGTGTTTTTTTAAATTACCTAAGGCATGTTAGGTTAGTCCAGAATCTATTTACCGTAGTTTGCAACGGGTTCTGCCATGCCACTGCATGTGTGATGTGTGTTTCATTACCGTTGTATTATGATGTAAACTTGATGGTTCACATTATGTAATGCATTTCTTAGTTCTTATTTGTTATCGTTATATTAATTAAATGTGTGCTTCTTAGTATTCTAGTAACATGAAAAGCTCCGGAAATATTAAGGACAAGTTCAAAGATTTCATAGATTCCCGTCTACAATTGTAAATTAATGGTAAAAGTTACAACACACAGAGTCAAGCTCTCAACTGAAAACATAAACAACTAATTGCAGTGGCATGTGCACGCGGCAAGGTAATTTCTTGTTGCATCTAAACCTACCATGCCTTATGGAATGTAAAATGCCGGGATTACATGGTACTACTCTACTGAGTGCACCGAGGATATTTGCACTTCCTAATTGCTTCGGGCCCGGCTTCCTTCGCACGGCATGCCCTCTCTCGCTTTCTCTCCCTGTCAGCTTCACGTTCCGCCGCCGCCTTACGATCCACCTCCTCCATCCTCTTGCGGATCTCTTCTTGCTCTTTCTTGCGCTTCTCCTCTTGCTATTCCTCGTGCTTCATTCGGCGCCAATGTTCTGTAGCCCACCTTGCTTGTTGTTCCACAAAGTCCTTTGCCTGCTACGACTGCACGGTGTCGAACCACTGCATAAAATCACAAAGAGGCGGAGGAGATTTTGTCTAACAAAAGTTAAGAATCATAACTCAATGTTAGGTCATAAAGAAAAATAGCGTCTGTTGTCCTACTATCTTGGTCCGGTCTTTGCCGTATCGCTTAGGTGGATCATATTCGTAGTTCTCACACATAAAGAACCTCATGCCGTAGTCATATCCTAAAACCTCAGATTGCATGAACTTGCATAACGAACCGCAGAAGCACATTGGCACATCAATTCCTTCGGGTACGGTGGCTTCATACTTGCTCCACGGAATGTAGGTTGATCCTGACGAAGACATTGTCGCTATAGTGTGGTGCGCCAAATGACGAATAATGATTTCAATAATGCACCTATCGTATACCAAATCGATGAGTGAAAATATAGGTAATGTCATAATTCTATTGTCTTATGCTGCAATATCAATAAGGTACTGTCATAATTCTATTCTAATTCATAATTAATTTAAAAACATGTCTGTAATAATACTGAAATTGTAATACTAAACGAGTGTTCTAAAGCACCAAATCTAATTCAGCTAATCGCTAATTAAATTAAATTGTTATACAATATCAACGGATTCATACTGAAGTTACCGGTAGATCACAAGTGCGGAATTCGGCAGAGCTTCGCCGCTTTTCTTCTCCTCACCCCTCTTTTTTTTTCTGAATTTTTAGGCTCAAATGAGAAGGGAATGGCGGCTAGGGCTTATATAGGGTGGGAGGCGACAGGCCCTGTCGCCCGTTGGAGGGGTGACAGGCCCCCTCCCCCGGCTAGGGATCTCTTTGCAAATTCCAAAAAAAAGTTTACATTTGGGTCCTGTCGCCTGTTGTTTGGGCGAAAGGACCCCTGTCGCCTCCCATAGGGCGAACGGGGTATTTTTGAAATTTTTCAAAACGGACATATATTTTTGAAATTTTGATTTTTTTTAAATATAAAAAAGAAAAAAGCCCCTGGAGCTCGTGGTTTCCAAACAAGCCCACGGCCTGCTTAATTGATTCGAGCAAGAGTCATTTCAGCCCATTATGCTTACCACAGTCTGCTGGACCACCAGCCCTTGAGCCCACGGCCTGCTTAATTGAATCGGGCCTAATCCCGCGACTCTCTCTCTCTCTCGGGGCAAAATATCTTCTTGGCCACGCGCACCATCCACCGGGGCGCGTGACATTTGGTCGCGGTCTTCCCCTTCCGAAATCTCGTGCCCCCCGGCCGCTACTATCGGCTATCGCATCGCACGCCAGCCGCAGCCAGCCGCTCCCAACTCCCGCATTCTCCACCAGCTCCACTCCCAACTCCCGCTGATCTCACGCTCACCGCGCCCATCCGGGCCGGCCACCCCAGATTCACGTCCCCCGCGTGATGGTAAAAATCCTCCTCCGTATCGGACTCTAGCCCCTGCCCCAAAACCCTAGCGCCCGCCGGAGAGACCCGCCCGAGCCGAGCCGAGCCAGCCGGACCCGGAGCCCCAGATCGCGGCCGGCCATGGAGAGCCCCGCCAAGGAGGACGCCGGCGGGGAGCTCGCGATGGAGATCGAGTCGTCGGTCATGGCGGAGGACTGGCGCCGCGCGCTCTCCCGCGTCGTGCCCTCCGTCGTCGTCCTCCGCACCACCGCGCCGCGCGCCTTCGACACCGAGGTGGCGGGCGCCAGCTACGCCACGGGGTTCGTCGTCGACAAGTCCCGCGGCATCATCCTCACCAACCGCCACGTCGTCAAGCCGGGTAGGAACGGCTACCTGCAGCACCCATTCTCGCGTACCCTCGCTGTGCGCTCGTGCGACCTGTGGATGATTTGTTTACTGTTGTTTTTGGTGCGATGCTCGCGGTGACAGGGCCTGTGGTCGCGGAGGCCATGTTCGTGAACAGGGAAGAGATCCCCGTGTACCCCGTGTACAGAGATCCTGTGAGTATATTCTGCTCGATTCCATTCTGTTATGTTTTATTTTGCTGTCCCGATGCTAATGCCATATGTTAATCCAAAATTTTCCCCTCTTCTCTCAAAACAGGTACATGATTTTGGTTTTTTTCGCTATGATCCAGGTGCCGTTAAGTTTCTTAAGTATGATGAGATTCCGCTGGCACCTGAAGCGGCATCAGTTGGGCTAGAAATCAGGGTTGTCGGAAATGACAGCGGCGAAAAGGTTCCCTGAATTTTATCTTAATCTCTGTCTGTTATGTACCACCTTGTAAAGTATAGTGCATAAATGTCCTTGTTATCCAAGACAGCCCATAGCTGGTCCATGTCTTTTGAATTGCTCTCAATCAAGCCTTACCACTTTCTGTGAAACAAATCTTTTGTGCTTGCAATATTTAGGGAAATAATACCTTATGGAGCTAAGGTCCCATCCATTGTATACTCCATGATAGCCGATTTAGTTAAACCTTGATTGCGACGCGTTGACATTTCAATGAAAGAATTAGGGAAATAGTTTATGCACTTAAATTTCTTTTGCAAATGCTTTGCAAACGATGATGTGGTAGATCATAATTAAATTCCATTTCCCTTAACATAGCCTGTGGTTGAGAGTTTTGTGTGGAAGTGATTTTGTGAAAAAAGTTTTATTACGTGGAACACCTCAAAGAATCGTCGGTAAAGAGAAATGTTTGGTAAGCTATAAGACTGACCACAGCGGATCGAGCATCCTCTCCCCCATCCCTATTCCCTACCCCACCTCCCACTCTGTCTACAGTGCTTGCTACAGTATGATTCCGTCCTTTACTCGTCCATTTACTCGATCCGCTGTGGTCAGTCTAAGCACGCCTTTGTACTTCTTATCAGGAAAAAAGATGCGGAGTGACCCACCCCATTTTTTCCATACTAGTTTAAGTCATCTTATTTTGCATTGTGACTGTGATGACATAGTTCTGAGAGCTTAGTATGTGAGCAAAAAGGACAATGCATGCAATGACCGCTAATGCTTTGATGCCTGCACACTTTAGACCTTCCCACTTGGCTAGACTGACTTGCAAATGTGTAGAAACCGGTTAGATGTATGACACATGGAATTCTGATGCAAAATTGTTTTCCATCTTTCTTTTAATGCTAGTATGGAAAGGCCTTTCCACCATGAAGTAGTTTAACTGTTTAGCCAGACGCTTATTTGACAAGTTGGCATGCAAATGTAATATCAGCTTCTGCTGAAAGAACCATGCGAACAAAATATTTGGCATGTCAAGCTGAAAGAAAGACTTAGGATAAATTGTTTAAAATGGAATTCTGACATGTTTCTACAATCTAAAGTAATCTGATGATTGGATGTAGGTTTTTACCTCCTAGTAGCACCAGAAAGTTGTTCACTGATGCACATTTTCAGGCTTAGACATGGTTCACTCTTTACAAGGATCTGGATGGAGATCTTACTGCCAAAATTTGTCTGGTTCCCTTATTATGTTTAATGGATGCAGGTTTCAATTTTGGCTGGAACACTTGCTCGACTTGATAGAGAAGCGCCTTACTACAAGAAGTACGCCTTTTTATCTCTACATGGCTATCTCCTTTTCATAACTATTTATTTTATCACGTCATCCCTTCGCACACAGTACAATAGTACATAGAAAAAGGAGACAACATAGACAGAAGTTAACACTCCCTGACTCCCATTTTTTTCGTTACTATATTTTGGTGGCAACAAAGAAAATAGGGAATAATGCTAGTTCACCTCTATGCTTTTGTTATACCTCTTTTTGCTCTCTGAGGTGAAGAGATGTGGGTAGAAAGAAATGTTTCTTATAATCTTATTCCTGAAGTCCTGTTATTTTACCATTATTTTTTGAAGTATCAAACTGGATGCTGTAGATTCCTTGATTTCTGATCTCTTCGTCCATTTGGAGCTGCTGGGTGTTCGAAGCTTGTAAATGATATGTGGGATGATTATAATATCTCTTGCTGCTGATATTCTATCTTTGCTTTAATTTCTTCTCAGGGATGGATACAACGATTTCAATACATTCTATATGCAGGTAACTTTCTTTGGCTACTTGATGTTGCATGCATCGCAAGATAGTTCGTATTGGCCTCCTGATAATGATTTTGATCTTCTATTGACTTAATAGAATAGTCTGTTGATTTTCTTTTCATGTTGCTAGTTGATGTTGCATGCATCTTTAGATGGTTCGTATTAACCTGCTTATAATGATTTTGATCTTCTATTGACTTAATAGAATAGTCAGTTGATTTTCTTTTCATGTTGCTGGTGCTTATAAATTAATGAATCATTTGTTTCATCAGGCCGCATCTGGTACTAAAGGTGGCTCTAGTGGCTCCCCTGTTGTTGATTGCCAAGGAAGGGCTGTTGCCCTGAATGCTGGAAGCAAATCTTCCAGTGCTTCTGCCTTCTTCCTTCCATTAGAACGTGTAAGCTGTTTATAATGTACAATATCATGTCATGCTATATTAGACGTTCCAAAATCGTTGAGTTTAGTAGAATTTGCACAGAAATTGGAAGGCTTGCAGTAAGTAATATTTGAGTCTTACCTTTAAGCGAGATGACATGGCACAAACTAGATTAGTAATGTGAGGCCTCTACAGAAGCAGCCATATGTAATCAGACTAATGACAAACTGGATTAGTTGGCTAACTGGAAATTTTCTTCCAATCTTTCAAGCGATAGCAAATGTGAAGCATTTTCTTTAGTAATATATTTTGATTATAATGCATCGCTACCTTTTAGTAATGCATTTTTACTGTGCAATGGGTTTCCTTCGGAAAAAACTAGGTAGCATAGAGGTGGAAAGAGCGTATGGAAGTTAGAAATTACTAAAATATACGATCATAAAGACAGGACATCATTACCATGTAAGGTATTTTCTTTGTGGTGGCATTTTTTGTTTTAAATTATGCTCTAAACTACTTCCAGGTTGTTAGAGCACTGAATTTGATACGCGATAGTTGGGATGGATTTGGTACCAAGCCAGAATCCGTTTATATTCCACGCGGTACACTCCAGGTGTGTATGCTGACCCCACTGTTTTATCATATGATGTGTTCAGTTTCTCTCAAATATTCATGCATTTAACGTTGCAGCACTTCATATATTTTTGACATGTTCAATTTCTCTTCACCGTTGTTACTGTTTGTTTTCTTTTACTGCGATTCTTGGGCCTCATAGTATTCCTGTTCTTTTTTTTTTTCTGTTGCTTTAAAGGCGACCTTTCAACACAAAGGATTTGAAGAAACCCGACGTCTTGGCCTCCGCAATGAAACAGAGCAGGTATATTCTTCATTTGTTGCTCACCAATTGATTTGGTGATTTGTGATTGCTGTTTTTAGTTGTCCAACAACTTTCAAAGAGTGTCAATCCCTTGTCTGATGAGAATATATTCAAATTTGAACCTCCATGTTCTATGCTTAAGAACTGCAACTTGCTTTCTCTACAGATGGTGCGTGTAGTTTCTCCAGCAGGCGAGACTGGAATGCTGGTTGTTGATTCAGTGGTAATTTCTGATGGTTACAGTTCTAAGCATGTTTTTATCATACCAATTATTGCGCTACATATTGTATTATGCCACTATACCTTGCGACTTCTGAAACTGGAAGGCTGTGTCCATGCAGGTGCCTGAAGGCCCTGCTCATAAACATTTGGAACCTGGTGATGTTCTAGTTCGCATCAATGAGGAGGTGAGTACTGCTTTTAATTGTTAGATATATTTGACATAGTTCAGCTAGGCGCTAGGCGGATTCTAGGCGGTGACCCTTAGCCTAGCGCCTAGTCGGGATTAATCGCGCCTAGGCGTTCCTAGGCGGTTTTCTAGGCGATGATCAATACATGTTTTAATTTATTAATACATACTTAAGTACTTGAAAGAAAAGAAAAAATAGAAGATCAATGGTCATGGAATAGGGAGAAAAGAGAAGAAAGGCCCATAAAAACAGCCCAGCCCACCCTATCCACCATAACAATGGCCCAGCCCATCTTATCCACCTTATCCCTTCCTCCTCCCACCCCTTGCTCGCGCACGCACCAGCGCCCGCCCCTGCGCCCGCCGCCGCCCGCGCATGCGCCCGCGCCCTCCGCCGCCCGCGCCCTCCACTGCTCGCGCCCGCGCCAACAGCCGCCCGCACAAGCCTGCGCGAGCGCCCGCCGCCGCCGGCAGCTCCTCCCCCACCGGCGACCTCTGCCAGGCGCTCCTCCACCCCCACCGGCGCTGCCGACGAGCTGCCGCCGCCTAGGGGTCCGCCTACCCCCATAGGCGAGGCGGACACCCTCCGACTACCTAGTAATCGCGCCTAGGCGCGCCTAGGCGAGCGCCTAGCCGAACTATGATATTTGATAATCCACCATATTTGTCTGTTAAGTACTGAGGAGTGAAGACATTAATAAAGTAGCATACAATTTTTATGCCCAGTTTTCTGAATATCTTGTTCAAGTAGTTGAAGTTAATATAGCAGGCTATGTTCAGATAAATTTATGCTATGGACCATCAGTTTAGAAAAAAATTGTCCACGTTTAAAATGTCTGAAAATTGCCAAATTTATGGTACAACTATCAGTGCGATGTCATTCTACGGGTAATCTTATATGACGAAAGGCTTCTTTTTTTAAGTAAAGAAAAGATAGGCTTTCACCTATTGTGCATATGACCAACTGTTTATTTACTTTCGAATAAATCATGGCCCACGGGTAAGATTTTGTGCGTGTGAATGTGTAATATTCCAAGGAATCTAAGATGTTTGTTAGGGCCAATCAGATTCTTTCTGAATTGAATTTTTAAAGTGCCAACACATATCATTTGAGATATCATCATTATCAATGTCAACCATACCATTTCCTGATATCCTGTGACTTCATTGATTTTATATTTGCAACTAATTACTGCTACTGTTACTCTTAACTACTCCCTCCTTTCTTTTTTGTTTGTCATTTTGGACTTGTGCTTGGATATTAAGAAAACGCACAAAGCTCAGTTCTTTAAGTTAGTTTGTCTCCTTAACTACCCATGTTGGCAATAACCAAGGAGCTAAGTTTTTGAAAATGTAGCAAACAATAAATGAGCTAGGGGCATATAGCTATGTCTCCTTAGAATCCTATGATGATAAACACAAAAGAATACTTTTTTGCACAAGCTAAAATGGAAACAAGAATATGTTTTGATGCTGATTTCATTTGCTATAGCGCATATATTTTATTTTTGGCTCTAGGATGCTGTTTAAACATTTTTTTTAACTATTTGCAGGTTGTAACACAGTTTCTTAGACTGGAGACTTTACTTGATGATAGTGTTGGCAGGAAGATTGATTTGGAGATAGAAAGAGGCGGAGTTCCTTTAACAGTAAAGTTGCAGGTATTTGGCAATTTTGACATCGTATCTAAACTTTCATAGTAATATCTATATTACACCTATCGGGACCATATGTTGTCTTCTCATTGCCACCTATACCTTTCGTATATTTTAGTCAGCATCCCATGTTTTTGGAACCCTTTAAGCTTTACCACCTGAGCTCTGCAGGTTGAGGATTTGCACTCAATAACTCCAAATCATTTCTTGGAAGTTAGTGGTGCTGTCATCCATCCACTTTCATATCAGCAGGTAAATTATGATTGAACCTTCATATCTCCTACCCTTATTAAAGAACCTGAAAATATGGCCAAGGACAACTGTTCCACTTGTTTTGAAATAGCATTTTTTTGGTATAGTATGAAATCACCATTATATAAGTTAACTCAAACAGTTGGGGAAATGTTTACAAATGAAAATTACTATTTCAGTATTTCTTATGTAGGATGGTAAGGTGTTAGTTGTATAGTATCACTACTTGATGAGGCATCAATTCTGTACTTGTACTTATGCATGCTTATGATTTTAAGCTAGTAGATAATGCAATGATTTTAAGCATCTACAGGAGGTACTAGCATTATATGAGGGAGGGATCTTATGTGGTTGCTTGAGTACTCTCACTGAGAAGCCGAATACCTTGCTTTGAAAACCATTATGTAGTGTTTGTTAAACTTTCAAAACGTTGCTAATCATGCTTCCATGTTGTTTCAGGCTAGAAACTTCCGATTCAAATGTGGTCTCGTATATGTTGCGGAAGCAGGGTAAGAAATCCAACTGTAACACACCTGTGTTCCATTCCTTGAAAGTATGACTTATTTGCTGTAATTGCAGCCTTTCATTTATAGTAATGTAACAAATCCTTTGGAATTAGGATGTTTGAACTGCCTTGTAGTTAAAAATGGACTGAGGAGTATCGTGGCAAACTGGCAATTGACAAATAGCCATTTTTTAAGCCTGGATCTTTGAAGATGTTCATATGTGATAGTTTGTCAAATGTTGATCTGCTATCCTTGTATAGGTTGCATTTGAACTCCTACAGGTTCCCAACCAGCAACTGATCATAATCTTTTTGAGGTTTAAACAGCAATAAATGCTTTATTGTTCCTTGGTCTTCATTATTTACCCTCACAGTTTCACCTTCAGTTTGCTAACCGATATCTTTTCTAATGTATATGATTTATATCAAAGCAAACTGGCCATTTGTTCAACCTATCTAACACATTGCAATGCAGGTACATGCTCTCTCGAGCATCTGTTCCACGCCATGCAATTATCAAAAAACTTGCAGGAGAGGATATTGCAAATTTAGATGATCTTATTGCAGTTCTTTCAAAATTGGCTAGGGGATCACGAGTGCCTCTAGAATATGTAAGATACACTGATCGTCACCGGAACAAGGTAAGATTCTTGAATAGCAGGTTTATCACAATAAACAATTCCTTATCATCCTAGTACAAATTTGATTTTGTCTTTCTTAGTAAACTAATCGTTTTTATTTATGTGAACAGTCTGTACTGGTGACAATTGATCAGCATGAATGGTACGCGCCACCTCAGTTATATACTCGGAATGATGCGACTGGCTTGTGGACTGCAAAACCAGCTATAGCATCGGAATCTCCATTTTTAGCTTCAGCTCACCATGCTAATCATGTGGACACAAACTCGAACTCTGTTCCGTCTTTATCCGAATCTAGTCCTATGGATCTCAAGTGCCAGTATGATTCTGAGAATTTGGCAGATGGATGCATCAAGATGCAAACTGATGATGAGATTGTCGTAGATGGATCTCACTCTAGCGAAGATTCTCTTGTTGAGAAAAAAAGGCGACGTGTGGATGAGGAGATTGCTGCTGAGGGAACTTTACCATCTTATGGAGACCTAGAGGATGTAAAAGGTGATCTTTTGAGGCATCCTTCCAATGGTGAAGGCTCTGACCTTGCTCGAACAATATCAAGTAATGCTTCATTGGCAGAACAAGTAATCGAACCAGCCCTTGTAATGTTTGAGGTGAGCAATGCATACATTTTAATGGAACATGCACATTATAGCCATGAACTTTTCAACAATGGAGTGTGCTTGTTTTGGTTGGATTGACAATATTTGAGACAAAATAAGAGCTTCTCTTTTGTTTTTCCTCCGTGAACTACCAGTAAGAAACCTGTCGCTTTTCCTCACTGCTGACTGTTGGGCTATTTTCTATATGATCTCTTTTTCCCTCGCCTCATTATTTTCCAGTGCTTTGGGAGCATTAAATTTTGTATTCCTACTAATTATTGAACCTCCTTGCAATTTAAGCACCCTTTATTGTTTGGTTTTTGACTTGACTAGTAGTTTTTGTGCCTGTTGCTCAAAACCTTATGTATCTTTTCAGGTGCATGTGCCACCAGTTTGCATGCTTGATGGAGTGCACTCTCAACATTTCTTTGGAACTGGGGTTGTAATACATCATTCTGACTGTCTCGGTCTGGTAGCTGTTGATAGAAATACAGTTGCTGTATCTATCTCAGATATAATGCTCTCATTTGCTGCATATCCCATTGAAATACCAGGGGAGGTATTAGTTTGCTGTTTTCTCAATTATAAAAACTAAGGCATACAAAATTTCAATTAAATGTTCTTTTATGTAATATATATATGTTGTTTGTCAGGTTGTTTTCCTGCATCCTGTTCACAACTTCGCACTGGTGGCTTATGATCCTTCTGCACTAGGAGCTGGAGCATCTGTTGTCCGGGCTGCTAAGCTTCTACCAGGTTTGTTTCTTTTAGAGTGTATCCATGTTTTTCCGATACTATTTGAAAAAAACTGGCTTGTGCTTCATTTCACTTTATTGAATTAATGCTGAGCTTAATCATGTCATACCCTTAGATGGAGAGTAGATAGTCACAGAACCTTTTGTTTTCCAGTCAGCTTGCTTTTATTTATCAGTGTCAAGCTTAATTATGTTTTACCATTAAAAAAGAGTACATAGTCACTGAAGTTTTCATTTTCCAGTCAGCATGCCTTTTCCACAAAATGGTCCGTTTTCATTTGTTTAAAACCCCTTCTGTTTTCTGTGTAGAACCTGCTTTGCGACGAGGAGATTCTGTCTATCTAGTTGGGCTAAGTAGAAGCTTACAAGCCACATCAAGGAAATCAATCATAACTAATCCTTGCACAGCTGTTAATATTGGGTCAGCTGATTGCCCACGATACCGTGCAATAAATATGGAGGTCATTGAACTCGATACTGGTACTTCCTATACAACTTTCACGGCGTTGGATCATGTTTAAATTTTCCAGGTTGACTATATTGCAAACTTTTTGTTTAGATTTTGGTAGCTCATTTTCGGGCATCTTGACTGATGAGCAAGGAAGAGTTCAAGCATTATGGGCAAGCTTTTCTACCCAGGTTGGTTTGGTCGTGTTCTTCACTTTTCCTGTTTCTTAAGTAATGGTGCTGGCATGCTCCCAGGGACATATACTCAAACGAATAAAGAAAAGAACAAAACGGCGGATTACACGCAAGGTTAGCCGCGTGATATCTATAACATCAAGTAAATGGGCAGTAACAGTAACCTTATATGGACTACTAGGTTGACTTTGTTAATGTACCAGCCACTTCTACTCAGTCTTACTGTATGGACTTTATTAGTAATTAACAGCCATTACAAGTCTTACCTAATGTACATCTAATAAAAGCAAAGTTGATTTACTAATTGTTCTACAAACTTACGGAGTAGTAATTAACACCTAGTGAACGCTGAAAAACTGGTTGTTTACTTTCTTTCTTTTTTTTTTGAGGGAAACACAGCAAGGGAGGCCCCTGCTGTAACTGGTTGTTTACTCATTGTTCTATATGCTTAGAACTACTACTACTAACAGGTGTATGACTGACACTCGTTTTCTCCAGCTGAAATATGGTTGCAGCAGTTCAGAGGACCATCAGTTTGTTAGAGGCATACCGATATATGCAATAAGTCAAGTACTTGAGAAGATTATCTCTGGTACTCGAGGACCTTTTCGACTTATCAATGGAATGAAGAGGCCAATGCCATTTGTCAGGCTCTTGGAGGTAGAACTTTATCCAACTTTGCTGTCCAAGGCGAGAAGTTATGGATTGAGTGATAACTGGGTGCAGGTATTCTGATCTGTCTTTCTTTTAAAGTTTTAATATTCTGTATTCTTTTTTTTTGCAGGAATATTCTGTATTCTTATTGATCTGCAAATATGGTTATATTTTTGTTACCTAATATCTTCTGAGTCTCATAGCCCAAAACAACCACACATGCTTTTACCAGATATTTTTTTGATTATCAGTCTACTCTTTATTACTAGTTCAGCTGCATCTATCTGTTAGTGAGGAACTCAAGTAATTTTCAAATTTGGTGTATGGTCCCTTTTTTCCCGTGTTACCTGCAAATAGAGAAGTTTTCGCGCACATCAAACTTTTGATATTCCATTGTGATTTTGCTTTCAGGCCCTTGCGAAGAAGGATCCTGTCCGTAGACAGGTCTTGCGGGTGAAAGGTTGTTTGGCTGGATCGAAAGCTGAAAATCTTCTAGAGCAGGGAGATATGATTCTTGCTATCAACAAGGAGCCAATTACATGCTTCCTTGACATTGAGAAGGCTTGCCAAGAGTTAGACCAATCCATTGGGTCAGATGGAGTGCTGAACATGACAATATTCCGTCAGGTTAGGACGACGCAACATAAATGAACATTTTTGACAATAAACGAATGCAAACCAAATCAGCAGTATAGATTGTAACTCTATCAACATTTTTGCAGGGAAAAGAAATTGACCTAATTGTTGGAACTGATGTAAGAGATGGCAATGGTACAACCCGAATGGTTAATTGGTGTGGATGCATTATCCAGGATCCTCATTCAGCAGTGCGTGCACTTGGCTTTTTGCCAGAAGAAGGTCATGGAGTTTATGTGGCGAGGTGAGGTTTCCTTACAAACTTGTGTATGCAAAATCTATAAGCTTATCTTTGACTTAATATTTGAATCTGAGAGAATTTAGCTACTGAAGTTTTGGATTAGCCATCATTCTGTTCACTAGTATCTAACATTAGAATTTGTTAAAACATTGGTGCTGAGCGCTCATCAAGTTTAGCATGTAGGGGGCTCCAGTTCTGTTATGTGAACCTGAAGAAAAGAGGAGCTTAGAAGAGTTGTGAGTGAATGCCATGTCGTAATGTGGTAGCGTGCTAAACAAGTCTATCTATCATTTGGATAAAAGTAAAGTGACGACATTTAAGAAGCCGCTGAAAACTAATCAGCATGCTTCATATTGCACGTTTCTCCATGATTAATGTGAACTGGTTGGACAGAATCTATTGTTTACATAATTGTTTAGATGTTAGACTCTCAGCAATAGCACATTTAGATATGACTGGGAATGAACAGTGAGGGCCAATGATTTTATGCAGATGGTGTCACGGAAGTCCAGTACATAGATATGGTCTCTATGCTCTCCAGTGGATCATTGAAATTAATGGGCAGCCAACTCCAGATCTGGAAACCTTTATACAGGTGGTGAAGGTACGAGTAATACATCAAGTAGCAAATAGAAGCATCCTTTGTGATTTTCCTGTCTTGTCTTGTTTGGTTATCACTATATTGCAGTATATTATGTTTAGGCTTTGCTTTGGTCCTTCATCATCCATTTGAATTAATATGGCTGAGTCATTCTTTTCGTCAGGGCCTGGAAGATGGTGAATTTGTTAGGGTAAGGACCGTCCATTTGAATGGAAAGCCTCGTGTACTTACTCTGAAACAGGACCTTCACTACTGGCCTACCTGGGAGCTTAGCTTTGAGCCAGAAACTGCCACATGGCGGAGGAGAACAATAAAAGCGTTGCAATCAACTACGTCCTGAACAAGTCCATTTTGTCGTGAGTAACATGGAGATGAGGAAATTAGAGATCTTTTATTTGGCAAGCTGAAATCCTGCCTTATGCAGGATTAAGCTACCTGCACTTTGGAGGATTAGTGGTGGGGCATTAGCATAGGGGGTGTTCGAAGGATATATATATAGTATTGATAAATGAAACATATGGATTAATTGGTTGTGAACAACTGGAATGCGGGATTTACCTTTTGTACATCTATTCCAATATTTGGGTAGAAAAATATAATAAGTCGTTAGCTTTCTAGTGGCCATTTCAATTCCGCATTAGATGTTTTTCTTAGTTATGAAGTTACCAAGTCACTGATTTCTGTGTATCACATTCAGGGATCAAGCCCCAGTTCCATTATTCTACAGTCTACACTGGCATCAGCTCGATTGCATAATTTTGTAAAATAAGTTTTTACTCCTGCTTCTACTTATGGCGTTGGTTCATTACTTGTCCATGTTTCTTTGTTTAGTTTCAAAAGTCAGCTCATCTTGCCACATTAAGCGGCTGAAGCAAAATTGCACGGTAAGACTCATCGAGAGTTCGAGACGGAAGGCAGGTAGCGTAACAGCCCATGTCTATTTCTGCAAGATGCAAGCTCAGCGGGACCTTGCGCCGCTGCGCATGACAAATGCAGGCCATGCGGTCACCGTCCTTCCCTCCGAAGGGGCGGCGTTTTCCGCAGGAATATATTCGGCCACCACTTGTTCGCTCAAACTCGTGTCCACGGAAACGAGGACCATCCCTTTTACTTGTCCTGAGCTTGCGCCGATGCCTTCCGCCGAGGGAAAAAGGAGCTTGTTTTTAGGTACCCGATCATTGTTGTTGGATTCCTTCTTTCCTCGCCGCGGCACCACGGCAGCACCAGCCCAACAGGTGTGGCCTCCTCGGCTCCTCCTATAAGGCCCGTCCCCTTCCACTCCGTCGCCGCGAAGTGGAGGAGCTAGCATGTATCCCGGACGCGAACGCGAACGCGCACGGGCACACGCGCGCCAACGGCACCACCACCACCACCAACACCCGGCGAGGTAGGGGAGGGAAGGGAAGTTGAGACATGGGTTGCTATCCTCCCTTGGACAAGATCGTGTCCAAAGCGCTAGGAAAATGTAACGGTGCGTACAGAGCTCTCTCTGCTTCACTTGTTTTTGTTTGTGCTTCGGTTCTAATAGCTGGTAGTTCTCGGCTTCTCGTTCTCGTAATCAAGGGTGCAATGCTAGAATGTAGATTTGCATGGTTCAGGGTCACCGCTATGAGCAAACTGCTGCCACGTTCTGCGTTCAGTGCTTACTGCTTAGTGCTTTATACACTCGCTCCATAGCTGCTGCTGCTGCTGCTTTTTTTGGGGGTTTGTCAACAGCACCATATTATCGAGTCCCCGCTGCTTCTGATCAAACGTTTGGTCACTGTAATTGAGCTAGCTCGTCTTCTAATTTTTAAAAAAAAGGTAAAAAAAATAATTGAGTTGTATGCTTGTAGCTAGTGTTAAATTATCTCTGCCTTTTGTCGGGCATGTCCAACCAACCGTAAATTACTACCTCCGAATCGTTATATTTGACGTTTCAGACAAGAAAGTGTATAGAAAATGAACTAAAGTTTTGTGTCCTAACGTCAAATAAAATGATTTGGAGGGAGTATGTCCCAAAGTTTCCGAGTCCTGACAAATTACGGGTTGGTCACGTGCAGGGCGCGACAGATGGAGGAAGGAGAGGCTGGACTACGCCCTGGCCTACCCGCCCACAGAAATCCACTACATGCGGCCGGTGGCGCGCACAGTGACCTTCGCCAGCAACAACTCCATCTACGTGATCCCACCGTCTCCGCCGTCGCAGCAGCAGCAGCAGCAGTGCTCACCGGAGCCGCCCCAGCAACCCCAAACGCCGCCACAACACGAGCCGGAGCAGCACCACGACGACGCGCCGGAACCCCAACCGCAAGCGCCACCACCGGAGCAACCCGCCGAGGCCGAGCCGCCGTCGCAAACGCAAGACGCGCCGCCACCGGCCGAGCCGAAGCCGCCGAAGGGCCCGAAACGAGGCAAGAAGAAGCAGTCCGGCCGCGTCCGGTTCGGCCCCGAGCCTCCCCCTCCGCAGCAACAGGAGCAACCGCAGCAGCAGCAGCAGGAGGAGGAGCACGACCAGGCGCAGGGCCCGCGCGACGACAGCGGGGACGCGAAGGGTCAGCAGGGGCCTCACGGCGCGGCGCCGGCGCCGGCGCCGGTGCCGGCGCCCGCGCAGGGGCAGGGTTACCTGCTCCGGTACACGCCGTCGCCGCTGCCGAGGTGGGAGGCGACGCCGCGGCGGCACGAGTACTTCTCCGGGGAGTACCGGAGCTACTACCCGACGCCGGTGCGCGAGGGCATCTACCGCATCGCCACCGACGCCAACAGGCTCACCACCATCTTCAGCGAGGAGAATCCCAACGCCTGCACGATCGCCTGAGGGGCGACGGCGAGGGAATAAACCGTCTCCATTCGTGCGAACCCTTTCCCCTCTTTTCTCCGGTTCTTGGCTGATCGGTGCAGGGATCGTGGGCCGAGAATCAGGTTCTTCTTGTAGGTGTTCTGTATAGATAATAAGAAAAAAGGAAGGAGAAAACTTTCGGTTCGGCTGGCGACGATGTTGAGACGAAACATTCCTTGTGCTGCCTGCCTTGGATTGTCGTTGTCCTCTCCTGCGTTTTGATATTCCTCACCACAATGGTTAGTCTGACGGTCGCCAAGCCGTTTAGTTACAAAAAATTTTTTTGTATGTCACCTCAATAGTTTGACTAGATGTCGGGAGAGCTTTTCGGACACTAATTAAAAAACTAATTTCAGAACTCACTTGGAAATCACGAGATGAATCTTTTGAGGCCTTTGACCGTATCATTAGCACATGTGGGTTACTGTAGCACTTATGGCTAATCATGCACTAATTAGGTTTAAAAGATTCGTCTCGTCGTGTACATCCAAACTGTGTAATTAGTTTTGTTATTTAATTATATTTAGTGCTTCATATATGTGTTTAAAGGGGAGTTGAAAATTTTTGGTAACTAAACGGCCGACAGGCGGTGAACAACAACAGGCTTCGGCGTTCGCCAGTGAGAATGCGTTGAAAGGAAACGCAAACTTTAATTTCTTTTCTTCTTTTCCGAATGCCATCATTAAAAAGAGGAGATTCTTCTTCCGATCATCATTTCTTCTTTTGGAATTGCTAGAAAACGAGCATCTAGTCTCTTAGACACGTATCCTGTATCATCAAATCATGACGCGCACATTTTGCCCCAGCTAGTGCACCATCCTTTGCGTTGATACCTCGAAAAGCACTGATTTATCTGTAAGGATAGCATGCTGGGGATGTTTTAAGTTGTACTAGATGAAGTATGCCTCGCAGTTGTCAGCTCCAAGCCTCCAACGCAGAGGAAAATGGGTGTGGGCGTGTGGCCCGCAACCTGATGAAGTGCTGTGTGCCTAATTAGTAGTCGCATGATAATATATACTCCGTGTACATTTTTTTTCTGACGGATTAAACACGTATTTCTTGTCCATTTTGGAGCGAACGAATCAAACACGCACTGACCACACCACAACAAGGCCGCCTGTTCAACTGTGGTCTGAAAAACAAGCCCATGAAAGTGCTTGGACCGAGCTACCTGGGCCGGGCGGGGCCGCATTGACCAAAGGAACCTGTTCCCATTCAACAACCCATTACCAAACACTACACTTGTGGTCAACCGGTCATGCGAGCAGCGACGAACGGAACGGCCGAACTCGAGACGGTCTTGAATACGAGTCGAGACGTTTCAGTTCAACCGGTCAGCCATTACCAAATACTACACTTGTGGTCAAGTCCAAAACCACTGTTCTTGGCCGGACGCGAGTAGAGTGGAGTAGAATGGACTCGATTGACTTGGAGCAGCTCGAAGTCGCATGTAGCCAGCCAGACCATGCCGGGAAGCCAGCAACGCCATGAAAACGCAGGACAGGCAACAAGACAAGCCTGCCACTACCAGATTTGATCGCGACTCCAGCAACACTCGGACTCGGCCCCGCCCACCGGATCGTGGAGAATCCCGTAAGCAGGGGTGGTAATGGGTCATGGCCCTAATGGCCTCTTCACAGCCCAATAAAGCCTTTAAAATTTTTAGTTCAAAAATACATATGTTTAGAGCCCGGCCCTTTTAGGGCCCGATCCTTAGATTTTCTAGTTCAAAATGTTGGGCCCTTTACCAACCCTACCCGTAAGTCGTAGGCGTTGAGTCAACGCCGGCCGGCCGTCTCTGGCCATACGAGAAATTTACCAACAGCCTAGCTACTCTAGTAAACATTTCAACGCACTAGCACTAGTGCGCGCGGATGCGACTAAACTAGCCTCTGGCCGAAAGGCGCGGCGGTCAGACGCATTAGGGTGCGGTGATGAATTTTTCCTGTCGCGTCGTTAATCCTGCGACGCCCATGGCCGCACGCCAATTAGCCCGGTCGCTGTCAGATAGAGTGGGACGTGCGCCGCCGCGCCGGGGATGGATGGACACGCACGCTAGTTCCCACCAAAACGATGGCGTCGCGTTGGCAGCCGTGCGCTAGCTCCCGGCCGATCGATCGGCCGTGGGCAACCGGCCGGCGCCCATAGCCCAGGTGGTGCGGCGGCGGCCGCGCCGTGGCGGGATTCGCGGCCTGGGCCGAGGTCGGCCGGCGCACGCGGGAGATAGTGAGGGTGGAGGCGTGGCGCACTGAGAGTAGTAGTCTCAGACCGATCTGGCAAGGCATGACACGGCCGCGGATTAACCGCCCCGGCGCCGACGCACTCCTCCACCGACCACCGCTCCCTGGTTTGCTAATTTCGCAGTGCCAGTAGTTGATTACTCCACCAACCTCTTTCGTCTCCTTTCCTACTGTATTTCATTACCTGCACGCACTGACGCACGGCTGTGCCGAACAAAACAATTTGGCCAACTCAAAGATCCTTCGTGGAAAAACTCAAAGATCCTCACATTTTCCCTCCCTTTAAACAATGATGACTGGCTTGGAGTGAAGTTAGATCGGGGGGCAACGCGACGACAACAATCGCGCACCGGACTCAGTGTCCATTGCACGCACTGACGACGCACACTCGCGGCGACGGCGACGGCATCAGAGAATCCCCAACAGCAGCACGCTCCGATCGAGCCTCCATCTCGGGGAGGAAAGTTTTAGAAGGAAACCCCTCCAATCGCAAGCGCATTTGGTTCGGACCGGGCGATCAATCGGCAACAGTTTGGCAGCAACTGGCGCCGTTTCAAATGTGCGCTCGTGTACGACGGCCGGTACTGGTCGCCTTTTGCCGCCACATCATGCTGCCTTAGCCTACCCCTCCTCCCCTACCTAACAACCTAACGCCTAGAGGAGTTGAGAGTGGACTCACGCCTTCGCTTGTTTTGACAGCAGTGTCGATCAGACTTAAGTTCGGGATGCTGACGGATCACCTCACTGATCCCTGCGTCATGCAACATGGTTACGTCCGCGGCCACCCAAATGCACATCACGTTTTTTTTTTTATTTTCTGCTCCAAACAGTAAGATGCTGTCACACCGCCTCGCCTGGGATCGATATGGACATCAGAAAAAATCAGGCCCAAAAATATCTTGTCACGATCTGATCATGCCTTGTGCCCCCGCTCCGTGCTTCCACGGTCCAGGGGGTGGCACGGCAACTGGCAAGTGCGAGTGCGAGCAGGATAGACGGCACCAACGCTGCATGCAAGTGGAGCTCTCGACAAACCAAACCACGGTGCTGTCACTCACTCACTCACTCGCCACACCACTTACCTTGCCCGCCGTCGTACATCGATCGGCAGTGGACAACCTCGCTAGTGCACTTGTGCCCCAGTTGGGCAGGGCACACCAGCAGTAGCCACCAGCATGTGCACAGAAGCCAGACCGCACAGCATCAGATTGGCACACTCAGTTCCGAGCCGGTTTGGTAGTCGATTATGGAGGTGGCGATGTGCATGATCTCAGAGATCGCCGGGGCGGGTGATCATTTCAACCTTTTACAGGCAGCCGAAATGATGGGCGTGGCCCCGAAGGCGGCGGAAAGATTTGCATTTGCCTGCCGGGCCGCGAGTGCGATAGGCGTCAGTGGACTCGATCATTCCTCTACCAGGCCACCAACGCGCGCCCCCGTAGTAGTGGCCGGCGGGCAGGGGCATCCTCCGCACGGCAGCAGCACGCGGGTGCGCGGCGCAACCCCCCCCCCCCCCCCCCCCCCCACCCCAACCGGATCAGATCTTACTATGGATGAAAACGGTCGGGAACGGTTGGGAAAACCCCTCAACCGTTCCCGCAACTGTATTTTTTGGTCGGGAACGGAAACGGGAACGGAAAAATCGGACGGAAAAACAAAATCGGTATTACGGGATATCGGGAACGGAATCAATCGGTCGGGAGCATGTCGATTACGATCGGGAATCGATAACTCAAAACGGGAAAATACATACAACCACTTCAAACATTTAACTCGATAAAATAATTACAACTATGCATAAATAACATGAAAACAAGACTCGTATAACTAAGAAACACAGGTAAAGTGAATCACGAATTCACAATTCACGTTGGAACACATGCAAACAACAATTTACGTTTCCAACACAGGTAACACAGCCGACTACGACAAATACGGGAATTCCCGCGGAAATTTTCCCGGCTGAAAACGGGAACCGTGAAAACGGTCGGGAAAACACCCCAACCGTTCCCGTTCCCGTTCCCGCCCGTTTTCCCGTTTTGTTTTCCCATTTTCCCATTTTTTCGCGGAAACGGTTTACGGTCGGTTTAAACGGTAAACGGAGCCGGTCGGGACGGGATTTTCCCGTCCCATTTTCAACCCTAGATCTGACGCGGCGCTCGCCAAGCTTTCCGCCCCCGTCGCGCGCACGACGCAAGGCCACAAGTTTGCGTGGCGGTGGTGGCCGACGGCGGGCACTAGCCGCGCACGCATTCTTGTCCAGTTTCCGGGAGGTCATGGTCGGCACCCACCCCCGCGGGCGCTTAAGATCATCTCGCCTAGTAACAGGGACGGGCTCAGGATTTGAAGTATGGGTATTCAAAATTTCCTATGGTATAATTTTTTTTAACATACTAGCTTACGGATTCATGACCCAAAAATCAAATGGTAACACAATTATTCATGACACAGTAATAAAATACCAACTAAATAATCAACATATCATTATATTGGAGTGGCAACATCTGAACTAAAAAGAGGACTATGTTTTAATCTTTATAGTTATTACTCACTACTGCACCTGCATCACACAAACACGCTGAAACAGAAGGCCAATTAGCAAATTATACCTCAGTATTCCTCAGCTGGCTGGCTGCTGCCCTGGCCCCCGTGGCCTGTGCGGCTGTGCCACCGTGCCGGTGTGCCATGCGCGGCTGCTCGCCACCGCCCAGCGCGACAGTGCCTCAGCCAGCCAGTCGCCAAGCTGCTGGCGGCAGATCCCCCCGCGTGGTCGTGTCCCGCAGCCCTGCAGGCCGCAGCCCTCATGAGGTGGGAGCCCGGGACCGACGGGCGTTGGGGTTGGGGACAGCCGGCTGTCCGTCGCGCCGCCGCCCGCCGAGTCGGTCCTCTCTCGTGTTCCCGGCTTCGCACGCCTCTGCCGCTCTACGGTCTGTGCCTCCGCGGACTTGCGGAGGCCGGAGGGGAGTGGCCGAGTGGGCCAGTGGGGACAGGAGCCACGATGATGGGCTGGGCTGGGGCTTGGGGACGGGAAACTTGGTCCAGGTATCGATTTAGGCCGGTCTATTTTGCTTATTTCATATATATGCATGGTATATAGTATGTATACAAAATTTTCTTCCTAAAATAATGGGTATTCAGCTGAATACCCATGAATACATGTGGGCCCGCCCCTGCCTAGTAAGTAGCAGCGATGCTCTGCGACGCCGCGCGGGGGGTTTTAAACTCTAACACTATCTCCAACAGCTTGACCCAAACCCAAATTGAGGTCTTGAATAGTGGTTTGGGTACTAGAAATGCTCTCCAACGGAGCACCCAAATAGGCTAGGCATTTTGGGTCCAAGGTGAGAGGAGAGGCAAATATAGGTCTCTCTCCTCAACCCAAATGGGCGCAGCCACTGCAAACGACAGGTAAGGTGGGCCCATGACTGGATGACGGGCGACACTTGCAGGGAGGTGGGATTTGGGGCTGAGCTGTTGGAGATGACGAGTTTTGGGTCTTTGTGTGCGCGACCTAATGAGTCTCGTGTTTGCCTTCTGACTGTTGGAGACAGTCTAAGGCTGGCTGGTGAGACTGAGAGAGACTGGGCGACTCTGTCAGACTGTCTGATCAGCTTTGGGTTGCTGATGCAATGGTGAGAATTGAGATTCGGGGTAAGGAGCACCAAGTTGACCGCCCGCTGTCTCCCTGTTCCAATCCTCCGTGCAATTGTTTATTCTCATTGGTCCGGTGCATCTACTTGACCGTTCGTCTCAGGCGCAAAGCTGACTCGACTGTTCCTCATCTCTAGCACATTGAGTCACTGATCTTCTACTCTTGTAGTTTTGGTTCATGGACAGGAATAACGTATAAACTAGAACCATGGATTTTTTTTTGTAATATACACGCGTGATATTCCTACAGGGAGAGCTAATTAATCGGCTGAAAACGGCCTCCGTGCAACTGCCCGTCAGATTACCCTGTAGTAGACCTCTGTACTCTCCCCATCTCCCGAAGGCAAAATAATCTTTCAATTCAGCCGTCGCTACACGGTTCAGGGCGCGCAAGCGCAACCAGGCTCACCCCCCCAACCGCCAACAAACAAACACTCGCAAGCAGGGTTCACCAAACCGGCCGGAACCGGTCCGGTTACCGCGGTTACCGGTCTAACCGGCCCGGACCGGTTCCGGTTCCGGCCGGTTTTAAACCGGTCCAAATTCAAATTTTAAATTTGAATTCTAAAAAATGGAAAAATCCCCAAAAAATCTTAAAAATACTTCAAGTTGCGACGAATTTAATGATGTCAAATTTTTTCAAATATTCGTTCATTTAGTATACTTTGCGAGCATTTAAAGTTAAACAAAAAAAACGTGCATACAAAAGTATACAAATATAATGTAAAAGTAGTAAAAAAAGGGTTGGAGAGTTCATTTAGGCTAAAACATGTTATACAAACATTCATTTAGTATACTTTGCGGATATTTGAATTTAAACAAAAAAAGAAAAAAAAATTGAATTTAGCGGGTTACCAGTCAAACCGACCGGTAACCGGTCAAACCGGACCGGTAAACCGGTCTAACCGGCCGGTTAGCCGTTCGAAACCGGTATAACTGCGGGTTTTGAATTCAAATTTGAGTTTGACCGGTTTTTACCGGTAACCGGTCAAACCGGACCGGTTAGCCGGAACCAGGCGCCGGCGGTTAGGTCCGGTCGGTCGGATAAAAAAACCCTGCTCGCAAGACGCCCCGCTCACCGCACGTCGGAATTGCAAACCCATCGCTCTCGGCTCTTCATTGCGTGCGCTCCGTGCGCAGATCCGCTTCGAGACCGGTGATCTTGTCGCGGTCACCACCTGCGCACGCGTCCCGTCCGCGCCCGAGCCCCTCCTCCGTGCTCGCCCGGCCCGCCAGGGCGAGAAGCTAATCAAACCCGGACGGGTCGCCGTGGTGGTGCGATGATTAGTCAGTCGGCTTGCTTAATTAATCCAACCGTCCCGACCGGCGCGTCCGTCCGGCCCGCCCCCTCGGCGGGCGGGCGGGCGCTACAAATACCCGCGAACCGGCGGGCGCAGCGGCGGCAGGGAAGGGAAGGGAAGCGCGCGCGAGAAGCCTCTCCTCCACGAACAGAGCAAGGGCGCGATGGGGATGAGCCTGGCGCAGGCGGTGGCGGCGCTGGTGGGCACGTGCGCGCGGCGGCTGTCGCGGGCGGCGCGGCGGCTGCACCACCTGCGCCCGCGGGACGACGGGGCCGCGGCGTCCTTCTCGTCGCGCGCCATCGTGCCGTTCCTCGGCGGCGGCGTGAGGAAGGCGCTCTCGTCGTCGTCTCCGACCAAGCCCAAGGCGAGGAGGAGGAACAAGGCGGCGGCGGCGGAGGACGCCGCCGGCGACGGGGTGTGGAGGAAGGAGATCATGATGGGGGAGCGCTGCCAGCCGCTGGACTTCTCCGGGGTCATCTACTACGACGCCGAGGGCCGCCGCCTCGCGCAGCCCCCGCCGCCGCGCTCGCCGCTGCGCAGCCCGCTCCCGGCCTCCGTCAAGCTCGCCGCCAACGCCGGCGGGTACTAGCAAAACTAGCCAGCGCCCTCTGTAGTCCGTAGTGTCCCGCTACTACTACTGCGGCGTGCATGTTCTTCTCGCCGGCGCCCTGTGTTTGCCCTGTTTCTCTCCTCTTCCTCTGCTCCGGCAAATCCATCCTATAAGGGACGGATTAAATTATGCTTGATCCACTCTGTTGCATGCACCCACTGAGATGCCAAAGCAAACTGCACCAACAATTCGTACCCAGCAAAATCCCACTACCCCGAAACCAACGGCTCAGATTACATGTGGCGACAACGGACGATCCAGATGAAAAGTAGGCTTCAACGCGCGGGGATGGCTTCAACGCCCGCGCGAGCCACGCCCTTCGTTTTGACTGAACAAAAAAAATCCGTACCCCCACCCCCTCCCGCGTCCCGCGTTCGATTCCGCCGGTGGATCTGGGGGCGGCCGTCCTTGGGGCCGCGAGCCCCGCCGGTCTCGGACGCCGCCGCCGTGCCCTTGGCCGAGAGGGGGAAGGGGAGGAGGAGGTCGCCGAGCGCTGCACGGGTGGTCCGCTGGCGGATCTGGGGGTGGCCGCGCCGCTCGCCCGCTCGCCTGCGCCGGCCACCGCTGTAGCCCCGCTCGCCCGGGCATGCCGCCGCCGCTCGCCCTCGCCCGAGCTGCGGCGTGCCGGCACCCCTGCTGCCACCTCCTGAGCTGCGGCACGCTCGCCGCCGGCACCAAGATGCAGCGCGCTCGACACCGGCCCGAGCTGCGGCACGCTCGCCGCCGGCACCAAGATGCGGCGCGCTCGACACCGGCCCGAGCTGCGGCTCCCGCGCTCGCCCTCCGCGCCCTCCGCGGCCGGCGTGCGGCGCTTCCGGCGTGCTGCGTGCGGCGCGCCCTCCGCGGCCGGCGGGGGCCTGCGGCGTGCGGCGCGCCCGGTGTGCCGCGTGGGCATGCGGCGTGCCGCGCGGCCTCCGCTGCCGCCGTGCCACGCGACCTCGGACCACGCCTTCGGTCACCGGCCATCGTCGGCGTCGCGGACGCCATTTCGTAGGTAAGATGTAAGTAAGCTGCAGCTCGCTCTGCTCAGTTCATTCCATCCTTGCGCTCTGCTCCCCGCATGCTCACCATGTGCTTGATGAAAAGCCAGTAAGGATTCCCGACCATATTATTTTGATAATATTTGCTATTTTCGAGCAGATGCGATAGTTTATTGTCAACGGAGTGGGTAAGGAGCCAAACTTTCACTTCTGCCAACTGCTAGAGAAGTCAAGCATGGATTGGATGATGGCGTCTGTTTAATGCAGTCGTGGGGATTTCATGCTGCAGGCAGTCAAGTGAGTTGAATGGTTATTATGATTCTCAAATTATTAGTCCAGTTCTTGCTGTGTAAATCGTTATGGTTTAGACGACACCTGCCTTTATTGTAGTCCTAGACTGCTAGCCCACCAACACAGGTTGCAACATTGTTATGGTTTAGACGACACATGCTGTTATGGTTTAGACGACACATGTCTGAACTCTGAACTTTATCTTTGAAATTCCCCTTAATTTTCAGGCATTCAACTGACCGAGAGGTAGCACTGATGGCTCTCATGGCTTATTTATCATATATAGGCTGGTAGCGGTAAGATTATCCAATTAATACCACTAGCACTACAATACTGGATATATCCCTCTGTACATTTGACGTTTATTAGACATGTTTGGAAAGGGCATCGTGGTTTCCTGTAATTAGTCTTCAGATTCCATTTTAGGTTTTAATCATTGATATGGTGTTGAAGGGAAATCGGTACATACACGTAGAAGCAAAATGAGCAGCTGAAATTGTAACTTGCACAGCCGTTGTTTGCTTGCATTTACTGTAGATGGCAGATGATGACAAGCAAGGCTTTCATTTTCACCAAGAAGGTGCAAATCCTGTATGTTGCCATGGTTTGTGAATCCTCACAGCAGCAGCAAAGCCTTTTGTTTTTGTGCCAGTGATGATTTAAAAAAAAACTTTGATGAGAGATGCAATGATTTCTGAATCCGAACCAGGCTTAAGTTGTCAAGTCAAACACTAAATGCTTATTTGTCAATTTAGTTAAAACTTTTGCCATCAGTTGCCTGTGATTACATCTGATTGAAGTGGAGCATTAGTGCTCATTTTATTGTTAAGCATTTCAGATAGTGCCCAGACACTATCTGGAATGTTTAATTTTCTCTGATTCACTCCAAGGTGCTCAAGAAGAATCACAGATATATAGTGGTTGTTTCATTTTGCAGTGATTAAGACATGCTTAATTCTTTGCTAATCTTTGCTTTTTAGGTCCCAGGTGGACTTGATAAACATATGGTCCATTGTGGAGGGATCTTGATTTGCAGTAAGATAACTTCTATATTGTGCTATTTTTCTAATGCTCTGTGAACAAATGCCAATCATAGATATATAGTGGTTCTTTCATTTTGCAGTGATCAAGACATGCTTAATTCTTGAAACTGGATAGCTGTGCATGTATTAACCAGCTAATCGTTGCTTTTTAGGTCCCAAAGTGTTCCGGCATCTATAGTATTATTAAGAATACTGCATTTGGGCCTCCAAGTATAGTCTGCAATTTTAAAATGAAACATAAACTTAAAATTATTCTGTACCATTTGCTTTCATGATTTAGAGCTGAGAGAATGGCAAGCCGAGAAAATATTTGTGGCTTGTTATGGTTGACATGCAATTCCAAAGTTGTAAATACAGTTAGGGACTGTATTTTTTCTTGGTTATATTTCTTACCATTACTTCTTACCTTGGAGAGTTGGAATTGAATTACAAGTATAGCCACTGAGATACATAGGTCATTAGTATCAAACTTGAATGTCTGTATACTTCTCTAAATGCACACAGATAGCCAGCATTTACAAATATTATCCAAAGACAAGAAATTAATAATGCCTTCTACTGAATATGCTAACTGGAGTAGGTTAGTTTGGTAATTTTTACTTACTTCATGCATGATCTATGCAAGAAAAATATTGTCCTGTACCTAGGCTTATCAATTTACATCAGCATAGCTTATGATATGGTTATAAGATGATCTAGGTTTAGTGTTTTTCATATCTATAAAATATTTATAGGGAGAGCTTACATAGCTATATGTTTACATAACATATTTACTTATATTCTTTGCAGTGCGCATGCCTACATTGTCTTCAAAGATGAGCATGCCCCCTCGTAAAAAGCTTCAAGGAGAAGGGCCTCTTTATGACAGAAAGAGGACTGTTTGCTTTGAAATTTAACCATAGCGTTCAAGTGCTGCATTCACTCCTGCCTTCAATTCTCAATAGGCCGGGTTGCACTAATGGAGGAAGGAAATGCCCATGAAAGTAATGTTGAAGACCCTTTGGTCGATGCTGCCGAAAAGGTGGACCACGACCGTGAGTGCCCTTGTTTTCTATACTTGGTCAATAAAATTCTATAATTAGTGGGTGCAAATATGTTCAATGATGAGTAATACTGCATGTGTAGGCAAGGAATGTATTGAGGACCAAATTTTTGGTGGACTTGCTGAAGTACTAGGACTAGGAGAATGAATCTAAAGACAACATTCCTGGAGAAATCTAAAGTCCAATGTTCAAGTGCACATGTACGTGATCTCCATTCTGCCCTTATATAGATCTGATAGCTGAGATTATTAAATGCTGGTCTGACGAATGAAAAAAAATCTTATCATGAAGTTATTTGTTTGTTGTAGTGGGGTACTTTCTTATTTGTGCTGGTGAAAAATTGTTCATTGGAGTAGCATGGGATGGTCATCAAGGAGAAATATGTCATGGTGTTATCTAATATTCTCTTATGGATATCATATCAAAAGTTGGAATGATATGTTTGTTTTGAAAGTTAGGCTCTTGACCATCACAGCCCTGTATGCATTCTTTCTGAGTATAATTATGTGATGTTGAGTATAATTCTGTGATGTGCACTTAAATATGTTTTTTTTAACCCGTAGCGTTAGCACGGGCCAAATTACTAGTAGTAGTAGGGCCTCCATTGTTCTCTGTCGTTTCACGTGTGTAGTGACTACTGACTAGTGAGCACGTACGCGCAATGTAAAATTTCGTCGAAACCTAGCATGCTCTTCTCTATAAAGTTTAAGAACCTCTCCCGATATTTTTCGCTCTCGTATCTTGCGCTGTTTGCTTCAGCACATCTCTGTTTTCTGAAATGAATCTGAGAGTCGCAGATTATATTAAAAAAAAGAATGTCCTAAATTGAGAATAACAGTAATCAACTCAACACCGACGGATTGGATTGAGATATCAGCAATCAGTTTTAACACTATCTAAGCTCTTTGATCATATCCAGTATCAACCCATATGAATTTTAAGTTCAAGCTGGTGGATGCTAATCCAAAGGTCTTCGATGATTGTTCAGGTCCAAGAGTTTAACATTCTCAGTCCTCATCAACCAAAAAAGAAAGAAAGCAAGCAAGTTTAGTACACTGACCAAGTTAACAGTCATAAAAGGAACATGTCACTCTCCTCTGCGTTTGCCTGACTGGAGTAGCACTACCTCACAGACCGGCCGTTCCAAACCTCATTTCCTTCCGCCATCATCGTCTTCATCTTCTTTCCTCCCTCCCAAAATAGGAGGACCTTAACTTAGACGGGAAGAGTTGGTTGGCAGAACGATTTCATCAGACGGAAAAAGTGTCATGCGCAGCTACCAATACGTTCTGAATGTTTGTTGTGCTCCAGCGGGCTCAAGCAAAGCTACCCACCATCGGGGACCTCAAACGAGCAGGAGATCTCAACTAGCAGCGCCCCGCCATAACCTTTCCCCCCGTCATGTTTCAGCTAGAATTATTTTTCATTTTGATAGGCGAGCTGACACTATTATCCTCACGAAGCGAATTCTGCTCTATATAAGATATGTGCAATTTTTTTTTGCGAGTACACTGCAAAAAGGCCAGTGAAACTACGGGATGGAGTCAGTGAACTTCTATGCCCAACCCCCTCAAACACGAATACAGCTTACACATGTGTGACAAGGAGCCATTTTACTGCAGATCAAGGATCAAGTTCATCATTACTCTGCAAAACGGACGGTTAGGCGGGCCTAGACCTCACTGTGCACAACCAAACATCCTTATTAGCACGAGTGATAAGGAACCATGTTACGTACAGATCATGTAAAATAGATCATTATTTTTTTGAAGAACAAAAAAATCGATCATTACTATCTGAACCTAAAATGATTCATTACTAATAGAAAACTTCTTGTTTAGACGGCTGGGAAAGCTAACAGAACCGTAATAACATTCGTCGCTCCCGGAGCCCAGACACGAGGCACAGCCCAGAAACAAACACCCGGCATGCAGCCCGCGAATCCAATCCGGCAAGCGAGCGTTAGCAAGCTTTGTAGCGACCGATCCGGCCGCTTGCTTTCCACGTGTGTGGGCTCCACAACTGTTTTTTCCCCTTGCGTTTTCCTTTTCCACATGGCGCATCACATCCTTCAAAAAATCCAATTACAGTCGGCTGTTCATTGTTTTTGTAAGGCTCAAACTATGTACGTACATACGATTGTCATGCATATACACTCTGTTCGGCAGCTCCAGCAGCCTCCAGCCCAACAATATTTTTCTCTCACACCACTCCAGCCACCAGTTCCAGCTCCAGCCCAGCGAACAGAGTATAGGATATAAGAGCCTCGTTGTCAAGTTGGAATCCATATACTCATACCAGTTGCATACGTGAGGGCCTCAACCAAAAACTTCTATGTATCATCAATGCGGTTAATTAATATCATCACACACCTATTAAATTTTTTTCATTTACATTTTGCGAGAACTAGTATTCTATTTCTTTTTTTTCTGTTTACCTTCTTTATGTTGTGTTTTTGAGGCGTTTTTCTGACAAATATTTTATACAAAGTTTGCTAAAAAATTATATCGAGAAGTTGTATTTTTTACACATATATGCCGAACTTATGCATCAAAGTTGTGTGAGAAATTTTTTGATAACATTTACATGAAAGTTATGTTCAAAATTATCCTTTAGTAAGTTGGCTAAAAGAGTTATGAGTAAAACTTGTACGTATTGTGAAAATTATGTTGAAAAATTATACTATAAAAATTTGATTGGAAAAAGTTATGGGTAAAAATTATGCATATCCTAGAATATATGCTGAGATTTTTACGATGCACTGAATTTTTACATATAACTCTTTCCAAAAATTTCTTAAAGAATAATTTTTTAGTATAACTTTTATGATACGTACAGTTATAACTTATATTATACCCTATAAATTTTTGCATATAACTTTTGAGAGGATAAATTTTCATCATAATTTTTATGATGCACAAAACTTTTACACATAACTCTTTCCTAACACCTTCTTGACAGACAATTTTTTATACAACATTTACGATAGGTACAATTTTAATGCATAGCTCTTTAAAGATCTTGTGGCGGATAATTTTTTAGCACAACTTCTATGAAGATGTTATCATGAAGATTTCTCATACAACTTTTTCACACAAGTTAACTATACAACTTCAAAGCACATCTCCGATATAGTTTGTTTAGTACGATTTCCATAAAATAGTTGTCAAGGCAACTTTTTCATAGAAAAGATAATAGAACTTGTAAAAAAGTGATGACCCTTGCCATTACAGAACGTCAAATCAAAAAATGGAAAAGAAAAAGAGGAAGCAAATAAATATTATTGTTTCCGTGTGCTTGTTCACGTGAACTCAAAGAAAAGGAAATGAAAAATAGAAGCAGTGGGGACCCACACATGGGAGCGCGATAGTTCGGACGCTCCCTAGCGAATGCTTGTTGAACTAGATTTCCATTCCCCGCGACCGACCAAAAAAAGAAAGAGAATTAAATGCCCAAAATAGAAGGTACTAGATTAGTCGTTGTCCGATCGTTTGTTACTTACTTTGCTGGGGCGAGCGCGCGAATTAGCTTGCCCCCATGCAGCCCAGCCAGCAGCTGGGCAATGGATTCAGCCCGACAGGGAAAAAAATTAGCAGGCGATTGTTCTAAAACACTAATCGGATCGGTCGTAGTACTTAATCAATCCAGCCGCCCCGACCGGCTCGTCTGCGTCGTCCACCCGCTGCTGGTGCTGGGCGCTACAAATACCCGCGGAATGGCAATGGCGTGCGCAGCAGCCGCGAAGAAAAGAAAAAGGCATCCAAGAACGGAGAAGCGGCAGGAAGGAACAGGGAGACGAAGAGAGCCAAGAGGACAATGGGTGTGAGCCTTGCGAAGGCGGTGGCGGCGCTGATGGGCACGTGCGCGCGGCGGCTCTCGCGGGCGGCGCGCCAGCTGCGCCTGCGGCCGCCGCGGCAGGGCCTCGCGGCGTCCTTCTCGTCGTCGCGGGCCATCGTGCCGTTCTTCAGTGGCGGCGGTGTCATCAGGAAGGCGCTCTCGTCGTCGTCGTCGTCCAAGTCGAAGAGGAGGAGGAAGGCGGAGGATGACGAGCTGAGCTTCGAGTGGGAGGACGGGGTGTGGAGGAAGGAGATCATGATGGGGGAGCGCTGCCAGCCGCTGGACTTCTCCGGGGCCATCTACTACGACGCCGAGGGTCGCCGCCTCGAGCAGGCCCCGCCGCCGCGCTCGCCGATGCGCAGCCCGCTGCCGGCGTCCGCCGTGCTCGCGGCCAACGCCGGAGGACAATAGCTTTGGCTACAAGTGTACATTATTAATTCCCTTCCAGCTCCACTTCTACGTTCTCTCTTTCCCCCCTGCTCTTCTCTTTCCTTTGGCCGTTTGGCGTGCGTAGCGAGTACCTTGGAGGATTTTATGGAAATTCGGCTTGCTCTTCGATCTCTCCACAAGTTGGCGCGCCTCTGATACAGTTTTTTCTCTGATCGGCCTCGGCCATCGCCTACGTGCAGCTTTATTTTGTTCTTTTCTTGTCTGTTCGTTTTATGATTCTAGACTTCTAGTAAAATTTGCAGTTTTTTTTATCCATGGTGGCATGTCAGCTGCGTTTGGCCGACAGGAGACTGTATATGGAAATAACTCTGAAAAAAGAAATAACCCTGAAAGACCCCTTCTGGAAACGCACTTTTCGCAATTTTAAAATTTGTAAAAGAAAATACGTTTCGAGCAACTCTCGATTGCTCGTCCAGCGCCCTATAGACCACTGTGTCTTAGAAGTCGCCCTCCTCTGCCCTTGGTTGCATGAGGGGAATACATAGCTCTACCTAACATAACGGCCATTCTAACCTCAATACCGTCCAAGTTGACTTAAGCTTCCTTCATCACTATCATCATCTTCCCTGTCCCCAAAAGCAAGGAGCTTAACTTAAACGGGACGAATCGGTTGACAGAACAAATGAACAATTTCATCAGGTGGAACTACCTCATGCTTTGTGAACGTTCGTTGCGATTCAGATGTTGAAGCAAAGCTGTCCAACGCCCGGACCTCGAATCATTAGCACACCACGACGACTTTCCCCCCCACATACTTCATCAGCTACTCCCTCTGTTTCAAATTATAAGTCATTCCAAGAATTTTGGAGAGTCAAACCATCTTAAAGTTTGACCAAAAATATAGAGAGAAATATAAAAATTTATGACATCAAATAGGTGCACTATAAAAATATAGCTAACAAAAAATCTAATGATACTTAATTGATATCATAAATGTTATTATCTTGTCATATAAATTTGGTCAAACTTGAAAAATTTTGACTCTCCAAGATTCTTAGAATGACTTATAATTCGGAATGGAGGGAGTACAACTATAATAGCACCAGTTTCCTGAGAACAAATAAATTAGAATTATCTGTAGCCAAGCAAAGAAAATGAGCACTTTCGTCTGCTACCTGATTAACACTAGAATTTTCAGCAAATCCATGGAGCTATCCATCTCTGAAAAATAGAACAGCAATGCCAAATCCTCATTATGCCAACAGCTGTTTTGGGGAGCAGTCACTGAAATTTGAACCGTGAACAGTGGCCATTCATACTACCACTTTTTTTTTTTGAAAAGCCATTCATATTTGTCATTCAGGAAATGGGCAAGGGAGCAAATAGTTCGTGGGATAACGACGGCGCCACCGCCACCACCCTCAGGATCTTGCATGGATCATGGATGGGGCCATCGCCAACCGTCTCACTGTCACGCCCCAGTACGGCGGGCTGCCAGAATCATCTTGCCGGCGGGGCCGCGGGGGCTTCCAAAGCCGCTGCCTGCAGGCGAAACGTCAGCCGGAGATGGAAAGCAATTGAAGAACAGCGTTCAATGTGGCGCCTACCCATCATTCTGCAGGATCTCCTCCTTGGTCCTCTCCGATCGTCAACTACCGTACGGGGAAGGAGATCATGATGGGGGAGCGGTGCCAGCCGCTGGACATCTCCGGGTCGATCTACTACGACGCCGAGGGCCACCGCCGACCCCGGCTCGCGCTCGCGCTGCGCAGCCCGCTGCTGGTGTCCGCAATTTATTTCCTCAATCCAAACTGAGAATCATCTGTGCATTTTTCTCCGTTCCTTTTTCGAATCGCCTCTATTTCACAACGCGTCGATAGAGTCGAATTGCACCTCCTCACCCTCACTTCACATTGAGAATGTAGTTGAGGTTTCTGCAGTTGAGTGACTGCCATGTGGGCTCACCATGTGGCCACATGGCAGTCACTCAACTATAGTTAGTGAACTACAGATGAACATGTTCCGAAAATTGATCCCCACCAAATCAAATTGAGAAATCTCCCCTCCCCCTCCAACCCCCAACTATTTCAAAAAAAAGAAAAAAAAAACTAACCCCCCCAACTCCCCAAGCACTGAGTGACCTAGCTAGCCGCCGCGGCGGCGGCGGCGATGCAGCCGCAGGAGATCCCATTGTGGGCCAGGGTCGACATCGGGAAGGAGGGCGATCCGAATGCTTCCTTCCGCGCTCGAAGTTGATCGGCATCGGAGACGACGACCTTGTTGCGGATAAGAAGACTGGATCACAAAGGCAAGTTGGCATTGTTGAATTTGTTAATAGAGAGGATGCTGAATGGTCTGTCAAGTTCCTAAATGGATTCAAGTATAAAAGATGTAGCCTAATAGTTGAGGGACCCTTTAAGTTGCAAGATGTTGAGAGGGATTTGGGTATATAGTATTTTCATACGTATTGGGATTTGGTTTAAGGATTTAAATATGTATTTTGGAGGATTTAATCTAGTCTTTAAGACGAATGGGCCTGTCAAATTCCTAGGGAATGCATTTGGATACCCAAATATCTGCGAAACTAAACTTGGGCCCAGTTCTTATGTTTTGAAATTCTGTATAATATTATTCCTACCTTTTTCTAATTGCTGTTCAAATGTTTGTGTTTTTTATTCATGTGTAGGAAACTAATAATTAGCACTATTGACTATTCTTATGTTTTGAGATTCTGTAGCACATTATTCCTACTTTTCCTATTATTTCTGTTCAAATGTTTGTGTTTTCGGCCGTGTTCCAAAAGATCCTTAGTTTAGCTATGTTTATGTGTTTGTTAGTTCATGTTCCGATGGATACTTAGCTAGGAATATATATCAAATGCAAACTAACTTCTTTATGCAAAATGTGCAAACTTTAATATGAGCCACGAATCCACGATGTTTGAAACTTTGGAAGACTCAGGTATTGTCCGGTTTGGAAAGCCTTGGACATTGTCTTACCAAAGACAGGTAAAGGATCACAAATTTTAAAGAGGGGCTACAAGACCGTTCCACAGTTATAAATTTGGTCAAATTTAAAAGAGAGAGTTGCATTTTGTTTGAGACGAAGGCACCGATGCACGCACCACATCCACATTCAGCTGGGAACTTCAAAAGCCTCACGCCGAATCTTTCTACAAAGGAAGCAATAGAGAATTTACAGGTCACCAGGCACCACGGTCACACATCTAACGAAAGAGATCCAGTCCAAAACTACTGTACAAACACGCAAATCATACTGTACAGGCAAGCACACAAATCCACATCAACCATACTCGCGCGCGTGCAGATCGTGTCCGGCTCCGCGGTCGCGTCAGGGCCAGAACCTGCAGCAGGCGGGCTTGTTGCCGCCGTGGTGCCGCTTCTTGCCGCCGCCCTTCCGCTTGGGCACGGTCACCGTGAGCACACCGTCCGCCATGGCCGCCCGCACCTCGTCCGCGGCCGCGTCGTCCGGCAGCCGGAACCGCGTCTCGAACGCGCGCGCGCCGGGCCTCTCCCTGCAGTGCCACCTCACGGCGCCGTCGCCGGCGGCGGTCTCCTCCTCCGCCTCCTCTTCCCCGTGGCCCGCCGCCGCGCCGTCCTTGGCGTCGTCGCCCCGCTTGCCGCCGCGGACGCGGAGGATGCGGCCGTCCACCAGCTCGACGGCCACCTGGTCCTTGGCCAGGCCCGGGACGTCCATCCTGAACACGTGCGCGTCCCGGGTCTCCTTCCAGTCCATCGGCGGCCGCCCCGCGTCGCCGCCGGCGCCGGCGTCGGGGAAGAACCTGTCGAGCAGCATGCGAGACAGCGCCAACGACATGCTTGCTGGCCCCCGCCTTCCTGCTGGAGTAGTGTTGCTGTGCTACGTTGACTGATCGACGACAAGTGTCAAGCTGGATCAACAAGTGGCGTGCTGTGCTGTGCCTCGCGGGATTTGCAGAGCGCTCGTTTTATAGGCGCCGGCGCGGTGGCCGGAGAAAGATCGAGAACGCGCGCGCCCGGCTTCCCATGCTCCGGCTTTGCGTCGTCTGGTTCTCTCTAGACGGCCGGGCAAGTCACCGCGGGGCACAGCGCGCTCGTGGGTGCGGGCTTCTTCTGGAACCATCTCATCGACTCATCCTCAGATGGCCTCCCCTTCCTGACGGATGGCGCCGAGCGATGCCGTTCGAACAATGCCGCTGGGCCCCGGAGGTCAGCGAGAGGGCTCCTCGTGGAAGAAGGCTCGCGCTGGGCGTTGAACTGTCAACCTTCCTTGGACTCCCGGGTGGGCGGTATTTGAAATACCGTCCACCCCTGAAGGCGCACGCTCCTCATTTCTCGACCAAAATCCAGGCCATAAAATCCGAGAAAAATCACCGAGGTAGGTGATGCAGTCGAGAAACGCCGCGCACAATTTCAAGCGCATACATAACCTATGGAGGGAGAACTGAAAAAGAGAAAAAAAATCGAGACAGTGGAGTTCTGCTGCTAGCCAGTAGCCAGAGCTTCAGATTCAGCAACAATTATTCTTTTCAAAAAAAAAGATTCAGCAACCGTTTGAACAGCGGCTCTGATGGATCAACGCAGGTTGTGCGCGCGCGAAGTTCAGAGGAACGCCGCTCCTTCCTGATAGCGAAAGCAGTGCGAAAATTGCCAGATTATTCGAGTATCGCGTGCCTCATTTTCAGAAAGAGTAGAACAGTGCAGTTTCACTTTGCTTATGAGGTCTTTTTTTAAAAAAACTTTGCCTACAACGATGGAACACCACGAAATTCAGACTACAACCGACACGCGTATCTGATCTACTTCTCACAGTAACTGCCGATCTGAAGTGGGGGACACAAATCCCAGCCAGTGCCGGTGACCCTTCTACCAGATGCTGACAATCAGGTTCCTGTCAACAAACTTGGCACCTCCGACCTTCCCCTGCATCGCTGGTGGCAATTTTATGACACGCCTCTGGTCTCCGGCTTCGATCAACAGCTCGGATCCGCCTCTATACTGCGTTTTTTCAGACAAAACAACACATAAGTAACTCCTCAGCATCAGCATGAACAATCATAACCAATTACATTCAATGATTATTAGTGTTGTTTGACAGAGTTTCCGCAGAATACTTCAGACGACTACGACTGAATGTCCCAAAAATGCAGACAGTAAGATTAGGTAACCACATGAAAAATATGCTTAAAATCATTCCAGATCATGCAAAAAGGTATAAATACTAGCGCATGGCTCATGAAATTGAATTTTCTATAGGTTTGTAAAGACAGTTAGATAGCCAGATAGCCGCAGAACACTGAGATCCATTATGCCACTTAACAAAGAGTACTCACTGAAATGCTTGTTTATATAAGCATTGCAAATGAAACCACGTGAAGACATTGTAAATGTAGCAAATGTAGGTCAACTTCTACACAAATGAGATACCTTTAACCTACAAAAATGTGGTTAGTCATGTGGTTTCATCTAAATATATCAGGAAACCTACAAATCAGGTCCTCTTTTTTGTTTTTATTTTTTATGGTTCTGCATCTGCAGCAATACAAGGCATGATGGAAGAATGCAACTTTACATCAAGCAGCATGATCTCTGGATAACTAGAATTACTAGTAATCTTATTGCCACAATTTAACCTAATTAATATTGAATAGTATTATAAACAACAGATGTGATAGAGAGGTAGATCAATGGTCTTACTTGATATAGCTTGATTTCAGACTTATCAAAGCCTGGCATGAAAAGGGTTACCGATTTCTGAACAGAATCAAAACTAACTGAAGGATACACATGAATAGATGTATTCCTCAATTGTTCCTTTGTGTTTTGGCTCAATAAGCTTAGTGCTCTGCTCCAATCTGCAGAAGAATCATTTGAGAGAAATGGAAGAAGCGAGAAAGACAACGGCATGAACTTTTGTGCAACTTCTTGGTGCATTTCAGAAGGGTCTTCAGTATAACCAAACGCCCCACATATTTGACCGCCAGCTTGAGTGGTACAACCCCAATATCTTAATGCAGAGGATACAGATATTGATCTCCTAGGATCCATGATAAGGAAGCACGCAAGGTTTGAAGGATTGGCAAACCAAACCGAGACTCTCTGCATAATTTAGTAACTTTAAGATAACATCAGTAAATGTATGCATTGGGTTTTAGCTAAACTCAACTGTGGAAAGTTACCTCAAGAAGTTGTTCGATTTCATTCCATATTTCTGTACTCAGTCTCCCCTCACTAGTTTTACCATTTGGCCTTGCAGCATCATATATTAGTTTTAGTAATGAAGGAGAAGCCAGCCTTCCAATGTCAGTCTTCTCAGCTAGGTCCCTCACATACCTCAAGTAAGACCTGTCTTTGTGTAGCGCAAACAATAAGTTTAGATGTTGGGTTGATCATGTCAGCAATGATGTCAGCAATAAGCATAGTAACAGCTGTGATTAGTAGCTGTCAAAGAACAAGTCCAATTTGGACTTGTGCCCTTTGTTGGATGGCCTTAGAAGACCCCAAAATGTGCTGTCCCCCCATGGTGCTTTGCATATAAATAAAGAAGAGGTCCTTATGAAAGGGTGGTCTAATTTTTCACTGCCTTCCTCTACCCTAAGCTGCCCAACAACAGTTACTGCAAAGGAACCATGGGAAGGACAACCCATCCATCGACAGCAAGCTCTACAAGCCATCTCTAAGTCCAAAGATGGCATCCCAACAGACCTAAGGTGTGTTTGTTCTATGATCTCTAATCTATTTTGTGGTTCTATTATTGAGCTAGTGATCCTATATATATCTAACATTGGCACCAGAGCCATCTAGCCCTAAGATTGAACCCTTAAAAGTGTTCACTTCCATGACAAAAGCTCCTGTTCATGTTCATCCTTTTGTTCAAGTGCTAAGATTCATGTTCTTGCTCTAACTTATGTTCTGCATAAGCAAGTCATCATCAATTTCATATGAGAATCATCATTTTCTTGCTTGTATTCATGATGTTCATGTCAACTAGCCCTCTCTTTAGTCCTTAGTGTTAGAGTATATTAGACAACTCCAGATATTGTAGTTTAGGATTGATGTAATCCCGTGATAGCCTGCCTTATCTCTAGGGGAGGTGCCTTGCCCTCCAAGCCTTGTACTCCTATATATACCGCCCAAGGGGCTCATTGCAATATAATCGACCGCATCATATGCATCCTACCTTTCCTACATGGCATCAGACGCCTAGGTTTTAGATCCTAACCTAGACGCCGCCGCTTCCGCTGCCGTCACGCCGCCCCCGGGGGCAGTGCCCTCCTAGGATGCGCCGCGGATCCCTCTGATCCGCGCCGCCATCGTCGTCCACAAGCAGCTGGAGGGCTGTCCTCTACCATCGCTGTGGCCGTGTCGCTCATCGGCATCGCCATGGCCCCGCCTTGGGCCGCCGCCGCCTCTGCGTCGTCGTCGTCGTCCCCGGCCCTGGCCCCGCTCACGGCTTCCCCGCCCCTTCCGCGCCTCAGGCCAGCCCCCCTTCCCAGCGCCGCCGCCGCCGCACGACAGCGCGCGAGCGCGGCTGCCGAGGGGGAGGAGCCCCTCCCAGTGCCGCCGCACGGCCTGCGCACCACGCGCGTGCGCGGCTGGAGGGGAGGAGCCAAGACCGCGCCGTCGGGCGGACGGGCCGCAGCATCACCGGTCGACGTCGCTGTTGGGCCGCCGCGTCGTGGGCTCCGCCCCACCGCCCTTCCCTCGCCGGCTACCTCCCCTGCGCCATCGGCCGCCGCCCTTCATCCCCCAGCGCCGCCTCTGCTTCTCGAGAAGACGCGGCTGCGGGGGCGGATCTTGGCCTGACGATCGGAGGAGAGCCGCTCGGGTTTTCCAATCTCCTCTGTTTTCTCTGTCCCGTGTTGACCACGCGGGGAAGAGACAAGGAGGAGAGAGGAATTCGCTACGGCACCCGAGATTGTACCCGGAGGTCACCCTGCTGCTGCTGTGTCTTTTTCTTAGGTTTTTCCCGATTCGTTATCGGGTTTGTGTCGCCCTGCCGTTCGTCTTCGATCCATCGTTGACCCTCCCGAAGGACGAGGTTGTTGTTGCGCCCTCCAGACTGCAGCAACGACGTTCGTGATCAAGCCACCCTACTGGTGTCATTGCCTTTTCAGGCGGTGGCGCCCCTCGCCGCCGGTCTTCGTTAAGCAGGCGCTCGATCCACCTCCACGCCTCCAGCCGTTCTCGCGCGGACATCGCCGCCACCCCTGATCTGAGCGCGACACTTGCTGCAACCTGCGCCGTCGCCACCCATGTCCTGAGCGTGACCTAAGTCGCAAACCGCGCCGTCTACCTTCGTCATCCGCCGCACCGTCCTACTGCTGTCTTCGGCAAAAAGCTGCTGAGTTTGCGTACTCGAGCACCTCGACGACGCTTCGACCCGCGCCCCCTCCACGGCTTCGACCACGTCCACCTCGACTTCGGCTACTATGGCACTAAAGGGCTATCATCTGCATGAGTCTCCAGTCAAAGCTTTCGCACCGGCGTTCCGACTGCAGGGGGGATACATCTCCATTGTTCTCCAGTCTGACCGTTCGTGTTGTTACTGCTACGACTGCGGGGGATGTTAGAATATATTAGGCAACTCCAGATATGGTAGTTTAGAATTGATGTAATCCCGTGACAGCCTGCCTTATCTCTAGGGGAGGTGCCTTGCCCTCCAAGCCTTGTACTCCTATATATACCGCCCAAGGGGCTCATTGCAATACAATCGACCGCATCATACGCATCCTACCTTTCCTACACTTAGTCACTTAAGTACATGCCCTAATCAAGCTTATGCGCCGCATCAGTACCTTATGGACCTAGGGTTTTGGATTTTTCCCCAAATTCAAAACTTTAGATCGAAATCCCTAAGTTTTTCCCCATAACCCTAAGCTAAAGAGGTAGTGGACGTACCATCAAGGGTCACGGTGTCCGTCGTCGACCATGGCGCCGCCGTGGCCGGCTTTTCTTAGCAGCGAAGCGCGCGCTTGGGGACTTGGCCCCGAGCGGCCTCGCCGTCCCTACCGCACCGGCTCGGCGCCGCTTCACCCCATGCGCACTGTCGCCTGGGAACGCCACCGGGCATGGCCGCCGCCGCCGCCGTGGGCCTTCACGCGTGCGCGCGGCGCCATAGGGCACCGTCGAGTGCGCTCGACGGGGCTGCGCGCCTGCAAAAGGCGGCACGCAGCTCAGGCGAGCGGCCCTCGTCGGCGCCATGGCCTCGCTCTGCTGCGGCTGGTGCCCCGCGCCGCCATCGCCGTCTCGTCGCCTGCCACCGCCGTCGGGAAAGAGGAGAGAGGGGGAGGGAAAAGAAATGAAGCTAGGGTTTCGCGGGGGCCGGCCGGCCGGCAGTTTTGATCCCTGATGCGCGCGTCCAACGCCGTCCGATCAGAATCCCAGCCTCACGGGCCTAGCAGGCCGGCGCGTGAGCGCCTCCTCCTTGGCCCAGGCCCAGTTTTCGGGCCTGGAGCCCAGGCAGGAAGGCGGTTCGGACAAATGGGCCAGGCCGGAATCGGCCCAGCTCGGAAAAGGGGCTTTGGGCCGAATTTCTTTGATATTTTTCCTAAAAATTATGAAATAAGTATTGGGCTGCATAGTGATGGGCCAAATGAATTGATGGGCTAAGATAATGTTGTTTTTAGATTATAAATATTGTTTCACTTTTAAGTATTATGATTATGATTGTTATTTTATGTTTAAAGTTTAAAGATCTTTTATCATGCCTTAGTAAATTATGCCTTAGTAAGTAATCATTTTATCTTGGTATGTCATTTTATTGAAAAAATGGACTTATGAGTTTTAAGCCTCATGATCAAGGGGGAGAATGTTGGGTTGATCATGTCAGCAATGATGTCAGCAATAAGCATAGTAACAGCTGTGATTAGTAGCTGTCAAAAAACAAGTCCAATTTGGACTTGTGCCCTTTGTTGGAGGGCCCTAGCAGACCCCAAAATGTGCTGTCCCCCATGGTGCTTTGCATATAAATAAAGGAGAGGTCCTTATGAAAGGGTGGTCTAATTTTTCACTGCCTTTCTCTACCCTAAACTGCCCAACAACAGTTACTGCAAAGGAACCATGGGAAGGACAACCCATCCATCGACAGCAAGCTCTACAAGCCATCTCTAAGTCCAAAGATGGCATCCCAACAGACCTAAGGTGTGTTTGTTCTATGATCTCTAATCTATTTTGTGGTTCTATTCTTGAGCTAGTGATCCTATATATATCTAACATTAGAAACTTGACTTTTCTGAAGAAAAATTAGAATTGTGACTGAAGCCAAGGTTGGCCAAGAAAGTAGAACTTATACCTTGCTCTGTCAGTAGCACCTATAAGCCGTAGAATTTCCTCTGTATTGTTGCAATCATATACTACCACATCAAATTCTGGTTGTGAGCCACTCCTTCCAGCTGAAAAGAAGTTAAGGAGCTTCTGAAGAGCTAAGACTGAACAGATCGAATCCATTCCAGGTAAAACTCCAAGCTCCTCTCCTACAATCTATCCCAAGAAAAAACAGCAACTCAATTGAATGCTTGATCCTTACCAGACATGTTATAGCAAAGTTATTCACCTACCCCTTCAAGGACTCCTTGAGTAAAATTGACCTGGGCATCTACCTTCTTCAACCGGTCAAGGGGTTCAAGCAGCATCTATGATTTAACGAGAAAACATTCTTCAACATCAAGACATACTCCAGTATATAAGAGGAGAACTCATAAGAGGAGAACTCTTTCAACATAGTATTTTACCTTACTAGTCTCTAGCTTTATGGTTGAGAGATTGACCGCGCACTCAGTCAGTGAGTTCCCAATCTTACAGCCCATCAATTGCTCTGCGGTAGGATCCTGGGACTGTGTAACCAGGCATGTCTTGAAGCCTTCGCTTGCATAATACTACAACATGGGGAAGAACATAACAGAGGCAATTTGTCGATGAGTCATGACCGATATAGTGGTGAGATGATTCATACAACACAATCGAAAACAGCTCCAATGTATGACCCTGACTTGTAATTTTACAGTATATTCAGCTCGACGCTGTTATCCACAGCAACATTGCAGATTTGCAGTCCAATTTTCAGCATTCATCAACGCAGCAGCGTGCTCAAACAAAAACTACAATTTGCCGTCGACATAATGCCGAAGACGATCACGGGAGAGAGCAATTGGTCACCTGAGCAGCGACCGCGGCCGCGGTGGTCTTGCCGGAGCCGCCCTTACCGAGGAAAGTCACCAGCTTCGGTGGCGGGGCGCCGCCGGAACTGGCCACCACCATACGCCGCCTGCGGCCTCTCCGGTGGGTCGCGGCGTGGGTATGCCTCGCCGAGACGACCAACGATGGCGCCATCCGCCGTCTCCGCGGCTGGCCTCAGCGGCCTGGTTGGGATTTCGGAGGTTGCAGAGCTTGGCCTTGACCTCTTCCGCTGCAGCTGTTTATAAAGATTAGCCTTAGGCGGATAGGGCTTAGGACATAAACACAGCAAGAAAAAAAAAATCCCCCCGATCCATCCACCACCGAGTCCCTGCCGCGATGTCCGACCACCGAGCGAAGCGGCCGGGCGACGCGGCGGCATCGCCGGCGGCGAAGCGCGCCCGCGACCCGTCCGCACCGGCGTTCCCCACGTACACGGACGCCCCCGACTTGCGGCCCAAGATCCGCATCCTCTGCGAGGCCCTGACCAAAGGGGAATCCGCCCCCGACGTGGACGCCGCGCTCGACCACGAAGGCATCAGCGTCACCACCGACGACGTCGAGCAGGTGCTTCGCTTCTCCTACGCGCACCCGCGCGCCGCCGTCGCCTTCTTCCGCTGGGCGGGACACCGGCACCTCGGCCACGAGCACTCCCCCTACTCGTGGAACCTCGTCGTCGACATCCTCGGCAAAAACCGCCTCTTCGAGCCCATGTGGGAAACCGTCAGGTCCATGCACTCCCAGCGCCTGCTCTCGCTGGCCACCTTCGCCTCCGTGTTCTCCTCCCTGGCGGCGAGCCCCAGTGGCAACCCGCTCAAGGCGTTCATGGACATGTCGCGCTACGGAATGACCCGCGACACGCCGGCGCTCAATTCGCTCCTCTCCGCCCTTTGCCGCGCCAACCGCGTCGGCGACGCCCGCGCTGCGATCGTCGTGGCTCGCGCCGAGGCCGGCACGCGGCCTGACGCCGACTCCTACGCCATCCTCCTCGAGGGCTGCGAGGCTGCAGGGGATCCGCGGGTTGCGCGCGTGGTGTTCGATGAAATGTTGCGCGCCGTCGGCTTTGATCCTGACAACGTGCCTGCCTATGATTCCTTCCTCACTACACTTGTTTCAAGTGACTCCTCCACGGCGATACCGGAAGCGATCGAGTATCTGCGAGTCTTAAGTAAGCATAGTTGCTCGCCAGGAGAGAAGTTCTTCCGTGCTGCTCTTGCTGCACACCTTGAGGCACGCAAATTGCATGGTGCAATGGAGCTTTGGAATGAGTTTGTTGGACATCGGGGGCTCGTCCCGGACATGGAAATGTACAACACAATGATCATGCTGCAGGGCAGTCTTGGGCATGCTGAGGTGATAGTGGAGTATCTCGATGACATGGTCTTCAATGGAGTGTTCCCTGATGCCGGAACATATAATTTGGTCCTCAAATTTTTGCTCAAGGCGAGGAAGCTCCGGGAGGCAGCAGCGATCTTTAGCGAGATGGTCAAGAATGAGCTTTGGCCAAATGAGGAGAATTGCTCGCTTGCACTTCGCATGTTCTTGGATACACATGATTGGGAGATGGGGATCAAGGTCTGGAACTGCATGGTGGAGAATGGCCTGCCACCATTGGAAGAGAGTGGGAACATGCTTGTATCAAAGCTGAGGGATGACAGGCTGCCCGAGGCATGCAAGTATGCTGAAGACATGATTGATCGGGGTATCAAGTTGAGCTCATCAACGCTGTCGAAGCTGAAGCAGTGCCTGCAGAAGATTAAGAAGGGTGAGATCCATGATCACCTACTTCAAAAATGGAAGGCACGCTAGTTTGTTGAGATCTCTTATATCAGTTGTGTGTTATCATGATTAAAGACGTGAGATGGTTTCCTCTCTGTTTAGGGAACAGCTTTGTTGTGCATTTGTTGCTCAAAAATTTAGTCTCAGCGCAGTTTCCAAAAATTGAGATGCACCGGTACAATGTAACATATCAGAAGAGAATGGTTTGGTATCTTAGACTTGAACCTTCTTCTTCTTCTTCTTCTTTTTTTGAAAATAAAGACTTGAACCTTCTAGCATGTACTCTCTTTTGGCATGAAAGGATCATTGCCATGACGTTTTGGTTAATTTTTTTCTTAACTAAATGATGTTTTGGTGACTAGAAAGGGTCATCAGTGAGCAAGATTCTAAATCCAGCTAGATCTGACAATACACGTGTTTGAAAATTGCTAATGTTATTGTTAAGGTTCATCCGGGAATGGCATTGAGCTCCTAAAGAAGTGTGCCAGAATTCGCCTAAATGAATTCTTATGTACTGCTACGCCTAAGCCAGCTGCGATGAACATTGTACCGGGAAAAATTGGATCTGTACTACTAAAAGATCTCAAAGTTAGTGAGACGATTACAACTCCCCAGCAAGTCAATAGTGGGTCATGTAACGTGAAATCGACAATGCAGGCGCCCAGGAAATGCTGGTACAGTTGGTTTCGTTTTATCGAAGATTAGAGTGATGCTGAAGTTGACAATGGGTTTTGTATTTCTGTTTCTTCAGCTTGCATAAGCACTGCATTGGTACAGGAAACGCCTCTAGCTCTCTTCTCTTGGTCATCCAGATGTTCTCTTCCCAGTTTTTCTTTCATTCGCCAAATTAAATACTAGTTCTTTTTTTTTACCCGGTGCTTTTAGTTTTTTTTGGCTATGAACATTGATCTTTTTGGTAACTGCTGCTTCCCTCTTAATAAAATACGGGCTCAATCACGGTTTAAAAAAAGGGAACGTATCTGGTGGAAACCACACCTTTCGTGAAAACTTGTGCAAGCCATGGCAAAAAAATTATCTAAATTCACGAAAAAAAATCACGCATGTAGATGATATGATGATCAATGTTCCACAAGGCGCTATTCCGCGCTCGCCTGGGCGCGCTTATGCGCTGGGCGGTGGGGTACCGCCTCGCCTAGGGGGTAGGCGGACCCCTAGGCGGCGCCAGCTCGTCGGCGCCGGCGGGGGAGGTGGTAGGGGCCGGGGACGAGGCAGATCCGGCGACCTGGGGATGAGGCAGAGCAGAGAGCGGCGGTGGCGGCGGAGGAGGAGGCAGGGGACGCGTGCCGGCGGAGGAGGAAGCAGGGACAGGCGGCGGCAGAGGAGGAGGTAGGGGCGTGCGCGCGGCGGAGGAGGTGGTAGGGGCGTGTGCGCGGCGAAGGAGGAGGAGGCAGGGGCGGGCGCGGAGGAGGAGGAGGAGGAACGGCGGCCTGCGCGTCTCAGGTGGGCGGGCGGGCGGGCGGACTGGGCAGAGGCGGCGGCGGGTTGGAGGCAGAGGTGATGGAATCGAATGGATAAGGTGGGAGTGGGGTTGAGATTCGAGTTGGGCTGGTTTGGTGGGCTGCTTTGGGCCTTTCTTTTCAATTCAAGGCCCACTAATTCCTCATTTTTCCTTTTCTTTTTAGAGTATATGGTGAAGTATACGTAGTATATTGTACCGCCTAGGAAAACGCCTTGAAATGCCTAATCCCGCTTAATCCCGTCTAGGCTCTAGGCGGTGGGTCACTGCCTAGAATCCGCCTAGCGCCTAGCCTAACATTGATGATGATACACGACCTTGTAAAATATCATGTCCAAACTCAATTTTTATATCTCACAAACGAAGTCGAGTTTGGACAAGATATTTTAACAGATTGTATATCATCATATCATCTACATGTGTGATTTTTTTTTGAATTTAGATAACTTTTTTATCGTAGTTGTTCCTTTTTTTAAAAAAAAAAGCATATCGCGAACTCGAGCTTAGCTGTAGGCTCGGCATGATCTCAGGCTCAGATCGACCTCGGCTTGCTAGAGCTCGGCTCATAGACAGCCCTCCCCCTCACGGCTCAGGCTCTCTCTGACTCTGTGTCCCTTCCCTGGCGGCGACGACTTGGCGAGCGGCGGCGCCATTCGTCACGTCTTCGCCCAGCCCTTTGCCGGCGATGAGCATCCACCAGGTATGCCCGCCCCTTCTCTTTCCTTCTGCTGTACGAGACGGAGCACCCCAAACCCTAACAAAACTATTTGGATTCGGATATGATCCAGTTACAATACATTACCTACTCCGCCCCCTGACAGGATGTTCTTGCACCAGCAAGAGCCTGATTAGCACGCCCAGCTTCAAAACAAGGTCAGCGGACTAGCAGAATGGAGGATAAGGATAAATCAGACGGGTGGGATGAGGATTTGGAAGAAGCTGATGAGTTGGCGTGTGTGCACAAAGCTGTTAGCACCTCTTTCCTTGCTTCTGGAATAAGCAGAAGTATGTTCTCTCTTTTCTGGCTGAAATTTACTGCACTTCCTGTTATACAGATAGTGTAGGCTCTGATATTTCTTTGAGCAAAAGTGGACTTTGTTATGCTAAACTTTCCCTGGTGAATATTCCTATATATGGGTCCTCTGTTTGTCTACTGATGATGCAGGGAGCAAAAGTGAAAAGAAGCCCAGATTCTCAATACTTGGACATGGTTTTGTTCCATATGATGTAAAGACAGAAATCTTGCATATTGCCGGGTACGAAGGTTCATCTGGAGCTCCATCAACTAAAGTTTCACAAACTATGGTGGCTGAACGGTTGGAAAATATCGAGGAAGAACCTGAAGATTTGGCACCGGAGTTTCCTCTTCCAACCAAGAATGCAAATACTTCAATTTCAGAGCTACTGGAAGATCTACAGGGTAGAAGTGGCTCTTCTGGCAGGAAACCATCTGCGGTGTGTATCTTCTCGTGTTGTTATTTCATTATTTGGAGTGCAACAATTTTCTTCTGAGTATTTCAATGCAGTTGCACCAACACATGCTGAATATCAGGGAGCAAGAAGTTTCCTCTAGGGTTCCACCAGATAAAGTTTCACAAGCTTTGATGGCTGAACTTTTTGGAAACGTCAAGGAAGAATCTGAAGATCTGCCATCAGAGGTTACCCGTCCGGCGAACAAAGCAAATCTTTCAGTTGCTGAACTTCTAGAAGATCTACAGGGCAGAAGTAGCTCTTCTGTTGGGACAGCATTGGTATGTTTCTTAAGGTATTGTTTCATTATTGGGGGTTCCTAGATAGCAATTAACTTTCCCCTGAATATTCGAAATCTATGCAGTTGCACCAACACACGAGATATAAAGATTGGAAGCCAAAACCCCCCAGTTCCGAGAAGAAAACACTAGCTATTTTAGGAGAGAGGAGTATTGACAGTGAGGATCCCTTGGAGCATATAATTGATGGAACATCTAGTGAAGAGGAAGTATGTTAACATAACCAGTTGTTTAGCCATTCCTCTGTTGGACTATTCAACATCTTTTCCCTTTATCCTGGAAATAGGGTGTTACTGAAAACCACTTGACTTTGGTGAACAAAGATGTGAAGCAGCAAACTATGGCTGACCTCTTCCAAGAAGTTTTCAATCCAACAAACATGGAGGTTGCCATGCTTCCACTGAGCTCAACAGGGTATAATCCTGAATTGCTCCAATTCTCTAGAAAATGGCCATCAGGATGTCTATGGAATTCAGCTTATTTTTCATTTTGCTCTGTGGCAGAGCTGGTTATCATGGAAGAATGCAACAGATCATGCAGATGGAAAAGGATAGGCATGCAGAGTTCTTGAGACAGTTTAATATAGAGCAAGGTTGTATGGTGGATTGGTGGTGCTAAATTAGTTGTTATGAAATGTATATGATTTTACTAGTGATAGCAGTTGGTACCGCTTGTATGCTTTCGAACAGGCTCCATCTGCTTGTATACATGTATTTCACAGGTACTGACAGTTCACTTTTTCAGGTGATTCAAAGGGAATTATTGTTCAGATTGTGTCAAGGTCGTTGGAAGGAAAGCCAACAGTCTGCTGCTGCTTGTTCCAGGAAAAGAGCAATGTATGTCCTCCATCTTACAAAACTCTTATCTTCTCTATTTAATTTGGTCTTGTGGCAGAAGTCCTAAATTAGCAATATTTTCCTTGTCATGCCGCCAAGATGAAGTAACCTTTTCCAAAAGTGGATAGCATTTTCCAGATGATTCGGTGTCAGTTAATTATTGGGATCATTTTCTTTATGCAAAAAAAGTCTGTTGGATGACTTTCCTCATGGTGATAAACCATTCTTTCTACATTGACCAACTATGAGTAGCTACCAAATTAAAGTTGAAAAATATTGTGTTGCATCTAGATAATTTTCCTTTTCTTTTCTCCTTTTGTCATCAAACCGAATGAAACTCCCCTGGAATGTCATGGCACTTACTTATTCATGGTACTTGTGTTTCATGCAGTCTACCATTAGAAGTGATGCCTCAACAGACCACGCTATGAATGAGAGCAGAACTAAGAGGACCATCATTTTCAGTCCAAAGATATGTGACAATGTGGATCTTCTGGTAGGAAACATAATTCGCATCTTCCCACCATGGTATGCTTCTAATTCATTTATGTGTTCTCTTTGTCTGCTTGTTGCTAGAATCTATATTGTATTTTTATCAGTAGCATTAAGTTTTTCCTTTTCTGACAACTAAACTTCATGAATCCACCAGGCAGTAAGACTACCTATAGTCATTTAGGAATGCAAAACTTTGCCAAAGTTTTGCTAGGCGCTAGGCAAAATCTAGGCGATGACCCTTAGCCTAGCGACTAGTCCAGCCTAGGCTGGCCTAGACGATGCTAGGCGTTTTGCCAATTTAGTATAATATATACATATATAGCAAAAATCATGAATAATTTAGATAGACATACCTTTGGTCCTTAGTCCATAGTTGAAGTTTGATACAAAAGTGATGTTCCTACTCATGCAGCAATGCTCCAACTGCAATAGAGAAGTGTACAGCACTTTTAGATACAATTGGGCATCAATACAAGTGATACAAAAATAGGAAATAGCAAGTTAGGTACTTATCTGAGCCTTCTCCCCTCCATTATCAGCATTTCAGCAGCCAATATGATAGCCTTTTGTAAACACAAACATGAAGGGATAGCAGGCAGCAACACAGAACAAAAAATGGATAGCAGACTAGTGCATTGCAGCACATGATTCTCAGTTTTCAGTTCTCACAACACAAAACACAAGCACGCAACAACAAAGAGTTCTAAGTTCAATAGTTAAAGATACATGGATGCATAATAAAAGCTAAAGCATGACATGAAGCTGCCTCACACTTCTTCAGCAGGGTTCATCTAATCATCCATCACATAGTCATCCCCATCTTCATCAAACTCTTCTTCTTCGGACTCAAACTCTTCTTCGTTGAGCTCTCTCACCCTTGCACTTCTACGCAGTTCTATTTGTTCTTCTGCTCCCACTGCATCTCCAAGCACAGACCAAGGTATCCCTGTACCTTCCATGAGTTCCATCTCTTCCTCATCTTTAAACTGCACTAATGCACAATCATCTCCATTCTCTTGGAGGAAACCTTGAGTTTCAGTTGGATCACTAGACAAGAGAACATCAGTAATTTTCTTGGACTTGATCTTTGCTCTCTTATTAATCAGCCTATTGTTGAATTGAATGAAGACCAACTTGTTGAGGCGGTCTGTAGTAAGCCTATTTCTCTTCTTAGTGTGTATCTATAAATTAAAATAAGAGCACTTTTAGATCTGCAATTTAATTGTATTGTTGCTGAAATTTTGATAATAGATAAATACTAACCCCATCAAACCCACTCCAATTTCTTTCACAACCAGAGGAACTTGATGTCAAAGATAGGATCCTTGTGGCCATCTTCTGTAGAGCTGGTGTTTCAGTTCCATACAGCTGCCACCATGATGCTGAAATAAAAAAAACTTCCTATTAGTTAGTAGAAGTTCAAAGTTTTCAAAATTAGTACGATGTTCAAAGTTCCACACAATAAACAACCATTCAAAATCAGCAAACAACTTTTACCTGGATTATATTCAAAGTTTTCAAAAGTCCTTACAAGCTTCTTGCTAAATGGTCCTTCTCTATTCTGAAACTTCTGGAGTTCAAAGTTGGCAGCTTTTTCTTGCATTTCCTCATCATGATAATAAAAAGTCTCCACACAACTGATAAATTCTTCTGTTATTTTGGGAGCATCAAAGATTGATGGGTCAGCATAACTGTAGTGTGGATTCAGCAAATAAGCTGTCAAATGCAATGGAGAATCAAGTCTTCCAGCCATCTTCTTGTCAACAACAGCAATAATATCCTTGAAACGGGACTCAACATTGCCAAGGGCCTCTTTGATCTGTCTCTTTGCCTTCAGTAGTTCTCCATATACAAAACCCATGGATGGCTTCACATCTCCATCAACCAAACGGAGAACTTTGAACAAGGGCTCAAAAACAACCAATGTCAACTTCACATCCTTCCAAAAGTTTGAATCCAATATAGTTGTTGTGGCATTTTTTCCCTTCTTTGATTTCACATCCTTCAATGAGTCTCACCTACTATGAACCACCATTTTTCTTAGCTGGTCCTTCTTCTCTTGTATGCTGTTCAAAGTAAGATAGTTTGAAGTAAACCTAGTCACTACTGGCCTTACTATCTCTTTCCCCTCAGTGAAGTATCTCATGCACTCTAGTGTTCTTGTGTGCCCATAGACAAATATGGTGAATGCCTTTGCTTGTTCAACCACCTTCTTGTACCGAGGCATGTTTCCAATTCCTTGGAGCATCAAGTTGATTGTGTGAGTTGCACAAGAGGTCCAAAAGATATGTGGTCTCTTCTCATGCAGTAGCTTCTTTGCTCCCATGTTGTTAGAAGCATTATCAGTCACAACTTGCACCACATCATCCGGACCAATATCTTCGATTGCTTTGTCCACTAGTTCAAAGATGACTTCACTTGTGTGTGACACATCTGACATCTCTTTTGATGAAATAAAACTGGTTCCATTAGCACAGTTAGTGCACACATTCATTATGCTTCTCCTCTTCTTATCTGACCAAGCATCGGTCATAATAGAGCACCCATTCTTCATCTTCTCGGCTTCACGTTCTTGCAGCAAACTCTTGGTTCTTACATATTCTTCTTCCAGCAATTTCCCTCGCAGGTCAAACATAGTTGCAGGTTCGATTCCGGACCCAAATTGTCCAATTGCTTCACACATTTGCTTGAACTCATCGTTGTCACATGCGTTGAATGGTATTGCTGCCAATGTTACAAAAAAGGGAAATTAGTGTTCAGCACTAAAGCAATAGGTACAGCAAGGAAATCTGATGAAATTGAAATCTGAAATAAAAATACAGCAAGGAAATTACCATGGTTAAAGACCCATCTTGCAATATATTTATGCACCTCATGTAATCTTTCTTTCCAAAGTTCCTTGTTCAGCTTCTGTTGAGACAAAGATTCAGATTTGGTTGCTGTAGAATCAATAGCTTTTGTCCATTTGTCCATGGGGCCTAATTTGTGAGGCTGTGAACTTCCAACACAGGTCACTTCTTCCCCTTCCTCTGACCCTCCAACCCTAGACACATGAACATCCTCTCTAAGTTCCAGCTCACGAACAGTCCTCTCCTCCCTCTTCCTTTTTGCACTATCTAGTGCTTTCTTGCACTTTTCTTGAGCCTATTGTAACTTCTCTGGGGTGGTCTTCTTGCCCGAGCATTTCTTCGCATTCTTTCCTTCCCCGGCAACATGCTGCTTCAACCGATAAACTCCTCCAAACATCACCTTGTCTCAAAGTATGCACTCCACCTTGTCCTTGTTGTTCGGGTCAACAAGAACCCCATACTCCCATCCCACATCATCTGAATTCCTTCTCAAGACATTTCCTCCCTCTGTTCCAGTTCCAGTTGCAGCATCACTCTCTGTTCCCGCCATCTGAGTTCAAGCAATCAGTCAACAAATCACAATTGAGTATATCCATCCCACAGCAAAGCAAAATCAGTCAAAAATTTCACAGATTTCAGAGCAAGTATATACATGCAGTCAACAATTTCACAGATTCGTCATAGATACAATGATATATACATGGATTCATGGAATCGGAATCAATCAGTCAAGAATTTCAGATTTTAGAAAGGAAACAGAGGAAAGGAAACAAAGGAGAGGAGAGAAGCAGGGGAGGACATACAGACCTTGGGGCTTCGGCTGAGGGAGGAGAACGGCGGCGGGGAGGAGCAGCAGCCGCGCCGCCGGCGGGGAGGAGCAGCAGCGGCGTCGCCGGAGGGGAGGAGCAGCAGTGGCGTCGCCGGCGGGGAGGAGCACGAGCCGCGTCTGAGCCCCTTTCCCCCTATCCTTCTCCAGCGCGCGGCTTATTCCCGCGTCTGCGCGCGCGCTCTTGCCCGCGGTGCCAAAGTTTCCAGCGCGGCGCCTTAATTTCGCGCGCGCTCGCCCTCGACGGCCGCCTAGCTCGCCTCCGCGCCGCCTAGGGCACCTGGGCGACGCCGAATCGCTGCGGAATCGCTGCCTCGTTCCGCCTAGGCGCTCTGCTCGACTTGAGGCCCGACTACCCTCCTAGTCCAGGCGCCAGGCCATAGACTCGCGACTAGGCGCTTCCTAATTGTCGATTTTCAAAACTTTGAACTTTGCAAAAGCATTGAATATTAACTGTATAGTCTTGGCTGCCATGTGAATATGTTGGTAATTGGTTCGTGCTACACCATAATCTGCCTCCTTCTTCCTTTTTTTTTTTGCATGGCTTGGATCCAATTAACATCAAAGTTCAGAGTTGAGATGTGAACAATAATCGTTTGACCTTGACAGGAAGGAAGTGAAATTACAAGATGAAGACGTGATGCTTTGCACCTACTTCTCGCATCATGGTACATGATTGTGGAGGTTCTACTCTTCTGCAAGCTAAATAACTGTCTCTGAAGGCATGGCAGTCACCAAACAAACCGCATGGCCTGCCGATTGCTAGGAACCCTTAGGTGTTGGTGTACTAGGAGATTCGTCTGATCGTATAGTATACTATAGTATACAATCTGTAGGTGTTGTCTTGTTGAGCCGTTGATCCCTGCTGCAGTGCAGCAGCAGCATGTAGAGCATAGACGCTGATGTTGTTCTCACTGTGGCAGAGCCTCTGTTTCTGGATGTCTTTCCTTCATCCTACTGATATACGGTAAAATTACGTAATCTCCTCGTACCTCTTGGATGTTGATCTGGTGGCCTAGATTGAAATTTGTATAGTTTATACGGAGAGGAGAGGTTGGTTTGCACATGATACATTCCCTAATAACTAATGAACCCGGACCCCTGGCAGGTCGAATAGTTCGGAGATCGGAACTGCCCGGCAGACAGCACAGCAACAGCAACTGGCCTCTATTAGCACACCAACAGTCAAACCCGTGAATGTGAAGTTCGATGCTTAGTTCTCGAGGCCACATCATGATATCGCTGGGCCTAAAGATGATCCTGAACGAATGATCTTAAGGCCGCACCTGTGAATGTGAAGTTCCATGAAAGTCAATTCTAGCGAAACTGGCATGGTGTCAGTACGCATTATGTTCGTGGCAAGGATTGGCGTAAAATTTGTATAGCATTCATCATATAAAAAAAATCAAATGAGTTCAGTACAGCAACGCATTTTTTTGATCCTGAACTACACCTTTGAAGCGTTAACGTACATCACCTGAGCTGCTATACAGCGATCAGAAACTATAGATCAACATCTAGTGTTCATTAAAATCCTACATAGCCTCGTCTCTTGGTCACCAAAGGAAACTTGGGAAAAATTTGAGCAACCAAAATTTATCCTCAGACTGCCTTCTTGGAGTATATGCATATTTCCAACCTGCTCTACAGCTCTCCATGGTTGATTCAGGTACTCACAACTCGTCATGAGATTGTGGTTCTGAATCACTAGTCTCGGGTGATGCTGACTGATCACCTTCTGTGGCGTTAGATTCTTGAGATGTTCCAGTGGATTCAGTCTCACTGGATGCAGATTCTGAAGAGGCAGTTTTCTCCTTATTAGCAGGCTCTTCCTCTTTTGTAGGTTTCTTTTCAATCTTGGGTTTTGGTTTAGGAATTCTATTAATACTCGCAACCTGCATAACAAAGGTTATGTTATAATAACTACCTGGACAAGTAGTTGCTGACACGTGTGCATAACTGCATATGGCTATATGATGCTGTACAAAAACACTAACCTTATCCTGTAGGTCCAGAATTTTGTCAACAACTTCTTCAGATGTGAAAGCAGGTTGACTGTGAGCAGGGGTACTGCAATGCCCAACTGGAGTTAGCCACTTAAAAGATATGAACTCCAGAAAGAAGCGGCCACAAATAAGCAAACCTTTTCTGCAGGGTTTCCTTCTCCTCCAACCAGCTTTTTACTTTCTCCGCTTCACTTACAACCTAGAATCAGATATGCAACGACCAGAAAAATGAGCATTACACAAAATCAATCAAAATCAGTCAAATTCATTAAGCTCACAGGTTTTACATCATCTACTCTCTTTTTTGGAAGCCATGGTTTGTTTGTCTCCCAGTTCTTCACAATCTGCAAGAATTGAGAAAAGATTAACACATCAACCATGCACTTGAGCATTCTAAACATGTTAAACTGAAAAGTTCTACAACATACATAAAACGGATGTAAAACAAAGGTTTGGTTCTTTGCTAGAATTCGTATATTAATTTTGCAATATAAAACAAGCATGTAGCAGCTAGAGAAGCATGATCTGCATATTACTTGAGAACTATTATAGCTTGAGAGAATCAAACAAGACTGCAGCATAAGAAAGACAGCTAGGGAACATTCAAGAAAAGGAAATTTATTTAATTTTTTGCAGTGTTGAATCATTCAATTGTGGCGATGTTCTGTTGCACCATATATTTCTCAAAGTTCTTTATTGAACAACGATCTTCGGAAAACATTAGTAACCATGCTCAAACTGTACAAACTAAACAGTGTATTATATAATGAACAGAATGAACTAACTTGTTTCTTGAAAAGGAACTCTTCATGCGTGCTGTAAAGAGCATAAACAGTTGTAGTTAAAAAACATTTTTGGTTCTCTATTTCGATACCTTTTGCAGCTCAGAAAGATACAATCGGGCATTTTCGCAGGCTGCTGGTCGGGCTTTTAATTCACTCAATCTGGAGAATGACAAAATGAACAATCTTAGTCATTCATCCATATGCATGAACAAAAGAGGATAAATAAATAACTACCTGAAAAGAATCGGGTCGCCAATGGCCTTAAGTTGATCAAGGCGTTCTTTGAATTCGTTTGCTTGAGCATCTTCGCCGTCCATATATAACCAATCCTGCACCTGCAATTGTCATAAAAGAACTTCAGGATAAGATTTAATGATTTATACTCAAAAACTGAAACTAAAAGCAAAAAGAAAAAAAGGTAACCTCATTAAGTTTCTCCGCAAAGGATTGCCTCTCTTGTTCAGTTGAGACAGTCAAAATATCTGAGCTTTCTTCCAGCTGTCATATATCATCAAATGATAAACAGGCAGCCAATATACAAATAAGATGTGAAACAAATAGTAATCATGACCACGTCCAACTTTGTTGTATTTGCCTAGTTTGTACAGATTAAATCAAGATTTATCAGGGTAGCTTTGGGGCTCAGTTAATTCACATCCTCACAAAATTTCATATATTATACATACTACATGAAGAAATAGAGGGATTGCCAAGCTATGGGGAACGATTACCAAAATGAATGAGGCAAATGAACCTTCTTTATGAAATTTCAGCAAAGTTAAAGAAAGAAATGATAAAAAGAAAAGATACCTTTTCCTTCATAGAGTATATGTACGATTCTAGGTTATTTTTAAGTTCAGCAGTCTTTCTCCGTTCAGCATCCTTCTTATCAAGTGCCTCCAACCTATTTTTTGCTTCAGAATACAACTCCTTTGACAGAATTGTTCCAGCACCAGTCGTTTTTTCCACAACCTATATATATTTGACATACAAATTAAACTATGCTGTGACAACGATAGCGTCAAATTATGAAGCAACTATAGCTCACCTTCAGTGGGACCCTAAATGTTCTTTTCCTGAGCACCTTCTCTGTAATAGTTTCTTGAGCATTACCCTCATCAATGGGAGTGCTGGAATTATTATCACTATCAGAATTCAGATTATCCTTACTGTCTGGCGTACTATTAGCTGCCCCTGCTTCAGAAGGGGAATTCTGATTGGTGTTGTTACTCTCTAGTGTCAAAATCTTCTTTGGAACATCTACCCATTCAGTTATCTCAATCACTGCTTCTGCTCTATCAAGAGAAACAATTCCGCTTCTACTCAAAGAAAAATGTATATTTGCTTTTATGGGTGCCGATAAATTGCGGCTTGAATACCTGATTGAAAAAGGAAAGTGGTTAAATTTAAGCAATGAAGTTACATATAGTATTACTGCTTGATTAACTTACTGAAAAAGGAATATGATTAAGTTTATGCCATGAAGTTACATATAGTGGGTACAAATGATATGATAGAAATGACAATACCTTAACAAATATCAATTAATTTATTATAAGTCCCAATGATATTATCAATATGGCAATAACACATATGGTTCGCATCGAAGGACGAATTTGGAAGAGGTTGTTAAGTTGTTTATGAGCAAGACATCGAAGATAAGTAGTCGGCATGCTTACTTTTCAGTGGCATCTGTCAGGCCTGATACTGAATACTCTGCAAACTTATGTGATTGAATGCCTGGAGGCAGTTCGTAGGCTTTGTCATAGTTGAGAGATACATCAAAGTCCTTGGTATGTCTGATGGACCTAAACATCTGTAGATAGCAAAGGAGTATCAAGCTACCTTAGATATATATCTTTCCAAATACAGGATGAAACAGTTCATCCAGAATTTGAAGAAAAGAGAATGACTAATTTACTAACCTTTATTGGCATTTTCTTCATCCGTGGCACCAGAATTTGATCAATGCTTTCATCCTTGACATAATCGGGGCCATCTATTTCAAGCATGAAAGCATATGTAGAGCCGTCAATCATACCCAATTTACGGTTTAACTTAATCCCGTCACTCAGGTTAGCAGCATGCAGTGAGGCACCCAGAACAATGGCTTCATCAGCGTCAAGATGCTTATCCAGTTCACGCCGACCCAGAAACTCTTGCAGCTTGGCCTGTAGGAGAATAATATTGTTGTTATGAGACAAAATGTTAAGTCATATGGAATGATGGAAGATATAATTATTGCATAAATAGAATTATATGGAAACGTAATGAAGTCCTACATGTCTGACAACAATGGTTTACAACCCCTTTGAGGTCACAACAAATAGGAGACACACAAAACAATTAACAATTATATGCTGAAAATTCTTATTTTATAAAGAGGGTAAAATTAAGAAAGCGGGCAAAGATTCATGTCTGCATGCATGTAACCATGTTACTAGATTAATTTCTAGGGAGAAGAGGATTTGTGAAAATGCTCAAGAATGCAGCTATGCTGAATCCCATTATAGCTGGATGGTTGTGCGGGCAAAGTTTGTCGCTGGATGGTTGTGCTGCAAGAATCTAGTTTGCTATGGGAATACTTACTAAGATTTGGTCATTTCATTGTTACTGACCCTAATATTATGCTTCTAACCAACTACAATATCCAAACATCAAAAAAGAAAAGACGCTTTAAATTTTTTTGAAAGCCACCGCAATGCAGAACAGAGCTCAAGTTGAAGTCTAAAATGTAGACAAATTTATTAACCTGCAATTTCGGAACCCGTGTGGCACCTCCTATGAGTTCTACAGCATAGATATCATCAATCTTCATGTCAGAATGTGCGAGCACTTCTTTAACTGGAGTTAGAGCTAGTTCCCATAAATCTTCACAAAGCTCTTCAAATTTCTCACGTGTTATGGTGCTCCTGTAACAAACAAACTTGCATTAGGGTCGGTAGATGACAAAGTGAAAAATGCTCCGATTGTTATTTAAGTCTACAAGCTCACAATACACTAAGGACTAAACTGAGAAAAGCTGAAAGCATGAGCTGGGAAAAATCACAAGTATTGTAGAACAAAATATAAGAAGTAGGAACCAGGAACTCAAGACTACCCTTGCAAATATTGACAATGGTCAGATACGAAGAAAGTGGGTTCCACAGTATAAAGTCTAAGTCTCCCTATAAAAAAACAAGTTCAACAGCAGGCATGGTAGTGGTCTAGTGGAGTAGGAACTACCCCAAGTGGTGCAAACCCATAAACAGCATGTGTTTGCAACTCAAATAACTTTAATCTAAATGAGATTGTATTAATGTATTTCAAAAGGAAAGAAAAATAATCAAATTCAATATGACAAGTGCCAAGACACTTGACAAACAAGAGATCTGTCATTCACGCTAATCCAAATATAGTAGGTTTGCCCCAGGTTAAAAGAAACATGACTTCATACTTTTTGGACTAATAGTAGCCTGAAAAAATAAGGATGGACTATGAATTATTTTTCAATATTTGGAGCAAGGTGTTGGTGCACAGCTACACCACCCAAGTTCAAGTCATATTCAACTATAATTTAGGTTCCTACTTATTTTATTACAGTGCACCTAGTTCCTCCTAAGTTGGTCGAGCTTATTTTATCTGTTTATTACATATAGCGTCCATATGTCCTGACCAAAATGTTATGCATCCATAATATATGAGAGGGCAGTGAAGAACCTGAAATCGACATCGTTATACAAAGATTCAACTGAAATCGGAGCAGCTGTGTTTGCACTCAGAATTTCTTTAGTGCGCTTAACTTGCTTCTTCAACTTAGCCATTGCCTTGGGGGACTGACGGATATCAACTCCGTTACCGAGCTGCTTATTGAATTGATCGGCAAAATAGTTGACCAGACGCATTTCCATTTCGACACCTCCAAGTTTGGAGTTCCATCTAACATCCTTAACCTGCAGATAATTAGAGTCAGCCAGCGATATATTTTTAAGTCATCATTTCATCATAGCAGCCCAGCTAAAAAGATCATATTTTCTTCAGATCTACTGTATCATTCTGAACATTAGAAATCACAGGTACCAGACAGTCCACGAAGAAATTGCCACCAGACATCGAAGAGAAGTGCAATTGAACAGCTCTCCAAGATGCTAGGAGAGGAGTTTACCTGGAACTGGTTAACAGACACTGTCTTCCCGTACTCCTTGGCGTTGTAGGCCGAGTAGTACACCAGCGCGGCGTAGGTGCTACCGGCGCCCATATCGTAAAAGATGACATGCCGCGACGCGTTGGAGAAGTCCTTATCAATCCCGTACTGAAGCGCTGCCCCAGCGTGCTCGTTGATGAGAGCGAGCACATTGATTCCAGCCAGCTGTGCGGCCTGCGTCAGCGCCCGGCGCTCGGCCTGCCCGAAGTAGGGTGGGACGGTCACCACCGCGTCCCGTACGGGCGCCCCGGCGTGCGCATCGGCGAGACCCGCGGCGTAGTGGAGCACCATCGCGACGATCTCCTCGACGGAGTACACCTGCCCGTCGTCGCCGCGGACCGCGGCGGCGCCGCGCGCGTCGGGGACGAGGTCGTAGGGGAGGAAGTGCGACTCCGCGAAGGACTGCACGTAGGGGAAGGGCTTGGCGAGGAGGTCCCGCGCGCGGGCGAACACCTTGGACGGGTGCCGCGCCGTGATTCCGGCCGCCTCCTCGCCGGCGAGGCGGTTGCCGTCGGCGAGCGCCGCGAGGGCCGGGGACTTGCGCTTGGACATCTCGTTGATGGCGACGGCGATCGGCACGCGGCCCGGGGCGAGGTGCACGGCCGCGACCTTGAGCCACTCGGAGCCCAGGTCGATGCTCGCCACCGCCGCGGTCGCCGGTGGGACGGCGACGGCCGCGGCGACGAGGACGGCGAGGAGGATCCCCCAGGTGTGGGGCTGCGCCATGGCGTGTGGCTACCGCTGCCGGCTACTGCTCAGTGCAATGGCATGTGGGAGGGGTTAGGGTTCGGAGATCTGGAGTGCGGAGTGGCTGGAGCAGCACGCGGAGGAAGGGGGAGCGGAGGAGGGGAGAACGATCTCGAGGACGGGAGGGAGGTGGAAGGGGCGTGTTATATTTTTCCGATTCCAAAAATTTCGTTTTCTTTGTTCTTTCTTGCAAATATACTAGAGATTTTGTCTATGGGCCGCTGTATGTTTTCAGATTTCTGCAATATGCAGTAATCTCTGTCGCTTCACAAGGATAGTGCTTCCAAGGCTACTTGAGGAAATAAGTAAGTTTGTAAGGGTGCATGTGTAAAATTTCCAGAAATAGAACGCAGCAGGACCGGCGCGAATCGAGTCATCGACCCAATAAAAACAGGCCACGTGGAAACTTTACCACGTGGCACGCCATGGTGAGCACGGTGCGTTGGACGCGCAAGAGGTGGTCGGAGGCGCCAAGCTACTCAGACGGTTCATGGAAGTCGCTGACAAGCCGACCAGGGTTTTGCTGCGGCCTGCGAGTGGAAGACTAGGGAATACCTCACTGCGAGGCGTCAGGGATCGTCAACGGTCAACCTTCGCAGGAAATCATGCTCCATCCCATGCACTATGCACTGTGTTTCATCCTCTTGTTATTTTCAACGGAAGTACCCTAAATTTCAATCAAACTAGGTTAGGTTCTCTTTGTTTCCACGTAGCTAAAATTCAGTACTATCACATCAATTGAGAATCTTACTATTTAGAAATATTAAATCTTAGCATTTAGAAATATTAAATTAAGTTTAATTACAAAACTTTTTGCACAAATGAATTCTAATTCGCAAAACGAATCTAACAAGTCTAATTAATCTTTAATTTTTGCTACATTGATGCTACATGAAACAATAGCTAATCATAGATCAATTATTCTTATTAGATTCGTCTCGCGAATCAGCCCAGAGAATTCTACAATTAATTTTGTAATTAAATTTTATTTAATACTTCTGACAGCAAATTCTCATTTGATGTGATATGGCTAATAGTCCTAAGGAAACAAACACCCCCTCTGAAGATTCTTTTTCTGTAAGTCCATTGGTGAGGTCGACATAAAGAGTGACATGGTCCTTAAACTTTATCCTGCGAAGTACTCTTAAAATGAACATGTAGTTCCGTAAACTTGTTAAACGTGTCACTTGAGGTTAAAATCACTATAATCATTAAGTAACTACATAGAGCCGGAAATGTCCTATGCTCTAGTCCTTTCCTCCTAACTTGAACTGGCTTCGAGATAGGGCCGTTCACATGAAAGAGAAAAAAAACTAGATTATATTTATTCATCTAGTGCATATCAGCCTACCAGGTGTTGTTGCATGCTTAACCTTAGACTAAATTTGTGTTGATAATGGTGATTTGGTCCTCGAGGGACATACTTAACCTTAGAGGCCTACGTGTGCATTTTAAGAGTTGGACCCACATAACACCGTGGAACAACTTCACGGACTAATAGGAAATGGAATTTGCACATTTCGGTCTTAGGGAAGCAGTAGGGACAATTTTCCCAAAGAGAAAAGCACTGATTTTGTCATTAGCAAATAAGCCATAGCCAACCACACACAGTGCACGCCTTTGCTCACCAGATGGCATGGCAGCTTTGCCAGCAATGTCTCCTCTTTGAATCACTTCTCACGGCTGCACAGCGGCACAGGTCAATCTCCAAGAATGCACAATGGCTGCCTCATACTGAGCTCCACCTTCAGGCGTGGATATAGCGCTAGATCGTTGCTTGAAGCCAACACTTTCTGCATTGTAGCCCCCAAAGAAATATGTTACAGTACAGCCAATTCAATATGAGCAGTAATACGTTTACAGAATAACTCTTTTTAGAAAGTTCACGCCTTCATGGGAAGAACTTACCAATGCAGCATGATGTGCCTCTTGAAGAATACCACCATCAATCTCCAATCTAGCTATTGGAAACTCTGGAAGATGGCCAGACTGTTTTTTGCCAAGTAGATTCCCAGGGCCTCGCAACAGCAGGTCTGCGTTAGCGAGGTAAAACCCATCAGCTGACTTCTCAAGCACCTTGAGCCTTGGCAGTGTGCTTGGACTGGAAGCCAGGAATATGCATCTGGATTTCCTTTCACCGCGTCCTACTCTCCCTCGCAGCTGGTGCAGCTGAGCAATTCCAAATCTCTCAGCATTCATGACAACCATCATGGAAGCATCAGGAACATCGACCCCAATCTCAATCACTTGTGTTGATAGGAGAATACGTGTTTCTCCGCTTCTAAAACTGCTAAGAGCTTCATCCTTCTCATCGCTCCTCATGCGGCCATGCAACAGCCCACAAGGATAGCCTTCGAATTTTTCTTTTATGGAATCAAATTCAGCTGTTGCGGCACGGAGTTGTGGCAGATGCTCTGACTCATCTATGATAGGATACACAAGGTATACTTTGCCCCCATCTATCAGCTCATCCCTCATCATCTGTAGACGGTAACATTGAAAAGAAAAATATAAGAAACACACAGCCGACTGCATCTACATACAACTAAGACACAGGACAAACAGAAGATTTAGATCCAACAGAAGAAAAGGGCAAAATCATGTCATCACCTGGAAAACAGTTTTGAATCCTGCATCATTGCCTTCAAGAGCAAGGGTTTCGATAGGCTGCCTACCTGGAGGCAAGTCCGTGATCTATAAGAAAAGCAGGTGTCAATTGCGAAAATTTGTAATACCTTTGAACGCGAAATTTACTATATGCAGTAAACCAGCTTTTGCATATGAACTTCTAAGCAGGCCCCGGCGGTCTGGATATGGACAGAGTTGGCAACTAATTTTTTTAATAATATATTTGTATTTGACTCGAATTTCCAGTTTTATGTTTATTCTAGGTATCCTATGTACTCCATATAATAACATCCAATTTCCTATATGTTGGGCAAGAACAAATTACATGGAAAATTTGACATATCTGCAGCCTCATACCTGAGTAAGAGACATATCACCATATAAAGCAAGTGCCAATGTTCTTGGAATTGGAGTAGCTGACATCGCAAGCACATGGGGAGCCATAAATGCTTCAGAATCAGAAGCCTCATCTGAACTTGTATTTTCACCACTCAACTTCGATGAAGAGGTATATAGCTGTAACAAAATGTAGCAATTTGGCTTATTAAATAAAACTTAATGGTGTTCAACTATAAATGAAAACTGAAAGGCATAAATCAACCCTCAACTAATCAATGAAAACTAAACAATAAATGCACGTTCATAATACCCAAAGACCAGAACATGTATCCATCAAGGAATCAAATAAGGTATAAAAGAATAACATAAGAATCCTGGTAAGCCTACTCCTTAATCCTGAAACTTCTCCCTAGTCCCTAAGTTCACCAAGGATTACAGTTTTCATGCCAGTTCTTGAACAAAATAACATACAGAAAGGGAATGCGTGGTTTGTTCAACGTGAAGAGCAAACTCTCAGTAATTTACCTTGCTATTAAACCTGCCTCTCTGTACAACTCCAAAGCGCTGCTGTTCATCTATAACAGAGATACGTAAAGCTGAAAAATCAGTTTTATCAGCAATTAAGCTGTGTGTTCCAATGACCATGGCTATCTCTCCAGTTTTGAGACCCTGTGATATATAAAATATATATAGAGATAAAAGATATTATAATATGTATATGGAACTTGAGTGAAAGGAATAGGGAGAACAGCTTGCATTTCTTATTATCCTTGACTCCCTTGTGGAAGTTGAGCCAGTAAGCAAGGCAATGTTTGGTTTGTCATCTCCGTCAAACTTATCCAGCAATGAAGTCAAGTGTCCATAGTGCTGGACAGCAAGTACCTCCGTTGGAACCATGAAAGCAGCCTAGAAAGAATTGTATAAAAGGTTTAACATATTGAAACATATATCATCATGAAGAAAGAGCCACAAGGAAAATTCAAGATGGTTTGTTTTCTCGTATGTTCTGTTTGCATCAACAATTTAATATAACTCAGCAAGCAGAATGCCATTGACAATTCTTTGATATAGAGTAAACAAGGAAAGAATATCAATGTGGAGTAGTATCAATACCTGAAATCCTGAACTAACAACCTCCATACACGCCAGGAAAGCAATAATAGTCTTTCCGCAGCCAACATCCCCCTGTTACCAACAAACAGAAACACTTGTAAATTTTAACAATATTCATATAAGTCACAATGAATGAGTAGCACGTTTGCAGATAGTGTGTGCAAAACTCCAATAGATCCCTTGACTAGAAAACTACAGTAGGTTTATTGAGTAACAATCAAAACAGATGCAGACATTTTGTATTGCTTCCCCAATCTTTATTGAGAGAGAAAAAAAACCACAACATGACACCACCAAACTTGTGTGCTCATTGTGACCAATCAACAAAGGAACTGCACTATGTAAATGTAGGGCACAAAATGAGGTAGCGGCAACTTAGCTAGGTCTCTCATTGAATTATTACAATAGCAACTAAAAGGGAACAACTTTAACTCCTAGAACACCAAATAAAAAAGGGAGAGAATATCAGACATAGAATTTTCAAAAGAAAGATATAGTATTATCAAACTTGCTGTTTTGGGAATCATAAGTAAGATGGGATGCATGTTTGGAAAGCATTTCAATCATTTCTATCAAACAACTCCAAACAATTCTTTAAAACAAATAAGACTGAAATAAGAAATACAAGTGATATGATGGCCACAATTAGAGTTGAGTAGAACATATAAACTGATGAACAACTCTAGAAACAAGAGCGAAATGTTTAGTTAACAAACTAAGAAAGGTGCAAACGACACTTACCTGCAAGAGTCTGTTCATGGGAACTGGTCTCCTGAGATCCCATATAATCTCTTTAACAGCACTCAATTGACTAGGAGTAAGTGAATAAGGAAGAGACTTCAACAATTTCTTTGTAAGAGGAGACCAATCGTCTGCACCAACAGTATTTAGCTCATGATTTTTACACTTGTATAGCAATTCCTCTTTTTCAACCCGCGTACCAACTGCTTCAAGCATTTGAAATAGTCTTCCCAACTGAAACAATAGCAAACGTTCTTGTGAGTGGCACATGTTTATTTGAACAGTTAAAGGACAATTATGAGCTCAAAGAAATGTGGACATGGCATTTGCTGAAGCTTGTCTAGAAAAGGTATTGATATCCGTGATTTATTAAATCAACATAATCAACCAAACAAGAACAAAAAAGTTGCAAAGATAGTAGTAGGCATAATACAACAACAACAACAACATAGCATTTTTCCCCAAGCAAATTGGGGTAGGCTAGAGATGAAACCCAAAAGAAATAAAGGTCATGGTTTAGGCACATTGATAGCTAGTCTCCAAGCGCTCCTATCCAAAGCTATCTCTTTAGAGATATTCCAATCCTTAAGGTCTCTCTTAACCGACTCATCCCAAGTCAGTTTAGATCTACCTCTACTCCTCTTTACATTAACGACCCGCTCAAGAACCCCACTACGCACCGGCGCCTCAGGAGGCCTCCGTTGGACATGTCCAAACCATCTCAGCCGATGTTGAGTAAGTTTCTCCTCAATTGGTGCCACCCCGACCCTATCCTGAATAGCTTCGTTTCGGACTCTATCCCTCCTTGTGTACCCGCAAAACCACCGCAACATCCGCATCTCTGCTACACTCAGTTGCTGAACATGTCGCCTTTTTGTAGGCCAACATTCAGCACCGTATAACATCGCCGGGCGAATTGTTGTCCTATAGAACTTGTCTTTTAGCTTTTATGGCACCCTTTTGTCACAAAGGATGCTAGAAGCTTGACGCCATTTCAACCAGCCAGCTGAAATTCTATGCCTAACATCTTCATCAATGTCGTCATCCTTTTGTAGCACCGATCCTAAATACCGAAAAGTATCCTTCTGGACCATCACTTGCCCATCTAGAGTAACGTCTCCCCCCTCATGCCTAGTCGCGCTGAAATCACACATCATGTACTCGGTCTTGGTCCTACTAAGTCTGAACTCTTTCGACTCTAACGTGCGTCTCCACAGCTCTAACTTCCTATTAACCCCTGCCCTACTCTCGTCAACTAGCATCACATCATCAGCAAAGAGCATACACCAAGAGATCTCACCTTGTATATCCCTTGTGACCTCATCCATCACTAAAGCAAATAAATAAGGGCTCAATGCTGACCCCTGGTGTAGGCCTATGTTAATAGGAAAGTCAGTGGTGTCACCATCACATGTCCGGACAAACGTCGTCGCATCCTTGTACATATCTTTGATGAGGGTAATGTGTTTAGTTGGGACTTTGTACTTCTCCAAGGCCCACCACATGACATTTCTCGGTACTTTGCCATACGCCTTCTCGAGGTCAATAAAGACCATGTGCAAGTCCTTCTTCTGCTCCCTATATCTCTCCATCAATTGTCGTATTAAGAAAATCGCCTCCATGGTTGACCTTCCAGGCATGAACCCAAACTGGTTTTGGGTCACACTTGTCACTCTTCTTAGGCGATGCTCGATAACCCTCTCCCAGAGCTTCATCGTATGGCTCATCAGCTTAATCCCACGGTAGTTAGTACAACTTTGAACATCGCCCTTGTTTTTTAAGATAGGTACTAATATACTTCTCCATTCTTCTGGCATCTTGTTTGACCGAAAAATGAGGTTAAAAAGCTTAGTTAACCATACTATTGCTCTGTCACCCAGGCATCTCCACACCTCAATGGGGATACCATCAGGGCCCATCGCTTTACCTCCCTTCATCCTCTTCAAAGCCTCCCCGATCTCTATCTCCTGAATTCTCCTCACAAAGCGTCTGTTGGTATCGTCAAAAGAGTCATCTAACTCAAGGGTAGGGCCATCACTCTCCCCATTAAACAACTTGTTGAAGTACTCTCTCCATCTATCCCTGATCTCCTCATCCTTCACTAGCAGTCGATCTGTCCCATCCTTGATGCATTTGATTTGGTTGATGTCCCTTGTCTTCTCGCGGATCCTAGCTATCCTATAAATGTCCTTCTCCCCTTTTTTCGTACCTAGCCGCTGATACAGGTCATCATACGTCTTACCCTTTGCTACACTCACAGCTCGCTTTGCAACCCTCTTCGCTAATTTATAGCTCTCGATGTTGGCTGCACTCTTGTCAAGGTGGAGGCGCTTGAAACACTCCTTCTTCTCCTTAATAGCCCTTTGCACCTCGTCGTTCCACCACCAGGTGTCTTTCCCCTCCTGTTTGCCTCCCCTACTCACGCCAAACACCTCTGAGGCCACCTTCCGAATACATGTTGCCATCTTTAGCCATATGTCATCTTCCCAAGGCCCCTCACCTAGCATCCTCTCCTTAAACGCTTGTGCCGCTTCCCCTCTAAGCTTCCACCACTTTGTTCTCGCAATCTTGACACGTTTGTCCTGGTGGACACGTACCCGAAGACGAAAGTCCACCACCACAAGCTTGTGTTGAGGGACAACACTCCCCAGGTATCACCTTACAATCTAAGCAATCACGTCTATCCTCCCTCCTAGCAAGGATAAAGTCGATCTGACTCGAGTGTTGTCCACTACGAAATGTCACAAGATGGGATTCCCTCTTCTTGAAAACGGTATTCGCTATCAACAAGTCGTAGGCCAACGCGAAGTTCAACACATCCTCCCCCTCTTGACTCCTGCTACCATACCCAAAACCCCCGTGCACTCGCTCGAACCCTATAGTAGTAGACATAATATGGCTGAAATTTCTACAAATATACAATGAGCTCTTGCACAGATGCCATAGCAATTTGGATTAGAATTTTATATGTTTCACACTTTTTATGAAGCAAATGTGCTGAAAGCAACAATGATACCTGGAGGTAAAAGAAATCATCAAATATAAACCTTCTTCGAGCAAAATCAGCTTCATCTCGATCCTTAGGTTTATGAATTCCCATGTAAGCCTAAAATTAATATAAAATGACATTCAAGACATTATTTGGCAAAAAAGAAACATAACAAGACATACAATAATTCCACTAGTCAGAAAAAAATGTGATGCCTTTTCGGCAGACCTATAAAAGATGTCATTTACACTGTTCAGAGAAAATAACTTTTGCCATCAATCTCTATTGCAATATACTGTGTCCATCCGTCAACGATAGGTGAATTTATATTTGATAAAGTCAAACTGTAATAGTTGCAACAATATAGTCGCATTCATTCAAAAAAGATAAAAAGATTATATTGATTTCAAAGCAATTGACATTATATTACAGGAGAAATTTAAGGTCAAAATCTACTTTTGAAGACTTCTTCTAAAGAATATGCCTGACATTAAAGGCTGGCTGGAGTATAAATAAAAATTTTAAGACAAATATCCAATTGATAAATTCATGGAATACACCATTTGTCATCAAGATTAAAATTGTTTGACTTCATGAATTCTGACAACAGTAGATTTTAACAGAAGCGGCTATAATGGAAGTCTAAACTGGTAAAATACAGCTGTATTTGTTATTGCTCAGATACCAGCAGTTCATTCTTTTACAGCATTTTACAACAACAGCAAACCCCTTATTCCCAATCAAGTTGGAGTAGAATGGAGATGAAACCCAACACATAGTTGATTCAAAAAAAAAGATTTGTATCTAGTTGATGAACAGTTGAACACTCTTTTACAACAATTTACTAAATGACAAAAAACTAGATTTAGAAAAGGAACATGTCTTTTATTGTTTTAAAATATAGTTGATGAAGGTGAAGAGAACAGCGTGCAGTCTGCAGAGTGGTAACACATAGAATTCCAAAGGCAATGAGGAGCGAAGTTTCGTATCTAGGTTCATACTATAGTTCAATGAAAAAAATGTTCCTGCTATAGTTGGTGCAAGTAGAACAATTATACGAAACAATTCATAGTATTACTTACATCAAAGAGATTCGGCAAGTTGAATTCAAAGAGAACATCAGGAGGCATAGGATCAACATCTGGGGTCAGCATCTTCAAGGCCCTGTGCACAATTGCAATTTATTAAATAGCTTGATGGAACATAATAATGTGTATGTTCCTAAATACATTACAAAGAAGGTAAAGATGGTTAACTTCCTACAGTTAACACTTAACAGCCATCCCATAAAATGCTGACATAGTGTAAACCTGAATATTTGAGGAGCATTTTGATATTTACTAGACTTGGGCTAAAGTTGAGGAGATAAAATGGATTTGTCCCTTTTAAACGTAATTGAGAAGCAATTTATTGAGGACACGGCCATCAATCCACCTCAGCATTTCCCTTTTTCCATTTCAGCCGATTTAAAATTTTGGCTTAGTTTGCAGGTGCAGAAACAACAGTGTTCAGCTTAGTGATAATGAACATAGTTGCATCAAAATTATGGTCTACTTAAAGGAAAATCCCTTCAGGCCTTACATCCGAAACTAGAAGAAAAACACATAGCGTACACTTACCTAGAGATAGAGAGACCCAGCAGATTTGGTTTTAATCCAGCTTTTGATGGGTATATAGCATGTGGTCTCCTGTCAAGCATACTGCTTTGTTCCCCCTCCCCTTCAAGCCCGTCAATAGTGTACTCCTTCAACTCATAATGGCCATTAGCAAGCACCTTTTTTATCTGCACAGACGGAATCAGTAGGTTATTCACTTATTCATATACATACTCTGTTAGACCTAGTTCCTTACTCCATTCAGAAATTAGTTCTTTACAAGAAACAATATTTGCACAATAAAGCTAAAGCTACATTCTGGCTATGCTTACTAGTGGAATTGGACAAAGAACATGTGAGTTTTTACAGTTACATATGACTTTGCATCGTGGCATTACCAAACAATATTAAAAAGAAATAAAAACGAAAAAGAACATCTGCAGGTATGCTTAATGATTAGGGAGAACCACCAGAAAGTAGCATGCAACAGATAACAATATTTTAATTCACCAACCTTACCACTGACATAAACAAGATCCCCTTCTTTGTGCTTTGCTGACATACAGTTAAGAAAATATTGAGAAGAGAAACGTGTGCCACTGAAAAATTTCTTGAGGTGCAAATGAATTGTCTTCTGCTCTGCATCAGAGTGATTACTCTTAACTGAAGAGCTTAATTCGGTCTCAACTATGGAACAACCAACAACCACCTCAAGAAAACCTAATGTGGACTTAACCTTGATTCCCCTGAGAAAACAAGTCACAGTATTTACAAGAAAGCATAGTAAAATATCAAAAATTATGTACTGTTTTGTCCAGAAAGTGATGGCCAAAATGGAGATCTTGTAGCCTCTATGATTAGTGCATAAAGGAAACTATCTTAAGATTGTCAACACAGGGAATATGGAATTTCAGAATATTCAATAATATGAAAATTCCTTCTTCTTCTTTTTGCATACTTAAAAAAACAATTGGGCTCTTCCAGTACTTTCTACATTTTAGTCAGAAACCAGAAAACTTGAGAATCAATTCTTGTTTAAAAGAATAACTATTATCCTATTCTTATCTGCTAGATCCAAAAACATGAATTTTCTTGCTGCACAAAGCATCCTTTTATAATTTATTGTTTTTTAACCCCTTCCAAAAAATTGTGCTGTATTAGACTGAACGGCACTAGCTGAGCAAGAACATAGAAAACTTCTTAAGATAATTTGCGGATACCTGTGATATTTAATTAACTGGAAGATATAAAAGCACTAGCTGTGATATTTAATTACCTGGAAGATATAACAGTACCAAATAGCATAATGTACTGCCCATCTTCTATGGGACCTTGAGGGTTCCGCAGATCTGCATAGGTCCGAGGAAAATGCTGCAATAATTTGCGGACCTATAAAGGAGAGAATTGATGTCAAGAACTTTATGATTTTACCAAATCAAAAGGACAATACGAAAGAAGCGACTGGAGTGCTTATACCGTATGGAAACCACCTTCCTCCAGTTGGCGATACTGCCTACTAGTTGTTCCAGGCAAGCACCTGATACTTTTATCCAGCATGCTATTGTCTGAGGTTGTAGCATCAGGCAATGACTCAGGACAAGCTTCCTTGCCAACTGCTGGTTCCTGAGAAATATGATGTGCCATGAGAGAGCTCTCTTCAGTGCTTGAAGCATCATCTGAAGTTGTGGGCGTTTGCCTCAATGGATGACATTCATTAGGAAATTTATAAGCTGTCTCCAAATTTCCACCTGAGCCTCGGATGAAATTCGTGAGGTTTTCAGAAAGTACAGTTTCTTTGCACATCATGTTAGTAGAATCCTCATATAGTTCAATAGGTGATGCATCCCCAATTTTTATGCAAGGAAACTTTGCAGAAATTTCTGGGAAGTCAATTTCTTTGAAAACACTAATCAACTCGGTAGCAGATTCTCCACGGGCTCTTTGTTGCTCAACTAAATCTTGTGCATTACTGTAACCCATCAAAACAGACACCTGCATAGTACATATTTCAGAGTAAGCTTAATGTTTGCAGAAGGTAAATACGGACACTAATAGTTTGTTGAGTGCTTTTATTCTTGACTCATGAAATGTAAGTTGGGAAAATCCTAAAGAAACAACAAGGTTTAGTAGCTGGAAACGACCCTTGGAGTGTGCTTTAAATTTTGCAACCTTTAGTGTGCAACATGCCAGGACCTCTAGGGAAACGCAGGAACAAACAGGAAAATGCACAGCATGTAAAATCATCATAATTAAGTAGGGTAAACCCTTGGACCTAAAACCAAACAACAACAGCTATAGCAAAACATATAGACATGGCAAAGAAAGGAGTTTTTCTCTTGTTCTTAGTTGCAGATCTGATATATGCAGTTAACATCTCCCAAGCATTTCCAGCTAAAGATATAAGGATCAAAACTTCAAAAGACAGCTAGTGTACAAGACGGATGTGGGAACAGATGAGTAGACAAATCAAACATATGAACGATGCATTGCAAAATTCAATGGTTAAATAAACACGAGTGACAGAAAAAAAATTGTTATTGAGCCACGTACTTTCTTAAGGAGCTTTGATCTCTCCGACCTGCCATCTACCTCCAACAGCTTCCGAACAGATGTGTGATTCTCACGCGAACACCACTGAAAGAGTCTAGAACCGAGAGCATTCCTAAATCTGCAGTCCAAGAGACTCAATAGACATCCTCATCGCTAATTTCTACTCACAAATCATGTTTCAGGCATAACTTTGCAGAAAAGTAGTGGGAAACCCCAAGCTTTGAGCAAAGCAATACCTCATTTTGGAACCGAACCTTTTGGAGCGCCCCCTCCGAAACTCCAAGGAGATGACCCTCGCTAGATTATTATCGCTGCCACACTGACGGGAACCGACCAATTTCAGGTACCGATAGGGTTTAGGGTTTATTAGAGTTAACAAAACAGTTAACAGGGGAGACAAAACAGAATACCTTAAGCCAGGACTGCAAGGAAGAGGAAGCGATCATGGAGTTGGACACGCAGGTGAGGCCCCTCCCGATTCGCCGCGGCGACCAATTCGTCAAGCGCGCACACGAATACCATCAAATTTCCAGAGCACGAAGGATGTGGATAAGCACGAGCCAGGCGCCCGCACGACTTCCGAGCCGTCCAGGGACAGCGCGGGGTGGGTATCCACGGCACGGACAGCGGAGGAGACCAGCGGAGGAAAGCGGGAAGTCGCGGAGCGGGGCGAGGAGCCGGCACCGTCGTCTGCTTCGCCTTTGCGTGGGGGGAGGAACCGACGAGCACACTCTCGAGGGGGCAGCAATGGCGGCCGAGTGCAGTGGGGAAGGGGATGAAACGGGAACTGGACCACCCATTCATACGTGGGCTGGATTTTTTGATTCGAGAAGCCCGTGACAGTCCAACACGTTCCGGGCTGATCAAGCGGACCCGACCACAACAACGCATTGCTCAGCCGGCCCATTCGGCCTGACCAGTTTGCTCAGCCGGCCAGTCAGCCCATTGGGCATTTTGCGTGCCTGTTAATCGGATCGCGATCCACAAATATTTACCAATAGACCCTAGGTCGGATCGTGACAAGTAATCGCGATCCAACTTTTTGCATAAAACTCCCTAGGACGGGTATCATTGACAAGGCAAAGGCAAAGCCATCTCCGCCGCGGCTGATCGGCTCCCCGTCCGGCTCCGGCGCCGTCATTGTTGACAACGGAGTCGCGCACCTCCTCCGGATCTCCCGCTTTTCGTTCCCCGCAGGTTCCATCCTGCCGCGTCCCCTCCTACCTGCCTCCCCTCCGCCATTACCGGCCGGCCCCAGTGGACACAGCTCGATCAGATTCAGACCTCCGGGATGCCATGGAGGGGAGGAGGTGGGCGGCAGGAGCACCAGGACTGCTGGATTCGCTGCTTAACTTTTGGTGGTTTCGTCTGGCTCGAGATGACCGTGCGTGATTTGGTGCGCGCACACAAAGCTGCCTGAAAACTGCGTTAGTTAAGATCTTTGGGGCTAGTACTAGTAGTTCAGAACGAATGGTGAAAATTGGAGGATCCAGGCATCCAGCACATGGATTTGTGGCTACTCGCTGCTTGCAAGCCAAACTTCAGCGTTCAGTCCATCAAATTGATCGTGTCGCTCCAGCCTCTAGTCCTCAGGAGGCCGCGAGGATAGGTCGGTATGTGTCAGGATTCAAGAGGCTGTTAGAAATTTACTACTCCTATATAGAACTAACAGGGAGCAACAGCACGAGCTCAATGAAGCATGTAACAAAAAATTAAACTCGTTCGTCACAGACCCACTGCTACAGCGAGTAGGCAGCACGGAAGCTCAGAACGGCGAGCAGGAGAACTAGGTGGGAGCAGCGGAGGCCAGGCTTGCCGCTGGCCCTGTTGAGCTGCGCGTACTCGGCCGGGAGGGGCATGTCGTCCATGGGAAGCGAGCACGCCGCGGCCGGCCCCGCGCCGTCGGCCGCCGCCGGCACCGCGACGCCCGCGGCGGAGGCCTCGTCCGCGGCCATCAGGGCCTGGATCACGGCCGCGGCCGCCGCGCCGTAGCGCGTGGCGTTGCGCTGCAGCAGCCACATGAGCCCCATGAGCTCGCAGTCCCGCCCGTCGCTCTCGCTCGGCCGGCCGGCCGGCTTCTTCCCCTTCGCCGCCGGCGCCGCCGCCGCCTCCGCGCCACCACCGGGACTGTTGGGCTTTATCTGCAATGACAAGACACTTGCATGTTGACCTCAAGTTTGACTCATGGAATTCGGTAGGTAAAGACGGGGAATGCGCATGGCGTGCAAGTTACGACATGACCGAATGAACGACGTGGATCCACACTTCCACGGCGAACATGAACATGGTAAAACTTGAAATTTACCTTCCGTTAGCAGACGGCATTAGATTTATGATGAATTCAGAGACGAGACAAAGCCCGCTGCTGTTGGCACACGTGGATTTAAACTCGCCAAACACTGACACGCCTCTGGAAGTAGCCAGCAGGCAGGACACGTGTACAGTTATACTGCTAATCTTCATGTGCATACAGCGTCATGTCTCGAAAACCAAGCCTAACTCGTCTGTGGATAAAGATAGAAGCCACCCGAGATATTAGTTAGAAATTAGAACGGCCGAATGATCTGTCTGTCTACAAAGCAAATGATATGATTCTTCTAGTGGCTTTTCAGGGAAGAAAGGAGTTCATCTCTGGGGCCAAACGCTGAGGCAATCAAAGTGGGCAGTGGAGGCATGTTCCAGCAAATCATTCTCCAGGCCCTACGTACCCAACAGGCCAGGGTTTCAGATCTCATGATTTCCGGCCACTCACTCGCTCACGCAGTCACACCCCAATCATGCTAACAACTAGATATAGGCAGTGCCGAGGCTGTGCACCGCGAGACACTAGCTACTGTAGCCCCGTGGGTGAAGTGTCGATCCGTCCAAGACTTGGATTAGACGCCATGTCGTCTCAAAAGCATTAAGCATGTCAGGCAAGCAATAGATCTGAATATGGACATAACTTATGGAGAATGCGCAGTGTGGTTGTGTCTGTCTGGTGCTCTTCAGTATGATCAATGAAGCATGCCGAGTGTGCGTGCCCTAGCTACCCTGCCCTCCGTGCATGACACCTAGTGTCATTCTGAAAATCAGAACTCGAAATGGAAGTGAACGGACCATTTGATGAGTAGTGAACGGACGGAAGCAGAATTTGTTATCGGTTTCTGTCATTCTGTGCCCAGCTACTGCTAGTTAGCGAGTTCAATGTTCCTGCACGAACCTTTCAGGTTTTATTTCAGGCGATCGCATTTCGCATCAGATATTCGATCTCACCGTGGCAAGAGCACGAAGGCATTTGGAGCAGCCGGGCGTCCCCGCCTGCCCGCAGTCCCTCTCCATCCTCCTCGCCGCGGCGTCCGCGGGGGCCCACAGCCTGCCGTCCGCCGGCGCGGGTCCGCACGCGAGCCGCCTCAGCCTCACCCCGCAGTAGCAGAACGCCACGTCGCACGTCCCGTTGCCGCCCGGCGGGCGGGGCAGCGCGGCGCCCCCCGCACGCAGCGCGCGGTCCGCGGCGCCCGCGCACGCCTCGGAGTCGTCCGGCGGCAGCGGCATATCCACGGCGGCGGCGGCCGGGGTCGGCCTCGCGGGGGCCCGCTGCGACAGCGCGGCGGGCGCGTAGGCGGCGAAGAGCCACGCGGCGAGCGCGGGGCAGCAGCGCAGCCTCGGCGGGAGCTCGCCGTCGTCGGCGTCGCAGGCGGACCGCACGGCCGGGAGGAGCGCCGGGGCGGGGGCGAGCGGGCACGTGGCCGAGGACCCCGCCAGGGAGTCCGACTGCTCCGGAAACGCCGGGATCGTGCCCTCGGCAGTGGCGGCGGCGGGCTGCACGGGGGTCGCCGAGGGGAAGACCAGCGCCGGGTCGAGCGGCGCCGGGTCCGGCAACGTGCCCGCGGCGGCGCACGACAGGAGGTGGGACGCGGCCGCGTAGTGGAGCAGCAGCAGCACGACGGTGCCCGCGCCGCGGCGAAGGGGAGGCATCGCTCGCGGTCGCGGCGCGCGCGCGTGCGCGCCGGTGCACGCGCGTGGGTTTGGCGGTTGGTCTGGGAGGGTGGCGGAGGGCCGAGCGCGAGTGATCACTGATGGAAGATAGGAAGGTCTATATGGAGGGCATGATGAGAGGACGCTGTGGGTTTTGCGGTCGTTTCTGAGCCAGAGAAGAGAAAGCATGATGGCATGGTAGCGTGTGGTTGTTAAGGTCAGTCTTAATGGAAGTTTCATGGAGAATTTCATAACATTAAATACCACTATTTTTGCTGACATGGTAAGGAGAGAAAAGGCTAGAGTTTCATGAGATGTGAGGAGAGTTTCATCACCATGAAACTCATCTGGCACAATTACATAGTTCTCAGTCTAGGCAACTGTGTCCATGAAACTTCCACTGAAACTAGCCTAATGGCCCCGGACGGCTGCAGCCTTTTGCAAAAGCTCGTTGCAATTTACGGCTGTTTATTACTTAAGAATCGAGATTCTTTGCTTTGCATAGGGTAAATAGAACTTAACATCATAGAAGTACCTGTCGATTTGATTTTTTCTTTCGCTTCTCATTTTCTGCAGCACAGTATCCTCTGGCTTGATGGTGTCCATTTGCACCGTACTATATATCACTCTGCAAGTCACACTCTGCTGCTCTCATTTGTGAGGACTAATACCCCCATTTTTGGCATTGCTTTACTCTCTGATTGTTCAATGAGCAGACCGTAGACTTGTGCCCTTGTAGAGCTGTGGGTATGGTCTATCGCTCTCAAGTCTCAACCAGGCTGGAGGCCGGACCCTGGACCGCCGGACGGACACTGATTATCTCAGGACAGACTAGACAAGACAGGATATTGTTGTGTGAGTAAAAAAGAGTGTCCAGCCACGCGTGCTTGTTCTCAGTCTCAGTTCCCGCAGTATCTGTACAAAGCGGAAAGCGGGGACTACTCAGGCCTAGTTTGGCTACAGGACTTTTTTCAAAAGTCCCTATCACATCAAAAGGAATCTTACTATTTTTTGACAGCTGAGTGCTTTTTCGCGAGACGAATCTAATGAGCCTAATTAATTCATAATTTGCTACAGTGATGCTACAGTAACCATTCGCTAATCATAGATTAAGATACCTCATTAGATTCGTCTCGCAGTTTAGCCCCAGGGTTCTGCAGTTAGTTTTATAATTAATATTTATTTAATACTTCTAAATACTAAAAAGTCCCTAGGATTTTTTTGAAGTCCCTGTTTCTAAACACCCCCTCAACATCACACGCGCCTGAATACCTAAGCTGACAGAAAGCGAGCGCTAGAGCACCTCTCAACTCTCATCCCGTGATAAACTGATAATGCACGCGCCCATTGCTTGCTTCCTCTCCCTGTCTCCCTGAACACCCCTACTCCTTCTAATCATGTCACCCATCATCTACTCGTCGTTTGGTAGTATTCCGCGAACAAAACGTACTCGCCACGTCTATAAAAAGGGAAATTTGTCCACAGGACACTGCGAAAATATGATTTTGTGTAGAACATACTGTCAAAGTCGATTTTGTTTCTCGCACACCGCCAAAGCACCATTTGGTCTACCGCGCACATTGTATCCCATAAACTATTCATTATCAACTGTGAGGTTAGATAATAGGACTGTTTTGCCCTTTGCTGTTGTCGTCGTCTTCCTCACCTCTCTTCTTCTCTCTTCGCCTTTCCGGCTTGAGCAGTGCTGCCGTTGCGACGACCACCGCCGTCAGGAGGACGATGGCTCGTCGTCGAACGGCGCTAGCCCGCTGCTCCTGACTCTCGGGCCTCTCGGCCCGGCCACCGACGACCGCCGCTGCTCCTGTGTCATCGCGCCGGCACCGGCCACGATGTCCGTCCTGCGCGGCTCCCAGTACTTGAAGCCGGCGCAGGAGCTGCTGGGTGAGGTGGTGCGCATGGCCGACCTGGCGGCTGGCGCGGGCGATGAGGAGGCGGCCGCAGACAAGCAGAAGCGGCTTGATGCCGGCGGTCACCACCGGGCGGCGCGTCGCGCGGCCATGAACGACGGCGACGGCATCCAGGCCAAGCTCCTCGGCCTGCTCAGCGAGGTAACATGCTGTTACAGTTCTTGCGTTCCATTGTAATTTGCTGGTTACAAAAAAAAAAGGAAAGCCATGGCGAATCGCTTGCAGCTGGAGAGCCGGCAGGAGCGCTACTTCGGCGAGCTAGGGCACGTGGCGGCGTCGTTCGAGCCGGCGCTAGGGGACGGCGCGGCGTCCGCCTACACGTCCCTGATGGCGCAGGCCATGGCGCCGACCGCCGCCGCTCCCCGCGCGGGGCTGCACATCGGCGCCGGAGATCCCGACCATGCCGTCCAACCCTGAAGTCCCGTCGCCGCAGCCGCCGGAAGTGGAGCCGCTGAGGCCGCCGCCGGAGGTGGAGCCGCGCGCACCCCGGATCTGCTCCCACGCACCGACCGCCGGCGCTCCCGCACGCTGACCGCCGGCGCTCCCCTGTGCCGGCCGCGCGAGCCGACCACATCTGCTCCCCTGAGCTCCGCGGCGAGGAGGTGGACCCGGCCATCCGCTGCGAGCTCGTGGACGACGAGACCACGCCGGAGAACCCCGTGCCCCGTGCGCTCCGAGGTGGCGGCGACGGCCGTCCCAGCCCCAGCCCCAGGTCTTAGCTCCTCCACCGTGAATGGATAAGAATCGAAAGGATAGGGTCCCGGTGGAGGAAATACAGGGGTATTTTAGTCTTTTCGGGTCATATTTTTTCACCACTCAGATTGAAAATGAGTTGTTTAATGGAGTCAATGTGCCACACACAAAATTTTCCACTCAAGGTGTGTTGTAGACTAATTCAGGGAGTGGAATGTGCAACGCACAAAATCACGATTTGAGAGTGTTCTGTAGACAAATTTCGCCTATAAAAAAAGGATGATGACGTTCGCCAAAGACAGTGAAAAAGGGTTCAGAGGCCAGAGGGTAGGCAGGCAGATGGAGCGACAGGAAGAGACGAAGGCCAACCCTGACTCGGAGGATGGAACGCGGCGCCCAAAACGGTCGCGACGGCAGCACACGCCGGCGCGTGGAATCAGGCAACGGAGCAGGCAGCCAGCCAAAAGGCCGCCGCGAGCAAAAGGTGCCTGCGCGCCGCGCGCGCACCCAGTAAAAAGCGGCGGCGAACCACGCTGCCGCTGCCTTCGTTCCGCGGAACCGCGCGGCGGAAGCGACACGGCGGAGCGGCCACCGAGCCTGCTGCCTGCGCCCCGCGGCGGATACCGTCAAGCGCAGCGCGAACGCTCCATCCCACCGAGCGCGTTCTGGTCTTCTGGACTGGGGAGCAGTGGAGCACGCGTGCGTGGGGTTGAGCTGATCTGATCTCGCTCACCCGGCGCGCGTGATGGCGTGACTGCATGTGCGTGAGCTGGGGCGGGGGACGGGAGGCCCGCCCGGCGCGGGCAGGCGAGAGAGCGCAACCGCGCAAGGCGCGTGGCGGGTCCATCTTAAAAGCCGCACAAGCCACGTCGCTCCCGGCTTAATTTTCGTGCGTGGACGCCTGCGGCGGCTGTCGGTCACGGGCGGAGGCGCCGGGCGCTTCAAGCGAGACGGGGACGAGGCCGCGACGGAATGTTTTTGCTGCCTGGTTGTTGCCCTGCCCTCCTCGCCCCTGCAGATTCCTGCGACTTTGCTTCCATCATATGACTCACGGCTACTTCCGGCCGGTTTGCTGTTCCTTCCACCGCAAAGACAGAAACAACAAGGCTAATCTGGCCGCAGAGAGAGTGCACTGTCTTTTTTTTCTTAAACTAAACACTGTCTTTTTTTTGATAGGGCTGCAGAGTGCACTGTCAGGATAACTGGTACCATGGCATCACGATGAATTGGGCCCTATTGCCTTCAACAAGCCTGCCGCTTTACGATTACGGCCCAAGCAGGGCCTTGTGGACGGTGATCCTCAGGCGTGGATCCACCGGCCCGTGCGCCTCAGCGGCGGCTCCCCGACGACGACGAGCAAGTCAGCAGCGCAAGCAGCAGGAGCTCATTGTACGGGACCTGATAGGTAGAATGGGAAACAATGGCGGAAGAGAGGAAGCTTCAGAACAGAACGGGAAGCTTCAGAGCAGAAAAGAAATGTTCAGAGGAAGGAGAGTATTCCTGAATGTTATTCCATAACCGGTTGTCGGGTTCTCGTTTTAAGCGGAGGGAAGGGCTTGTTTGGTTGGAACTTGAAAAAGCTGCCTGCCTCCGGCAGCAATTTCAGACATTGGATTTCGTCAGCCTGGAGTGGAATGGTGCTGCCTGGCCGGCGAGCTGCCTGGCACACAGCAACCAATACTCCATCCCGCCGAAACCAGCTTTTTTTTTTTTGAAGTAAAGAAACCAGCTGTTGAACAGCCCAAACACGGCTACTCATAGCCAACAGCTTAAACGACACAACACGGCCCACTGGAGCCCATACAGCCTGCTGGTTACCCACGATTCATGACACTCCGCCTCCACAGCCGCCAGCAGCTTTAGTAAAAAAAACAGCTGCTCTGGCTCGGACGCCGCCACGGATGTCAGATCCTCTGCGCGATGTTCAGGTGCTTTGCTCCTCCAGTCCTCCCGGTCGCGGCTCGCTGCCTGTGCTATGCTTGGCGGGGGCTCAACTGGCGGTTCTGGTCTTCCATTGGGGAGTAGCCCTTGTGCTTCTAACGCTGACCGGATCAAATTGTTGAGAAACCCTGCTGTTCAGATGATCATCTCTCTCAAATGCTATACAAATTCTTTGTGTGCTTTAAGCAAAGTAGGGGGAATATTGAACTGGCTCTTTCATTATTTCGCAGTCTCGTTTCACTTCGTATTTTGCAGTTTCTAATGATAACCTTTGAAGAAGACTGTAAGAGCTCTTCAAGCAAATCTGGACTAATGACTCTGACATTGTATACTTGTATCCGTGGCGCGATCTCTTTGCTTGGCGTCGCACGAACCAGTCAATCACTCAAATCATCATCCGACCTTGACGTACTGGAGACGTACTACCACTAATTCACTGTACACCGGCTGTGTGCGCTCTCTTTTGTCCTTTCTTCTGCTCCTGGAAAGGGACATGAAAGGGAACAGTGAAACACTCTGCTCCTCCGGCTCCGGCGCTCCGGTCGCCTGCGCAGTACGAAAGACTACTAGTAATAGCGGCCGTCAATCGCGGCACTCGTCGGCGGCCAAACCGTTCTGGGTTTCAACCGGCAATCACGTGGCCGCGCCGCCACGCCACCGTCAACAAGGCAACCAAGCCGAGCAGAGAGAGAGAGAGAGAAAAGAAGAGGCCGTGCGATTGGCGAGGCCGCGCGCACGAGCGTAAGATTATCGATGCGAGTATGCCATCGATCGCAATCGCGCAGAACGACGGGCGAGCAGGGTAGGTGCGCGGGCGGCCAAACTGTCCTTACGTTGCAATCGTTCCTCCGCTTCCGGCTTCCGCATGCCTCCCGCGGGCTCCTCGTTCCATCGCTCGTGCCCGCCTGCCCGGGCTGGTCTGAATCTGCTGGGCAAAATCGCGGAGTTTTAGGCAACGTTTGGAACGCCGAGATCCGAGATCTCCCTGCCCAAGTGCTCAGTAGGTTCTGAATTCAGATGAGATCCATCATCCATCGAACTGTCGCGGAGATGCGTCGCGACGAAGGCGAAGCGCAGTTAAGGCGCGCATCGGAGGAGAGGCGAACATGCGAGGTCCCTTTCACTCCCCCTCCCGGCGTCACGGTCGCGGCCGGACAATCATCGTGACGGGCGCCCCTGACCGGAGAAGCTTCCACGGCAGCGACATATGTCCGGACCCTGAACGATCTCACACACGCGCAGACAGACAGGTCACGGGCCGGACCCATCCGGCACGAGCATACGATGGCGCCGCTGATGACTCGGGTCGCCGTCGGCCGCATGCGCCGAGTAGATGCCGACGACGACGCCGACGCCTGAGCCGGCAGCAGAATTTTTATCTGAACTTTTTACACCGCGCAGCGCGCGTGTGTGGAGTGTGGACGGGCGGTTGGTTGGGGTAGGTGCGTGTTGGCCGCCGGCGGTGGCGTCATGAGGTGGAGTAGTTGGACGTGAGGTTCGCTCAACGATGGATCATCGGGAGCGCTAGTTGAAAGCCTCTGATGGTGCGCGTGCTTGGATGCTTGCGGATTTTTCTTTGACGTTGTGAGAAAACAAGGCCAAGTCGGCACCGGTCGCTTCCTTTTCTTTTGATTTTAGTCGTACGCATCAATCAAATACCCCACTACAGCCTACAGGTGAAAGGGTATGTGTTAGCTCTGCATTGTTCACCTTTACCATCAAATGTGATCCTTTTTCTTTGTGATTTCGAAGAATTTTCTTGCTGGATGTGTCATGGTTGCAAGATTTTCCTGCAATAAAATCTGAATGCTTTTCTGTTTCATCGCAGGTCGCGAGATATTTTGTCAAGACCGCACGCAGAAGTATTTACAGAAGTGTCCGTTGCCATCGCTTAAAGAACGAAACAATCTTTGCCTGCTCCCAAGGATTCTATGTTGCTGCTGCTGTTTCTCTCACAACCTCTTAATCGTTCTGTAATTCTTCCTGTGTGTGGGCGTCTCAACTTTCACCTTTAACTCATAAAAAGCTCCAAGAAGGCAAGAAAATAAAAGAGAAAGAGAGGGCAGTTAAGCTCCTCGTCATCGTGGCTCGATCATGGAGATGGACACCTCATTGACGGACTGCGTCTTGGTCGTCTCGGTCTTCATGGCGAGCGAGAAATCGGACACGGACACCTTCTTGAGCCTCGCGAACAGCGGCGGCTGCGCCGGCGCCGGCATCTGCGTCTGGTCGCTGATGAGCATGAGCACCACGCTGGACATGGTGGGCCGGAGCTCCGGGTTCTCCTGCACGCACAGCAGCCCGACGTGGAAGCACCGCCACGCCTCGTCCCTCGAGTACGACCCCGCCAGCGACGCGTCCATGAACTCCGCCGCCCTGTCCTCGTTCCACAGCTTCCACGCCTGCCGCCAGTTCAGACAAGAAAAAAAAATCACCACCGTCAGTTGTCAGGATCGAAACGAACAGACGTTTTTGCCATTGATTGGTGGATTTGGGGAAAGGATCTTACGTCTTGGATCAGGGTGTGCTGGTGCTCCTGAAGGTACATTGAGCCGTTCCGCTGCCCGCTGAGGATCTCCAGCACCAGGACGCCGAAGCTGAACACGTCCGACTTCACCGAGAACACGCCCTCCATGGCGTATTCAGGAGCCATGTACCCACTGCATTTTGGAACTTCAGGTTATCTCATCTCAAGCAGGCAAAGTTGTGTACTAGTACTAGATGAGTAATGAGAGATCCTGCTCTGATTGCCGCGTCGCGTCGCGTCGCATCGCACCGCACTTACTATGTGCCAACGACGTGCCCCGTGTTCACCTCGTTGCCCTCCTCCTCGAAGATCTTGGCCATGCCGAAGTCGGAGATCTTGGGGTTCATCTTGTTGTCGAGGAGCACGTTGCTGGCCTTGAGGTCCCGGTGGATGACCTTGAGGCACGAGTCCTCGTGGAGGTACAGGATGCCGCGCGCGATGCCCAGGATGATGCTCTGCCTCGTTTTCCAGTCCAACTGCCCACTCTTTCGGGTATCTGAACACACAAATTCGGGGAACAAGTTAATCCATCACGGTTTCAGTTTCAGAATTCTCAACTAACTAGAACAACGAAGACCTGTCAGATCGAGTAGCCACCAACTTTTTTACAAATTCTTGCCTAGGCTACACGCATGACGCACATGATGCCACACGTTTTTTTCATGCAAGTTCCTAGCTTCCCATTGACCTATTTCGCATCGATCAAGTAGCGTGAGTAGACCTAATTGGCTCAAAAACAGTAAACTAGGTAGAGTTCAGAGCCCAAGAGCTGAAAATTTGGTGCAACCACGTGCATCTCCCATGCGCATGGCATGCGTATCAGTTTCAAACAAGCCACCAACCAAATCTGACAGTCTGTACACATTCTGACATACCAACCAAACCGATCCCAACCACATTCGTGCTCGGCGACTCCAGACGCATGATCTGGCGCGAGGAATTCACGGAGGAATCGACGGGAAGGAACATCCCAGGAGCAGAGTGATGACTGACCGAAGAGGAAGGCGTCGAGGCTTCGGTTGGGGAGGTACTCGTAGATGAGCATCTTCTCGTCCCGCTCGACGCAGCAGCCCAGCAGCCGGACCAGGTTCCGGTGCTGCAGCTTGGCGATCAGCTCCACCTCGTTCCGGAACTCCGCCGCGCCCTGCCGGGACCTCGCCGACAGCCGCTTCACGGCGATCTCCGCGCCGCCGGCAAGGACACCCTGAACGGGCAAACCCATCAGCCGATGCAGTTGATCTCATGCAGAGAAGAAGAGTTTTACTGCAGCCAAGCTGGAAATCGACAGTGTTCTCAGTTAGTTAATTACCCGGTAAACGGGCCCGAAGCCGCCTTCGCCGAGCTTGTTCTCCTTGGAGAAGCTGTTGGTGGCCTCATGGATGGAGGAGAGGTCCATGATGGGCAGGTCCGAGTTGGACAGCGGCCGCAGCCTCTCTATCTGAGCTCTCCTGACAGCTGCAAGGACCATGAGAGACGATCTCGTCATAACTAACACGACAGCAACCGGTACAGCCAACAAAATGTTGGATCGATCAATGAACCACTAGCTGAAGCTCACCGTTGCGCTTCCTCCATCTCCAGCAGTAGACGCAGTAGAAGAGGGTGCAGGCGATGACCACCACCAGGATGGACACCATGATGGTCGTCCCCTTGGAGCCGGAATGCCCTGCAGCAGCTGAGCAGCAGCAGCAGCAGCAGCAGCAGCAGCAACACCATTAGCAACTGAATTGCCCCCAATTCCGGCCTTAACTGAACAATACTAGCATATCTGCAACAGGGAAGAACTCCTGGATGCACATGGCTGTACCTGAATCGCTTGGGCTTGCCGGCGCTATGTCCATCAGCCGGCGATACCGAAGACCCCACGGCGGTCCGGCCATATGTTCTCCCATCTCCTCCATCTATCTTGGAGCTCCGGCCGGGAGAATTAATGGCAGCTCAGCCCTATCTTGATATCTCTTGCAGCTATGGGGTCGTCGGAGAAGTGCTGTAGCTACACTTTCTGGGATCTACTAGTGCCACTGTTGTGCACAAACATGTGTGAAGGCATATATGTAGGAGCTGTGTCTGTGTGCTGCAGGTTGTTGAGGGGAACAAGAATACAAAGATGGGTCCGCAGCTGCAGGGACGGGGACGGAGAGGGAAGGGAGAGGGAGAGGGGGGCGCTGATGAGCTTGCCGGATGGACTGGTTTTCAAAGGTTCCTGAAAATATTTCATGCTTGTCCTTTCAGGACTGACAAATGAGGGATTTGACCATCCAAGGACCAAAAAACCCCCCTTTGCTTCTCTGGGTGGGGCCTTCAGGCCTTGCTCTCTTTAGTTTTTTCGACACGGGACGGCAGTGGATGCTGGAGACTTCTCTTTGTCCTTGGCTCTTGGCTCCCGTCCCTAGCTAGTTTCTCAACTCAGTTTCTCCCAGCAGGTTATTCTGATCCGGCTGCATAATCTAACGGCGCACTTGTCGTGTGATGCGAACCAGTATCATTGTTAAATGTTAATAACAGCCCCCTCCAAAAAAAGAACCCCACACGTCCTTGTCCACAATTTGGCCCGACCAAGGGGATGTAAATGCAACAGAGCACCAACGCAACGCAGACGCACTCTTTTTTTTTTCTTCCTGCCATGCTTGAGACGTGCGCGTGTGAACTCGGCGCGCTGGATGATGGAGCGTCAAATCAGGGCGAGGCCTGTCTCCAATAATGAAATGCGTACGAAGCAAAGGAGCGGCAGTGCGTTCTGTTCCTTTTGACGAAACAGGACACGGATCGTATCATCACACGGTGCCCGACTGCCCGTGTGTACGTGACGAACACGGGGGGTCCCCCGCTCGAGAGCCACCTCATCCGTCGATCGGTTTGGGGGGTTTGGAGCCTTGCGCCGAACGGTCAAACCGCCTCGGCATTTTGTATTCGTGGGATCCAGGTTGTGGTGTTGGTGGCGCGTCTCGGCGACGCTGGTGGGCTCGGCTCGGGCTGAGGGTGGAAAAAAGGAGACGGCGGGAGAGACCACGGGGACCGGAGGTTCCGTGCAAGAGCTAGCGCGACGTCTACCCCGGTCGGTCGTGGGCTCGTGGAGGCCTCCCTGTCACTGGCACGTGGGTCCGAGTGCGGCTGTGGGGCCCACGTGCCGATCGAGCAATACGGAGTGGAAGATTAGGGAGCCGCTACTACTAGAACGTCGCCGATCATGGCTATCTGATTGTTTATTTGTTTAAACGGCTTTGCGTCTGGAGGAAGCGTTTGGGTGGTGATCAGGATGCGGCGGGGCTGGTTGGTCAACCGAGGGGATCGATCGAATCCGCATGGTCCATGCGAGTCGCCCGGAGTAAACAAGTGGAGTTTTTTTTTTCCGAAATGAGTAAACAGTGGGGTTTTTTTGACTAGTAAGCAAGTGGAATTGGAAGCCGGGAAGGGGGGGGGGGGGGGGGCAGAAATGTTTTGACGAGGAGTAGAGTTCAGACATGCGCGTATTTCAGAGAGTGGTTATAAGTTAAGATGGGCTTTGGGTTGAAAGAAACCAATGCTTGACAAATGACAGCCCACAGCAAACTAACTAGGCCGAACGAATGGCCGCGCGCCCTTGCATTTCAGTTGTAGGCTGGACTGTGGAGGTTCCAATCGCCCGAAGGCCTCAAGCCCATTTTTCTGTCAGGGAAGCCCATCTATTTTTCCGTTTTTTTCTCTTGAGAAAAAAGGAAGGAAAGCCCATCATCTCTTTTCTTCGGCTTAGCCATGGCAGGAACCCGATGAGCCTGTTTGCACTAACTACAAAGAGACGATCGAGACGACGAACTAGCAATTCATCAGAGGCCGCTTTGTTCCACTTCCGCGGGGGCCGTCGGGGGCGCATGGTGTCGGGCGAAGCAGAAAATCAACTAGGCGCAATGCATCGGGTCCATCGTTGACACCAATCTCTTGTGTAGCTAGTTCTGCAATCGATTTGTTCACGCGGTCGTAACCATCCAAGAGCTGTAACCGTTTTGCGCCCACTTCAACAGGAGCCGGGAGAGCTTTCCCCAAAAGACAACATATTCTGTCTGGTCCCGGGTGATGAAGGACACCTGTTCCCACCTCCCACTGAATTGATGCCGGATCACTTGGAACCGCATGGCTTCAGATATCATCACCGCAAACCTGACAAACGCTTGTTTGAGTTGCGGGACGGTGGTCGTGGCAGGGTTGTAACTCGAGAGCGCCTGAACGGCCTCTACGGCGGATTGGTTCCCGAGAGGAACTTTGCTGAACTCCCTGTGAGCTGATTTTCCCTTCATACCTGGATATCCAAAATGTAATAATTGAAGGTTGTGTACACTAGACCGTAGAGATCAGAAAATTATATTGTCTGAACTGATTTTCCCAACAGAGTTTTTTTTTGGGGGGGGGGGGGGGGGGGCGGACGCTGGCCCAACAGAGCTATATACTACCGCACACAATCCAATACGAAAAAAGAAAAAAATGAGCCAAACCCTACTACGCGTACCGCCGCCCCCGGCTCCCCTCCGACGTTTCAGTTGCTCGCGTCGTCGCCGTCGTCCCGTGCGCGGCTCCACGCGACCACGCCTTCTCTCCGGCCTCAGCCCGTCCGTCCGGCCTGGCCGTCCGCCGCCCGTCCTCCCACGCACGCCAGCCACCACATTCCTTTGCAGGTATGCAATTGTTGGGTTGATCGGTTGATGCCACATGGCTTCGCGTGTTCTTCTCCATCCATTCATACTCTTGTCACTAAACAAATATAATATTAATGCATGAATTTTCTTCGACAAAAAAATGAGTCGGGTGATAGTCTTTTAGATGATTGTCTTATCACATTCATTGCATAGCATATTTTTAATTTTCTTTGAAGCGGATTACAATGATATAATTGAGACTGGTAGACGGTTATCCTACCGCTAAGCTGCAGTTCTTGTCTTTGTAGTTGACCTGTTCTCTCCAGTAAGAGAGTCGGTGTACTCTTCTTTGCTAGGGGAGCTTGCAGTTTTATCTCTTTTGGTTGTCGTCTGAACGTGTGAACTCGTTGTAATTTTGTTGTTATGCTGGTAATAATGAAATTTGGGCTCAGCACAAAGTGAAAAAATGATATAATTGAGATTTTCATGGTCCTCGTTATTAGAAAGCGCATGCCGGACAAAAAAGTAACATGGTAATCATCTTTGAACTGTTATAGGCGTGTAAGCTCTTTTTTATGCATGTTTTGGACTTAATTAATATACATTTAGATTATTTGCATTATATTATAATATTTTTATGCATGTCACGGCTGATTTGTCCTCTTTCCATATACTAGCTAGGCTTGCCATGGCAGAGCTTCCATCGCCAAGCCGAGTACGAGCCATGGATCTGCTACCTGATGACCTCCTCGCCGACGTCCTTGCCCGCCTCCCACCATGCAGCCTCGCCGCGTACGCTGCGTCCGCAAGCACTGGTGCGCTATCATTGACACCCGACGCCTGCTACGCGCCGACCTCCTTCCTCTCCGCCTTGATGGCTTCTTCTGCGTCCTGGAGACGCCCCGCAACTATGACGACGACACGTTTTGTCTCTTCTTCTCACGCCCCTCCATGGCGTGCCGGATCAACGCCGACCTCTACGTCTTGGACCACTGCAATGGCCTCCTCTTGATTTGGGATGTGAATCCCTATGTGATTAACCCTGCCACACGGCAACGGGTGCCTTTGCCTCCCTTCCCGGAGATCACACGGCAACGGGTGCACTTCAAAAGTTTTTTTTCCTTGCATACGATCCCATGGCGTCACCGCACTATGAGGTTGTTCTTATCCCTGTTCCCAGAACAGGAACTAATAACATCGAACTCAAGGAGTCGTCGGAGTGGCCACCATCACCGTTCACGATGGAGGTCTTCTCATCGAGGAAATGGAGGTGGGAGGAGAGGTCCTTTGTTCGGGAAGGAGAGGCTGCCGAGACCATTGCCGACATGCAGTACCACAGGTTCCAAGCCGTCTATTTGCGGGGAGCACTTTATGTGCATTGCCAGAATGACTCTGTTATGAGGTACACATCGATGCATTCACTCCCTGAGCATAAATATGATATGAATGTTCTATTTCGATCTTCTTTCTCTGTTTACAAAATGTACTTCATAACATACTTTTTTTTCTTGTATTAAAATACGCCATTGTCTTAGTTTTTCATATACAAAAACGGGTTGCCATTGTGGAAGACAAACTAAAGTAGTAGTGTTTCCCTACCAAATGAAAATTAGATGTTCCTAACACTTTTTTTTTTGGTAAAAAGACAAACACATGCTCGTTATGGCCCTTATTTATAGGGGAATATATCAGGTTCCCCTATAAGGATATATTCCCCTATAAGGAAGACAATAAGGACAAGCTCTGTATTTTGTCATATAATATTTTCATCCGGTTCTATGTGCTTAGTAGTAGTAGAAAGCACACAGAACTTTAAAGATAGAATGATCATTGAGCTAACTCTTAAAGTAAACTTAAAACTTTAATAAGATCATTTAGGAGCTATGTGGTCATTTCATGATTTTGGATGACGAAGCAGGGGAGTAATTTATAAAACTAAAATTACACCTGATATAATTTACTAACATATTTTTTGCTAATCTCATGTTTGCAGAGTAGCCTTGCAGAACGATAAGTACCAAATGATTAAATCACCAGCAGGGAATGAAGATTTTGCTTACTTGGGGAAATGTGAGATAGTGGTGTACTTTGGGTCACTTTCGGAAGAGAATATGTGGCCCCGGTTCCGAGCTTGGTTGCTCAATGAATCATGCGGTCAGATGGAGTGGGTTTTGAAGAATGATATCAGCCTTCAAGCGGTGGTGGAAAATTTCACAAACGTTTACACCGATAGATATAGAACGCCATGGATTGTTAACTACCAAAAGGATGTGAGTGAAGTGCAGCCCGAGGATGAATCTGATTGGGTTAACTACCAAAAGGATGTGAGTGAAGTGCAGCCCGAGGATGAATCTGATTGGGACTTTGACAGTGGTATCGTCCTTCATGAAACCAAAGATAAGGTAACAACAGGCAATGCTACAATGTTGTTCCTCGGATTCCATCCTTACAAGAAGATTGCTTTCTTTTTGTTATCAAGGAACTCAAGAGTAGTATCTTACCATTTGAATACCTCAAAGGTCCAAGAGTTGGGAATCCTAGACAAGTTATTTTCAGTAAGTTCATTTCCATACACGCCATGCTGGATGGGGTTGTTTGAAAACAATTAGTTCATAGACTTCCTACATGATCTACAACATGCTAGTTAGTCCACATGTAACTTGGAGGTCTAAAACCATTTGAGAATTAGATTATGCGCATTACAAGCAGCTAAACGCTAATGTGTATGCATTCTACTCGAGACAGTCCTCTGTTGTTCTCTTCCGCTTAATTTATTCCCGCGAAGGCTAGTTTTGGCTTCCCAACACGCTCTTCTAACAATGCAATCCTCTCAGCAAAACTAGGAAATTCTGAGGGACATAATTCCTATCGTGGTCAGTTTCATATTTCCTATCGTGGTCAAGTTTCTCCATGATGCGAGCGAGTGTTGACTCGACAGGGGAATAAAGCATTCTGAAGTTGAAATGCGAGGATAATATAATGTGTATTGCCTGAAGATGCATATCCTTATTAATCATTTCAACAACAACATCTGCATGAGAATAGGAATTATTATTGCAATTAGGCACGAACGAAGCAGGGATAACTCGACGGGCACGCTGAAGGCGGCCATGAAGAAAGCGAGGCCTCGGGCTCCCCTAGTGCCGGCGTCGATCGCAGACCCGGCCGCTGACGCGCAGAAGGCGGTTGCGCCACGTGAGCGCGGCCTCGCGCGCCTCCTGCCGCAGCTCCGCCGCCTCCCCGTCGCCCTGCCCCGGGGGGCGTGGGCACCCGGCCGGCGCGCACGCAGAGCTCAAGGAGGAGCATGCACCGCACGCGGCCTCGGCGTCGCCGCTCACAGCGCTGATGTGAGATGTAGTAGCGACCGACGGCACGGAGCACGAAGGCCCTGCTTGCAGTTCTTGTTGCTTGGCCCTTCGCACTTCTTCGAGGCGAGCATTGATTTTTCGGCGATGTCATCGGCGTCGAGGGGGCAGAGCGTCGCAGAGGGGAGCTAAATGTCTGAGAAATTTATGGCCAAGAGAATAGGCTAGGGCTCAACTTTGTTTCTCTCTTTTTCGACTTAGACCATTTGTTTTGTTCTCACTCTACTATATTAATACAAAAACGGCAAAACTCTTGCCGCTTCCTTTCAAAAAAAGAAAGAAAGAAAGAAACCAATGCTTGACAGCCCACAGCAAACCAACTAGGCCGAACGAATGGATCCTCCGCGCGCCCTTGCATTGCAGTTGTAGACTGGACTGCGGAGGTTCCAATCGGCCGAAGGCCTCAAGCTCATTTTTCTGTCAGGGAAGCCCATCTATGTTTCCGTTTTTTTTTCTTGAGAAAAAGGAAGGAAAGCCCATCTCTTTATGTGAGGGAATCCTTTCCTCAAAACTAATAAGATGCATGTGCGTCACACACATATTTTTCAAAAAACAGACAAAATAAAAATATTCAATAACATGTATGCATGAGAAGGAAGTGTATTTTCAAAAATCAAATAAGCAACTACAATTAGTATCACACGCATTAAAATTATCCAATCCAATAACTAAAACAAGTCAAGCATACATATTATTGATGTTGAATTTATGTAAACTCAAGACTCAAATACCTTCAAAAATAAAATATTATTCAATATAAATACTTTAACTGATATTCATTTATGAAGTGCAGCATTTTATAATACATTTTTTATGAGATCATTTTCACATATGCTTCATATAATCACTCACGCTCACGCAAAGACGCATGGAGGAGGACAATAAACAGGAGACACACAAGTTTTGGCAATGAACGCCTGACCGCTCGGCGGCCTGTATGTTGACTTCTATTCAACTTCGAAAGGACTGGATAACCTTACACAAGGATTACATCGCCATATGTAGCCTCTCCGCGAGGTTGTCACTAGCGATTTTCACACATACACAAACGTACACTCCATGGGACCTGGCCTCCTCCCATTCATGAGCCATATACTCCGCGAGAACCGGTCTTTCATGCTGATCCCGTGGCTCGTCGTGCTCCTCTGCTACTGCCGCCAACTGCAACCTCTAAGCCATCCCTGCACCTTCGTAACTAACATGCCAGCACGTGCACACGCTAAACATGCTGAACACAACTTGGAACGTGGCCACACCGGTGTCCTGACCCTGACTCGACCTGCAGGCACGAGCACACACATGCACCATCCTTCTCGACACTGGACGTGAACACAAGCACGAACTTCGTGCGCCAGGGGACATGCTACGGACTCGATCAGACCCTAGCCTCTTTAGTAATCAACTGCATCAAAAAATGACATCAGTGGAACTTTCCTCATATCCCAAGGCTGTTAATATGTATTTCTTATATGAGTTAGTTGAACTGTAAGTCTGTAACGGCAAAAAGGAAGATACCTGCAATAGTGCTCTTATTCTCCGATGACTCCTTTGGGCCATTTTCTCCCACTATTTTCTGCATTTCATTCTGCAAAAAGGAAAATAATTAATGATTCAGTACTTATGTTCAGCACTGTCGGTACCCTGTAACAGGGATACCCACTCTTACTGTGGCAAGGCAGGACCCGCGTAGTTATCCGTAACTGCGCGCAAAGGACGGAGTAGCCAGGCCCCACGGGTCAGGCTTTTTCCTCACCAAGCCAATGGCCCCAGACCCGTCCTCCGCCTGGGGATGGGTCCGGAGACGCCACATGTCCCTAAGGAAGGAAAACTCCGAGCTGACAGCCGAGGCCGCGGACCCCATAGGGGTCCGGGACCTCCTGCGTCCATCCGGACCTCCCTTACCGTGTGGGGGTCCGGAGCTGCCACGTGACCCGGAGGCACGAGCGCGGACTTGTGCGCAAGTCTTCCGCTGGAAGACTCGCGCGCCCACCACATTTAATGCAGATGGTTGAGGCGTGCTCTGTCGCCACGGCACGCGGGACAGCCTTTGTCAGGCCTCACTGTGCACCGCGTATTACCAAGGTACACAGTGTAGCCGCCTGTGGCGCACCCGCGCAGAGCCCGTCTGCCGCATTAATTGGATACGACGGCACGGCACTTTTCTATCATGCCTCCTACGCCGCAAGCTACGCGGCCCGTTCAGCTACGTGGCAGGCAACGCCGCTAGCTATGTCTGGCGCCACTCCGACAAGACAGCGCCTGGACACGCCGGACGGAGGATTCCGGGAGCAGGCATGGAATCCCGGAGAGGGATCTCCTTCGCCTGCAACGTCATAATTATGAACAGTACGTTATCTTGTACTTCATCGTTGGGCCCACCTGTCGGGGTCCCAACGGCCATGTACGCGCCCCCTTGAGATATAAAAGGGAGGCGCTCGCTGTACACAACAAGCTCTCCACACACACAAGCTCTCGCGAACTCTCTCGAGGCAAGGCAATACAACACACAGTGGACGTAGGGTATTACGCTCCGGCGGCCCAAACCACTCTAATCCCGCTCGAGGCAAGGCAATACAACACACAGTGGACGTAGGGTATTACGCTCCGGCGGCCCGAACCACTCTAATCCCGCTGTGTTCATCGTGTTCTTGAGCGAGATCGAACTAGGACTAGCTAACCCCTGAGTACACACCCTCTGGGCTTAGGCGGGTGCCTTCCACCATCCGACTGTGGTTTGCAACACCACGACAAGCACCAAAAGATTTACCCTAAATTGATTTGTCGTAAAGACAAATACTCAGGATTAATTGCAGATCTTATACAAAAAATTGTATTTCAGCCAACAAACGACATATTCACTATCGAATCATATGATATAGTGCCTTCCTCTGCACTAACCCAACAGCACAACACTGATGTTGGCAACATATGTGTAGATCATAATGAGAAAATATCTGATTCTAGTCAGTGCATTCAAATTACCTTGATAGATGCAGTTAGCACTGGAATAAGATGACTCTGATTTTGAGACCTTCTGAGGAGACAGTCCTGTACATAATGTAAATAGGTGGATATAAATTTCTTAGTGTTACTGCAATAGACCACACCTTCATCCTGTAGGATCTGCATGATTACAAATAGTAACACGGATGAGATACTGAGCAACAGAATTTTTTTTACTAACCTGTCAAGGTGAATAGCCAAAGTAGGGATCCTCAGGATAACCTATGCCCGTATAGCGCCGTTGCTCATTATGTGCATAAGAGACCCCGCCATCCCTCTTCTTCCATATAATCACCCTACCAGCTATAGTAAGATCGCGGTCGAACCACACAATGACACAATCCACCACCACATGTCTATACCCCCAACGTCAAGATAACCTCCTTCGGTTACCTGCGAAACAAAAAGCAAGATACTGTCACTAATTGATCATAATGTGTACCACCACCTAACACACAGTAAAAGAAAACTTTTGTTCCTGAATAATACATGTATCACTGGTTAAACAGGAATGTGCTATCATATCAAAATTGCAACACAGGATGTAAGGTACTCCCAAATCAGTAAGTTGTTCGGGCTTGATACCTTGGAGACGGGCTTCATGTTCATGTTAACCTGCAATCCACCTGTAAATTCCAAAAAGATGAGTATTTTTTTCAAACAAAGATGGACCTTTATCTACCAGTGCAAGAGAATAACTTCGATAATTCAAACTGAGAACTGCAGTCCAGAAGAAGAAAAATACAAAATTACCTGCTGCTTATATATTTTTTCTTCCATTGGTCGATGTGCCATTAGGCAGTAAGCATATACAACTTAGGTCTGTCCATACATGGAAAGAATATGCCCACTGAATAAATAAATAATCGCATCTACTGAATCTACTGAACAAATAAATAATCGCAAGTGCAACTAATGAGCAACTCAGGTGACAAGTTCTTGCCTCTAAACTCGATAAATGGCTTGTAGATCGTGTGCTGGATTCAAGGATGCATCCAGAAGAACTACATGATTTGCAGCATGTTGTTTAATGCTCAGTGATCCAGCACGAGTTGATATCAACCCGCATTTACTCTTGCATTTTCAGGGTCATTAAACATGTCCACAAGATTTTGTCGATCAGAAGATGGAGTGCTCCTATCAAGCCTGTTCGGCATGATATGGATATATGATATTTGCAAAATCAGACAGCCATGAGCCAGGTTCTTAATATTTCTAGGCCTCATTACCACCCTACTCATGAGCATGCAAACACAAAGTATAAGAACCAAAAGAAAACGGCTCAAAAGTAACAAACATGAAAAAAAAACATTTAGGGAAAAAACTTCCTATCATGCCAAGTACCAAGTTAATCTTTTAGAAGTAGATGTGCCAAATTGCCGGGATCAAAAGTAAAACTAATCTAACTGAAACTTCGAATTTAGGTAGGTCCATAAATCAGAATTTATAATAAACAAATGGGATGAACTGTGAAAGGGGGGCAAAAGGCACCCCTACAACTGTGCCAAACAAAACTCACCACCCACAAAAATGTATCGATCTGTAGGCCTGTGTCAGGGAAGACTGGCTCGTGCGACACGCACGTGTTAAAAAAATAAAACAAATATGTTACAAAAAAAAAATGTATTGGTAGTCATATCTGCTATTAGCTTTTGTGGATATAAAATATGTTACAAAAAACCAAGTTAACTTCTATGGAGAAGTTACAAAACCGTCCAGTTAAGACCAACCGCCATTCGATCCAAAAATTTAACTCAGTGACGTGTAGAAGAGGGTTCTGTTCATCCCAATTTCCAACACTACCTAAAGTTTATATATCCTCTTTTGCAGGAGGATCAAAATCTAGACGTCCTCATCAGACAGAGTGATGAATCTACTACTAATATTTCACTTAATCACATTTCTTTGGCATGTCAGTATTCCATTGCTGGTGCAGCACTCTCTTCCTTCGGGGTCTCAACGATGATAGAATGTGGTAGTCATCAGAGATGACACACTGCAACAGAAAACAGAAAACAAAAATGTGTCATGGTCATGCGGACTTAAAGCAGGAGAAATATATCACAACAGACAGTTTTGGCTACCACGATTCAGGAACTGCTTGAATGTGCATGGAACAATCTAAAAATTGGAGCGAACTAATGACAATTCAGTCAAAGCCACGAGAGCATTAAGAGGATATTAATCCGGTTCAGCCTACCATTTTTTGAACCTGGAGCTCCCTACCTTTCATATGTACTACGCATAAATGGTTAAACCCCAAGCCCACATGTATTGGACAAAAGAAAAATCAAGTATGAAAATAGAGAGAGGACCTTGCAGCATCCATCAGGGCTGTCCTGATCACTTTAAGCTGGTCAATGATACCAGCCCTCACCATGTCCACATATTCACCTATGTTGGAAGACAGTTTGCATAACCAGAAGTTTGAAACATAATTTAACCTGAGCCCTTAAGGGTCAAGGTCAACTATGCACCCTAGCTTTAGCTGCGTCATAGCCAAGATCAGTGTTTTCCTGTTCCAAAAGCTTGCCAGCAATAACAGCTCCTTCTACGCCTGCATTTGAAGCAATAGTCTGCACTGGGGCTTGCAAAATCCTCCATTCACAAGAGAGGATCATCTAAAACCTTCAAAGCATTTTGGATGACTTGAACACCAATCTTTTGGTCAAAGTTTGCAGTTTGCAATTTATTCAGGTCTTTTGATGCGTGCAGAAGGCAACACCACCACCTATGTATGTGTATCATAAACAAATAAAATTTTCTGTCATACTACTGATACATGCTTACACCAGAGAACTCAACTGTGAACCTACAGCACCGTACCTGGCACAATGCCCTCCTCAACTGCAGCTTTGGTTGCATTTAGTGCATCGTTCACCCTATCATCCTTCTCACCAACTTCTGTTTCACTTGCCTAACATGACTAACCTTTTTCCTTAATGCTTATATACGAAGGGGACACAGCCAGGTGATTAGGCAATAATGTTCTCACTAACTCAGGGCATTCATCGATAAAAAAAATGTCATGCTAATTTTCTTATGAGTACTATACCAGCCAAGTACCTAAATACAACATACATGTATGCTAATTGACACACTACCTAATCTGTGAGTTGAATACTATTCCAGTAATCTAGATTTGATCAGTTTAATATTACCATCAAAATTTTGGAGTTACATCATTTGACATGGATGATAATTTTTCACCTTTAGAACAGCAACACCACAAGAAAACTTTGCCAACCGCTCTTGTAGCTTTTCCTTATCAAAGTCAGAAGTGCTTTGCTCAATCGCTGATCTCAACTGTTGAAAACAATATTTTATTGCAATAAGCACATAAGATTCCAGACTGTCTATGGAAGCTAAATTGACAAAGAACCTGCTCAGCTCTCTCTTCAATTGCCTTCTTATCTCCAGCTCCCTGCATTCCAATCACTACATTTAATAAAAAAAGTGCCCCCCGAAGCAGGAATAGAATGTGCAAAATAATCTGCTGAAGCTATTAAAAGGTCACAATTATTGTTCAGTCACATACAAGGTGATTATATTATAAGGTATAACAGTTCAGTTTGATCTTTAATCTTCTTGCAAGTGCCAAACATCTGAGGCTCAAAGTTCTCAAGGTTCAGCCCAAGTTCTTCAGTTCTGACCTAGTTCAACAAAGGTGTAAAAACAAACTAAAGTAAATAAGGACCTGAAGTCAGGTTAGAGCTTCCACCGTTCCACGGGTCCTCCGACTCCACGGAGGAGAGCTCGAATTGAGCGGCGGCGTGTCGATTCCGGGCAATGCAGCCTCGATCCGGCTGGCGGCCGGCGGAGTAGGACTGTAGGAGACCTGTCAACACAATCGTCAGTGGATGGAGGCAGAAGGAGGTAGGGGTGCCGACATAGAGAACGGAGAGCAATAAGAGGAGGCGCGGAGTATTGAGGTGGAGGGGAGCGCCGCCGTGGCGCGTGCGAGGTATGCCGCCGCACATGGGCACACTCCGCCAGACATGCAGGGGAGCGCTGCGCGGGCGAGCTCCGGTGGTGCGTGCGGGAGCCTGGCCGGCTGCTCGGCGCCGAGCCTGGCAGCAGCGCCTGCCCTCTCCTGAGCTCCTCCTCGGGCGGGTCGGCCTTGGGGCGGACCGGCGCGTGGCCCCGAGCCGGCGCCCCAGGTGTCACGCGTCACGGCGGAGCGGGGAAGGCCAAGGGCCGGGCGTCGCGGCGGGGCGGCCTCCCGAGGGCCGTGCATCGGCGCCGAGCGTCGGGGTCGAGGGCCCCGAGCCGGCACCGCAAGGGCCATGAGTTGGGGCGGAGGGCGCCGCGGGGAGGGGGCGTCGCGAGGGAGGAGGGGGCGTCAGGGGAGGCGGCGTCGCAAGGCGTGCGGCGGGGAAGGAGAAGGGGGGCCGCGATTGACGCGGGTGGGTGCGCGCGGGGAGGCGGTGTCGCGAGGGATGAGGGGGCGTCGGGGAGCGCAGTTATACGTCACTCCGTCGTCTGAAGAAGGAGCTCTATATGTGGTGGGCTATTTTCAGCCCAATAAATTATTACATGCATAGAGAAAAAGCTACGTGCATGTATAAAAGACAAAATCGTGACATCAGCTACGTGCAAACAAATTTGAAGTAAAAAAATATAAATCCCAGAGTGAATATTCAAATTAAATTTTGATTGCACCATTATGTTTTTTACGTCAAAATCTTCAAAATAAGACCACACGTGACTATATTTGGAGAATTTTATTTTTTTAATATTTCTTTTGATAAAGCTCGAATGTATGTACTATTGAGAACAAATCTATATCTCTTTACGAACAAAATATTAAACTCAACGAACAAATAATTGTACACTGCGAACAAAATTTGGACATCACAAACAAAAATTGGTGCATGCATGTTGTCAACAAAATAGAAGAGAGATTCTGCACATGTATATAAAAAGATCACGATATTTTCTAAAAAACATTTCTCTAATATAAAATAATTAATATAAAACAACAATTATGTCGGTACCCAGGACTGGGGTACCCCCTCCTGCTGTGTCTAGGCAAGGGTCTCGTAGTTATCCTTAGCTACGCCCTGACGGCCGAGCAGTCGGACCCCTGTGGTCCGGAGCCCTACTCTCTCGGCAAATGGCCCCGGACCCGCTCCCCGCTCGGGGAAGGTCCGATGACGCCACGTGTACAGGAAGGAGGTAGCCCTCCGCCGAAACCGCTGGGGGCCCCGGACCCCCGCCGGATCCCGGACCCCATATATTATCCGGACCCCTCGGCAGGTAGAACCAACACCCCGCCTGGGTCCGGAGCCGCCACGTGTCCACAGGTGCTGGCACGCGCGCGCTACCGCTTGGCTTCCACTGGAAGACTCGCCTACCTACCGCATTCAATGCGGTAGACGGAAGTGCGCCTTGCCACAGCAGAGCCCGAGGCGGCTTTTGCCAGGTCACACTGTTGATCGCGTGTTACCAAGGCGCGTAGTACAGTCGCTGGCACCGTCCACGCCGCGTATGTCAGTCTACTATGCCAGTTGGACACGACGGCTCGGCTTCGCCCGCTATGACGCCTACACGGTAGACCCAACAGCCTACGCCGCAAGCTACATCACCCCAACGGGCGCCTTGCCGATGGGACAATAAGGACTCCCCTCGGTCAGAGAGTCTACAGGGCGATGAAGCATATCCGAGAAGAGATCCTCACCCGTTGTAGCTCCGTTGAAGCTTCTCGTACAGTATACTATACATCCACGTTGGACCCACCTGTCGGGGTCTAACGACTGTGTACGCGTCCCCTTGCTCTATAAAAGGGAGACGCCCAT